>NW_021604587.1:8826965-8876494 GCF_004785775.1 Grammomys surdaster
GGGAGGGGAGAGGAGAGGAGAGGACAGGACAGGAGAGGAGAGGAGAGGAGAGGAGAGGGGAGGGGAGAGGAGAGAAGAGGAGACTTCTGCAACTGACAGGAGCAGATGTAGAGTACCACAACCAAATGTTAGGCAGAGCTCAGGGAGTCCTGCTGAGGAGGGAGAGGAAGGATCAGAAGAGCCAGAGGGGTCAGGGACACCAGGAGAATAGGGCCCACAGAATCAACTGACCCTTGGGGGTACTTGCAGAGGTCAGGGAGCCAAGAGGGGTCTGACCTAGATCTTCTGTGTGTTATGACAGAGTAGCTTGGTGTTCTTGTGGGAATCCTAACAGTGGAAACAGGGTCTCTCCCTGAATCTTTTCCTACTTGTGAACCCCATTTCCTCCTTCTGGGTTGCCTTGTCCAGCCTTGATGTGATGATATGTGCCTGGTCTTATTGTAGCTTGTTATGTGCTGTTTGGTTGATTGCCTTGGGAGGTCTGCTCTTTACTTAGGGAGGTATAGAGGGGTATCTTGGACAGAGGAGATATTTAGGGAGAGGAGGGAGAGGAGGGAGAGGAAACTGGTTTTGAGAGAAGAATTAAAAAAATAACAAAAATAAAATCATTTTTTATACAGTATGTTGATTACATTCTGTAGGGGATAACAACTGTTTGAGAAAACATTGAAAATGAATATAGACATTATGTTAAGAACTTTTAAATTATACAGCTGAAAATCTTACTGAAAACTTAAGTATCAAAATGGTGTTTCATAAAGTTTTGAATACCTCTGCATTATAAGTTCAAGTGTCTTCACATTTTTTGACTGTGGGTTCCATTTTTACAAAGATATATATTTTTTTAGTTTTATGTATATGAGTGTTTTGTATATATGTATGTCTCTTTGTATTATATGTATTTAGTGCCCAAGAAGCCAGAAAAGAGCATTGGATCCCCTGGGACTAAGAGTTGCAGAGGATTGTGAGCCACCATGTGGATGCTGGGAATGGAACTTGAGACCTCTGGAAGAGCATCATGTGCTCTAAACCATTGAGCCAGGTCTCCAGCCCCTTTGAATTACAGTTTTAGGGAGAACAATGTTTTTAAAATCATTAAAATGGGACTAGTAAAATAGCTTTATGGATAAGGTGCTTGTCACAGAAGCATGAGGAGCAGAATTCAAACCCTCAGAGCCCACATAAAATGGGATGTGGTAGCACATTATCTAAAATGCCAGTGATTCTTTGGGAAACTCCAAGACAAGGAAATCTCTGGAAGCTCATAGACCAATCAGCCTGCCCTACCTAGAGGTGACGGGGAAGCCAGCAGTGGAGAAACCTATTGTAGAAGAGTAGAAGGCAAACACTAATACTAGAGGTGGCATGGGAGACACACACACACACACACACACACACACACACGCATGTGCGCGCATGTGTACACATTGTTTTTCTTGTTTGTGTTAGTGGTGTTACTGGGCTCTGTTGCTGGGTATGTGTCTTTGCTTTGTGTGTCCTTGTGTGTCTCTTTTGTAGGACCAGTCTCATTCCTGAGCAATTGCCATCTTAATTAAAGAAGAAATCACAATTTTAGTGTTGTCTTAGCTGCTGTGTTTTTTTTTTTTTTAAATGAAATCATTGCTCCCTGGAGACCTTCATTAAGATCAGAGCCTTTGCTCTGTTGGGCAGCTTAGCATATTCACGACCTTGCTCTGGACTTGAAGATTTTTGAAGCTAAAAGCAAATGTGTGTGGAAGGAAAAACATCTGGTGAAGAGAACTTACTTCATTGCGTGACTGTTTTCCTGCCCTCGGCAGCTGAGAGTCTGCTTAGCAGGCTGCCAGGTTTGATAATTAATTAATAACGAGGGAATGAACCATGTTTCTGAGGAAGCCTATCTTGCCCCTCACCCTTTCTTTTTTTCTTTTCCACATGTCTGGCAAAACCTTCAGTGCCTAGGACCACTCTTCTTCCCATTTTGTGTCTTAACATGCATCTTTAAGCATAATTAGCACAGAGATATAAACAGATGAATGGCCTGGGATGCCAAGGACTCGATGTTGAGCAATGAAATTTTATTATCAGGCACATTGGAGATTTTTATTGGAAAAATACAGCAAAACTTTTAAAACTTTTTAAAAACTTAAAATATGGAAAGTTGCACTTGACGTTTGTGGTGGTTTGAATGAAAATGTCTCCCATAGGCTTATAGGGAGTGGCACTGTTTGAAAGTGTACTATTGTTGGAGGAAGTGTGTCAGTAGAGGTGGGCTTTGAGGCTTCAGATGCTCCCTCTGGATCCAGATGTAGAACTCTCAGCTACTTCTACAGCACTGTGTCTGCCTGTGCTGCGTGCCACCATTCATCATGACAGTAATGGATTAAACCTCTGAACCTGTAAGCCAGCCATAATTAAATGTTCTGGGGTTGGTTGTTGGTTTTTTTTTTTTTTTTAAATAGAAGACAGTGTTTTAGTTAAGCCACAATGTGGGAAGAAGAACTGTTTTAAAAAAAAAAAAGCAGTTTTCATGGCCATGGTATGTCTTCACAGCAATAGATGTATGTGTTCTGTGTGTGTTAGTTCTTGTTTGTAAAATTGTATGTAGATATGGTTTCACGAGTATGGGAACATTTAAGACTACTACATGAGGCTGCTTGGCTTGTTCAACTTTGCTATGGTGGTTTTTGTTTTATCTTAGTTTACTTTATTTTGTTATGTTTGGTTATCTCTTAGAAGCCTGTTCTTTTCTAGTGGGAGACAGAAAAAGAGTGGATCTGGATGGGAAAGAACGAGGGAGAGAACTGGGAGGAGTAGGCATCTCTCAGGTGTGCTATTGCTTTGCCTTCTTAAGCTATCTTCTGTGTCCGCCATCACCTGTCCCTTCCTCTACACACACTTTTCTCTAATGTTTTACAGGAGATTTAAACTCCTTTACTCCTAATCCATCAGTGTGTATTTCTGAAGAACAAGGGTATTCTTTTAAACATGTAAGCACTTGTCTCAATAGTATCCATGGAACAACATCCCTTGTAACCTCAGCCCAGAGTACAATCCAAGATGGCATCCTGCATTTAGTGTCTTGTGTCCCTTTAAGCATTTCTCTCAATGTCTCCTCGAGAAGTTTACTTTGGCAAGTTTGCTTCGATAAATTTGAAGCATTCTGATGAGTTACTAAGTGGAGATCATTGCTGCATCAAGCTGTTTAGCATTCCCATCCAGATTTGGTTCTGCATCATAAGTGATGTATTTTAGGGGTTATGTTGTAAGTTGCGTGGTCAGCACCTAACAATTTTGTTTGACCCCCCAGTTGTTGAAATCAGCTTTCTTGTTTAGTTAAAGCTCATAAGGTTTATTCTACAACAAATTTACACTTTTTTTTTGAAGATGGTTGAATGCAGGATTTATTCAATTTACAAATTGAAGCAAAGGAAAATGAGAACCATAAGGCCAATACACTTATTCAGAGGAACTTACTGCCCATGCACAGGTTAATACAGATAGCATTGCGTGAAAGAGATTCGAAAGTGACATAGGGTTCTGTGTGGTTTGCAGAATAACTTCTCCCTTGGTGCATAGACCCTTAACTTAGCCACAAGTGAGCAGACTTATGATTGTATAGTTAATAGCTTTTGCCACTTTTTTATTGGATATTTTATTTACATTTCAGTTATAATCCCCTTTCCCCTCACCCAGGAACCCCCTATCCCATCCCCCCCTTCCTGCTTCTATGAGGATATGCCCCACTCACCCTCCCACTCTCATCTCCCCATCCACTATTTCCCCCACACTGGGGCGTCCAGCCTTCACTGGACCAAGGACTTCCTCACCCACCTATGCCTGACACTGTCATCCTCCCCTACATATACAGCTGGAGCCATGGGTCCCTCCCTATGTGCTCCCAGGCTGGTGGTTTAGACCCTGGGAGCTCTGGTTGGTTGGAATTGTTACTCTCCTCATGGGGCCACAAAGCTTTTCAGCTCCCTCAGTCTTCTCTCTAAGTTCTCCATTGGGAACCCCATGATCAGTTCAATGGTTAGCTGTGAGCATCTGCCTCTGTGTATTTCAGGCTCTGGGAGACCTCTAAGGAGACAGCTATATCAGACTCCTGTCAACATGCACTTCTTGACGTCCACATCAGCGTCTACCTTTTACACTTTTAAATTTATCTTTGATAAGAAATGTTTAAAAGAGATACATTGAGACTGCAAATAACATGACATTCTTTAAACGTTCACTCACTAGTTCTGGTAAACATGATTGTCAAACTCTTAGTAAGTTAATTCATTGACTGTGTACACGCAGATAATGTGTTCTGGTTATTCCTTTCCCACACCCTTGCTTTTTTCTGACCATCCCTAACACACACACACCCATCTTCTCTGAAAGTCTCTTTCCCAGATTTGTGGGTTATTTTGTTTGAGTTTAATCAGAGCTCTATATGTGACATCAGTTTGACAATTCGTTGGAACTTGGCTGGATCACTAGTGGGTAGACAACTAAAGTCAATGACTTCCTTCTCTAAGACTCTATCAGAGTCAGAAATCAGGCATGGAAAGTGAGGGTTTCAAGAAAACCAGCCTAGTTTCCCTCTGCTGAAGTACTGGTTACTGATAGAGTTCAGGCAACCACAGCTGGTGTGAGTTTATGATTATAATTTTTGTTTGTTCATTTTGATTTTCTCTCTTTTATTAAACATAGATACTTTCTTCATACAGTTTGCTCTGAATACAGCTTTCCCTCCCTCTACTCTCCCAGTTCTCTCCCTCTTCCTCTCCCATACAGATCCACTCCTTTTCTGTCCCCGATTAGAAAAAAAAACAACAACAACAGGCTTCTAAGAGATAACAACCAAATATAACAAAATAAAGTATAATAAGATAAAACAAAATCATCATATCAAAGTTGGACAAGCGAAGACAACAGGAAGGCAGGAGGGAAGGCACGAGAATCATAAACCCACTCAATTACACATTTGGGAGTCCTGTAAAAGTACGAAACTGAAAGTTCTAGTCTGTGTGCAGAGGACCACAAAGGGCCTATCATTGCTGCTTCAGTCTCTGAGTTCATATGAGGTATTCTCACCTGTTTTAGAGGACCTTGTTTTCCGGTCTTGTCCTCTGTCTCTTCTATCTTTTGTAGGGTTGCCAGACCTCTGAGGGACTTGATAGAGGCATCTTGTTTAGTTAGAACTGTGTGTTCCAAGGTATTTCTCTCTGGGTAGTGTCTGGCTGTGGGTCTCTGTATTTGCTCCATCTGCTTTAGGAGGAAGTCTCTCTGATGCTGATTGAATAAGGCCCAGATCATGACCATAATTATTTTGTCTGCTTGAAGATGGCTGTTTTGTATCTTTGGGTTTTTTTTTTTGTTTGTTTTTGTTTTTTGTTTTTTTTTTTGTACTGCTTCTTTTACACTATTCCCCAAGCCTCGGGAGAATGCTACAATGTCTAGTTATGAATGTAATTTTTAATAATAATAGTCATGATGATGATGATGATGATATAATATGGGAGACATGCAGGTGTCACAGAGTGTATATCCAGGTAAGTTAACAACTCTGGGGAATCCATTCTCCCCTCCCACTGTGAATTTTCACGTTTTGAACTCATATCATCAGGCTTGAATGACAAGCACTCAATAGATGTCTGCTATGTTTATTTGTTGACTCCACTGTAAGGAAGGAAGAGCTTGTTTCCATAAGTTTGGCTTCTTTGGTTCTTAATGTGCTCAGTTGTTAGAATTGATCATTGTTACTTTGCTGAGAGCAGACTTGGCCAGTGAGAGATATCCAACCCCTGGGTCGTTTGATAAGTGACACTCATTCTTGGAGCATTTCTTTACGGTCTGTAGCAAGTCAGTCCAGATTCATGTGTCTATCCTGGCTGTAGTTTCTCAAGTAGAGACTTAGTGCGTTGTGCCCATGTGCATGTGTGTATGGTCAAAGAAACTCTACCGTGGAATACTGCATTTACTAAATCACTATATACAGTACTATGAATGTAGATGTATCCAGTGTTCTAAGTTCAACCATGAGCATTTATTTTATATGTAATAATCATAAGTTCTGACAAGAAAGAAATACATTTTTCATTTCACAGTAAATGGCATTACAGCTTTGAGTACTAAATCATTTTGACTTTTATGAAGGAGCAAATGGAAAGTAAGGAATGAGTGTTAAAAAATAAAGCTATCTTTAACTGTTCTATTAAAAAGGCAAAGATTTATTTTCCATCTGTGGATGTGAATGTGCCTATTTGTGTTCTTGTTCACACAGTGGAATTTCTGTGGAGCCATACTACAGAGAGCATGTGCGTGGGATACATGTCAGCCCAGGACGGCAAAGCCAAGGTAAGCGGGAGAAACTGGGTCATAGCCTGGAAACCTTGTAGCCAGTGTTCGAGCTTCCAACCAATCTGTAGAAACACATGACTTTCCCACCTCTCACGTAGTAACCAGTGAGCTGCGTTCAAAGCACACTCAACAGTTCCAAAGAAAGTCAGTAGATTTTTTAAACTGTTCTTCTTGGTGAAACGAAATGAATTGGGGAATTCTGCTTTCATTTTATTCCTTTTGCCCAATATGAATACCTGAAAAGAGGAAACTCAGGATTTTTAAGAGAAAATGAGAGTAAAGCCGACAAGCTAACCAAGATGGGTGGACTATGAGGAAGGTTGAAAAAGATAAAGGAAACTGAGTCAATGTAAAATTAGCCCCTGGAATGTGTCTCTGCATCCTTCATAACAGTAATGGCTGACATGCTTGTGGACCTGCCCTGCTGTCTGTGTCCTGCTGTGTGTCTACATGGGCTTTGTCACTGTGTGTCACATGACTTGCTGTGGACCACAGCAGCCATATAGTCATCCAGGCGCTAGTTCTTGAGTTGCTGAGTCTCCTTGAACTTTCAGTGCTTGATCTTGAGAGTAAAAATCATGACTTGTGGATTTATTTTTATATTTGTCTCATGTCCCTGTCCGTAAAAGTTTTAGGAGCAGATGTGATATATGACATCTACTTGGCATTAAAGTGCCTTAGGTGCAAAGTTATGAAATTGGGAAGCCTCCTTTTTAAAAGAAAAGTATCTACCTTATGTATTTGGAAACAGCAAGTTAAGAAACTTCAGACATGTTCTCTAATACACGCTGAATAGTTTTAAAATCGGAGAGTACTAAAGAACTAAAGAACTAAAGAAGTGTGGTACATCATAATGGCATTTTGGTCAACAACAAGCCATGTACTTTGCAGTGGTCACGCCAGGTTTCACTGCCTAGCAAAGCCGTACATGTGATGCACACTCAGATAAAATAACCTTGTGGCAGATTTTTCAGGAAGAATGTTCATAGTAGGATAATGCATGACGGTAGTTGATTGTTCATTTCTCATACAATATTTATCTATATGTATATTATCTAGTTAATCAGTAGGTTCACAGAATGTCTGTGAATGTAGTAAAGGAACATTTTCACAGCAAGATATTGACTGGTATTTGTGAACTATTACTAAGCTTCCTGCTTCCCTGCTGTCTTATTTTTGCGTGATAAAACTTGTATGTTCTGTCAGGAGACCTGTTTATAAGTTTCTTTGCTTTATAATCTATCACAAAGAGAATTGTAATTGTTCACTTTAAACCTGATTGATGTGTTTGGAGCAGCACTTACAGGCTTTTCCATGGTATTTGAAACACTGATATCTGTGTCACCTAGATTGGCATCCAGAACTACATGCTAAAAATTACTGCATATTTGAAATACAGCTACTAGAACTGAAGAACTGAATTTTGAGCTTTACCTAATTTTAAATAGCGTAATGTGGCTAATAGCTAGTATATTGAGCATCATAGGTTTTAATAAATGAGTGAAAAATGGTTCTTCATATATTTTCAGAATATCCTCTTCTTGTGTATGACTGCAGTTTCTAAACAGGAAGCAAATCTAATAACCCATGGAGTTCCTTGCAGCCATTTAAACCTTCTCTTATATTTTGCATGTGATCTTGAACATAGATCCTAAGTGTAGCACTGAGGCCAGTAGTGTTCCAAGTCAACTCTCTGCTGGTGGTCTGTAGAAGATACCTGCCGCTTAACATGAAGCATGCATAGTAAGGAAAATAGAGAAACCTGAGTTGAATCTAAAGCTGTTTGACCTTTGGTTATCCTGCTTGTCGTATATGTGTGTGCGTCTGTGTGTGTGTGTCTGTGTTTCTGTGATTTCCTATTATCTACAAATTCTCCAGCTGATAATATAAAGGTAGTAAAAATTAGGCCAGCAGGTATAACTGCTCCTTTTGCCTCATTTGTAAATTATATTTTTGACTATTTTCTTTCCTCTCTCCCCTTTTCCTTTGTTTACCATTTGAACTGTTGTCCCTAAATGCTTTCCAGAAAAATAAAACAAAGCAATAAATACCAACATTTTGATTGCTCAGTTCCATTGTTCAAAACAACAACATATACAAAACCCCACAAAACTGTACTTTTGTCATAAATATGGAACTTATTGTATTGTGAGACAAAAATTATAGATGAGATTCTGGGTTCAAAAGGAAAACAGGACTTTAGCAATATATGTATTTCAGCAAGTAAGGGTGGCAGGCTTTGGCCTACCTGATGACCTCACCCAGGGTAACTGGCTTCTGTCAAGAACTGTTGTATAATGACCTAGCTGTTTAATGAAAAGATCCTCTCCATAATACAGAGAGGCATGGTAGTGAGATGAGTAGGAAACAGCTTTAAAAACTATTATTTTTATTTAAAACTATATCTTTTTTGTCTTTATTTTATTGGATATTTTTATTTACATTTCAAATGTTATCCCCGTTCCCCCACCTCCAAATGTTTTATTTTTCAAAAATTACCTTCCTTTTCCTTGTTACCAAACATGGAACCTGAAGATTTTTGAACGTTTTACATAAGGCTATGCTTAATTTAAGTTAACGCTCTCCCCAAAGTCATACTGCCCAGGAAGAAGTAAGGAATGATTACTGGTTATGATCAGAATCATAGATAATTTGAATGAAAGTGATCTCTTATTACAAGTTTCTGTTTTCTTTTAAAATATTTTCTAAAAGATAAAGAAAAGAACATTGTATCATTTAATTTATAATACTCTTCTCTGACATAAAATAAACTAGATTTCTTTTTATGGGGCAAACATTAGGGCATTGATATTAGTTGGGTTTAAAAATCATGTTGCCTCTTTTCTATAGTGACTGGACAGTTCATGAGCAGTTTTTCATAAACACTCAGTGCACATAGTCTAGTGCAGTAAAATACATTTAAACTGGCATGGAATTGATTCAGACACATAATTCTCACCTTAAATGAATTAGGTTTCTTTTATATAGAGAGGTTACTTTTTATAACAACAATATAAATACTGTTATAAAGTTTATTCTTGAGGAATAGGCTACTTTACAGTTTTATAATATCTCTCTAGGGATTTATTTGTGGAAAAAATAGTAATTGCATAATGAAGAAAACAGAGAACACCACAATTGTGTGTTCATAATTAGGAACACCATCAAGGAATAGGTAGACAGTGTGTACCTCTGGGTGTGGCAGTGGGAGAAGGACACGGTATCACTTGTATAGTATTCCATCTCAAAGTGTATAACATGAACTTGATGACCATGAAACAGACAAATAAGAATGAAGAACATATTGAGAAGAAAGTGAAAAGGACCAGAACTACCTACAGCTGTCAAATGCCATAAACGAAAAGTACATGGAAGTGGTCCAGATTGAATTCTACCAAAAATATCTTACCCGTAAATTTTTTTAACTCATCTTAAAGTGGCTGTTGTATATAAGAGCAAAATGCTGTAATACATTTTTAGGTCAATTTGCAAAATTCAAATATGGCTGGCAGAAAGAATGTATTTTTAAATTTACTAACATTGCTATCTATGGTATGATTAACAGGAAACTATCCATATTTTTAGGCAACATAGACTGAATTATCTAGGCAAGTGGGACCATGTATGTATAATCTTGGTCTTTCAGGAAAGTATTATGAATGAATGTGTGGATAGGAAATTACCAAGTAAGTAGAACAAATGTTGACAACAGGTAAATATTTGTATTTCATGATACTTAAATTCTGTAATCTTTAGTTATTTTAAGGCAAAATGCCTCAAAATATATCACCTGTACATAACACAGATCTAATCATGTATGAGCCTTGTACTTTAGTTATACATGTCAAAAGTATTAGACTTGGTTTATAACCAGCACAACTGGATGGATGCTTACAGTCCTCCAAACTGCTGCCTTTTCTCATTTTCTGGCTGGAGCTCTGAGAGGTGAGACTTGGTCATTACTGACATGCCTCACATTCGAGTATCTTCTGGACTATTACCCAGCTTTTGGGTTTTTAGCTACATAGGAAATATTTACTTGTAATAATTTCTGCTCTGTGTGTAAAACTGTGTTCAGGTTTTGACAGACGTTGCTTGTATCATTATTTTCCTTGGATTAGGCAGTGATTTCTTGAATATGACCCCTAATGCTTATACAACAAAAGAGAATAAATTACCATCAATACTAAAAACCTTTAATGCAAAGGTATTGTCAAAAAAATGAAGAGCGGCCCACAGAATAGGAAGCCATGTTTACTAACAACACCATTGGTGATGGACTTACATCAATTTAGAATAAAATATGAAATTCTTATAATTCAGTAAAATGTAAACAGTTTTTTCAGTGGAAATATACAATCAGCAACTAAGTATACAGGAATATTCTTACTGTCTATTCATTAGGGAACTGCAAATCAAACTCATAGCTTGATTCTCACCCACTTCTTACCCAGTGTGACATCTATAGAAAAGAAGAATGACAAGTGTTTGTAGGGAAAAGTAGAACGTCCCTATACTGCTGGTAGGAGTGGGATGATCTGTCCCTCTTGGAAGAACAGTGTGATAGTTTCTCAGGAAGTTTAACAGAATTGTACATTACACAGTAGGTTTCCCTCCTAGATATTATTCATAGTTACAAAGTCAGAACAATTTAATGCCCCTCAGCTGATGGATGGATAAACAAATATGTTGTATTTGTGCAAGGATTTTTTTTGTAACAACAAAAAAGTTGAAGTTATGCAGGAGTATAGCACCAATGACTCTAAGTACAAGAAGCCAGGTGAAGAGACCAGACGTTGCATGTTTCCATTTACAATAAATATCTAGAATTGGAAAACCCCCTAGAAACAAATGTAAGAGGTTAGTGGTTGTGCAGGCTGACGGGAGGGAATGTGGATATAGACTTTGTTTTTAAGGACATGAAAATATTCTGGAATTATAAAGTTGCCCAGCTTTACAAACACACTGCAAACCACTGGATTGAACATTTATTTAAAATGGTGGGTTTTAGGGTATATGTGTTTTTCCATAAAGCTATAAAAATATCAACCAGTGTAATTACTGTATTACCAAAATAAAGGAGAAGAAATGTATGTTCATTCTGATACCACACAGTCCATTCATTTTCCACTTAGTATAAACCCCACCGAAATACCAAATATTGGAAGAACTTCCTTAGATTTAAAAAAAAAAATAAAAATGAACCCTATAGCTAAAAATCAGGAACAGTTTTTAATGCTGTGAACACACAAAATAAAGGTCCACTTTCATGATGTTCATTACTTATGTGTGGTATTTTACTGGAAACCCCAATCAATGCAGTGAAGCAGGAAGAAGAAATCAGAGACAGAAGTTGGGAAAGAATTCTTTTCTTTTTTTGTTTATTGGATGTTTTATTTACATTTCATATGTTATCCCTTTATGCCATCCCCCACCCACCCAGGGACCCCCTATCCCCTCACTCCTCCTCCTCCTTCTCTGTGGATGTACCCCTACCTACCCCCCCACTCCCACCTCCCCACCCTCAAATTGCCACTCCCTAGGGTGTCCAGACTTCATGAGACCAAGGATCTCTTCTCCCACCTATGCCCAGCAGGGCCCTCCACCCTTACATATACAGCTGAGGCCATGGATCCCTCCCTAAATGCTCCCAGGCTGGTGGTTTAGACCCTGGGAGCTCTGGTTGGTTGGTATTGTTGCTCTCCTCATGGGGCCGCAAACCCTTTCAGATCCAATGGTCTTCACTCTAACTCCTCCATTGGGAACCCCATGATCAGTTCAATGGCTAGTTGTGAGCCTCTGAATATGTCAGACTCTTGCAGACCTCTGAGGAGACATCTATATCAGGCTCTTATCAGCATGCACTTCCTGACTTCCACATCAGCATCTACCTTTGGTGACTGCACATGGGATGGATACTCAGGAGGAATAGTCTTCAGACTCCTTCAGTTTCTGTCCCTCACTTTGTCTCCATATTTGCTCCTTTGAGTATTTTGTTGCTCCTTCTAAGAAGGACTGAAGCACCCCCACTTGGTCTTCCTTCTTCATGAGCTTCATGTGGCCTGTGAGTTGAATCTTGGGTATTTCAAGGTTCTGGGCTAATATCCAATAATCAGTGAGTGAATACCAATGTGTGTTCTTTTGTGATTGGCGTACCTCACTTAGGATGATATTTTCTAGTTCCATCCATTTGCCTAGGAATTTCTTGAATTCATTATTTTTAATAGCTGAGTAATACTCCATTGTGTAAATGTAACACATTTTTTGTATCCATTTCTCAGTTGAAGGACATCTGGGTTCTTTCCAGCTTCTGGCTATTATGAATAAGGCTGCTATGAACATAGTTGAACATATGTCCTTGTTATATATTAGAGCATCTTCTGGGTAAATGTCTAGGAGTGGTATAGCTGGATCCTCAGGTAATGCTATGTCCAATTTTCTGAGGAGGAACCAGACTAATTTCCAAAGTGGTTGCACCATCTTGCAGTCCCACCAACAATGGAGGAGTGTTCCTCTTTCTCCACACCCTTGCCAGCATCTACTATCACCTGAGTTTTTAATCTTAGCCATTCTGACTGGTGTGAAATGGAATCTCAGCGTTGTTTTGATTTGCATTTCCCTGACGACTAAGGATACTGAACATTTCTTTAGGTGCTTCTCAGCCATTCGAGTTTCCTGAGTTGAAAATTCTTTGTTAAGCTCTATACCCCATTTTTTAAATAGGGTTATTTGGTTGTCTGGAGTCTAATTTCTTGAGTTCTTTGTATATATTGGATATTAGCCCTCTATCACATGTAGGATTGGTAAAGTTCTTTTCCCAATTTGTTGGTTGTCGTTTTGTCCTAAAGACAGTGTCCTTTGCTTTACAGAAACTTTGCAATTTTATGAAGTCCCATTTGTGAATTCTTGATCTTAAAGCATATGCCATTGGTGTTCTGTTCAGGAACTTCCCCCCTGTGCCCAAGTTTTCGAGGTTCTTCCCCACCTTCTCTTCTATTAGTTTCAGTGTATCTGGTTTTATGTGGAGGTCCTTTATCCATTTAGACTTGAGCTTTGTACAAGGAGATAAGAATGGATCAATTTTCATTCTTCTACATGTTGTCCTCCAGTTGAACAGCACCATTTGTTGAAAATGCTGTCCTCTTTCCACTGGACAGTTTTAGCTGCTTTGTCAAAGATCAAGTGACCATAGGTGTGTGGGTTTTTTTCTTAGTCTTCAATTCTATTCCATTGATCTTCCTGCCTGTCTCTGTACCAATACCATGTAGTTTTTAATCACTATTGTTCTGTAGTACAGCTTGAGGTCAGGGATGGTGATTCCTCCAGAAGTTCCTTTATTGTTGAATATAGTTTTCACTATCCTGGGTTTTTTGTTATTCCAAATGAATTTGAGAATTTCCTTTTCTTACTCTGTGAAGAATTGAGTTGGGATTTTAATGGGAATTGCATTGAATCTGTAGATTGCTTTTGGCAAGATGGCCATTTTTATTATATTAATCCTGCCAGTCCATGAGCATGGGAGATCTTTCCATCTTCTGAGATCTTCTTCAATTTCTTTCTTCAGGGACTTGAAGTTCTTGTCATACAGGTCTTTCACTTGCCTGGTTAGATTCACACCAAAGTATTTTATATTATCTGTGACTATTGTGAAGGGTGTCATTTCCATAATTTCTTTTTCAGTCTGTCTTTCCTGTAGAGGAAGGCTACTGATTTGTTTGAGTTGATTTGTAACCAGCCACTTTGCTGAAGTTGATTATCAGGTTTAGGAGTTCTCTGGTGGAAGTTTTGGGGTCATTTAAGTATACTATCATATCATCTGCAAATAGTGATATTTTGACTTCTTCCTTTCCAGTTTCTACCTCTTTGACCTCCTTTTGTTGTCTAATTGCTCTGGCTAGGACTTCCAGTACTATATTGAATAGGTAGGGGGAGAGTGGGCAGCCTTGTCTAGTCCCTGATCTTAGTAGGATTGATTCAAGTTTCTCTCCATTTAGTTTGATGTTGGCTACTGGTTTGCTGTAAATTGCTTTTACTATGTTTAGGTAGGGGCCTTGAATTCCTGATCTTTCCAAGACTTTTATCATGAAGAGATGTTGGATTTTGTCAAATGCTTTCTCAGCATCTAGTGAGATGATCATGTGGTTTTTTTCTTTGACTTTGTTTATATAGTGGATTACATTGATGGATTTCAGAATATTGAACCATCCCTGCATTCCTGGGATAAAACCTACTTGATCATGATGGATGATTGTTTTGATGTGGTCTTGGATTCGGTTTGCTAGAATTTTATTGAGTATTTTTGTATCAATGTTCATAAGGGAGATTGGTCTGAAGTTCTCTTTCTTTGTTGGGTCTTTGTAAGGTTTGGGTATGAGTGTAATTGTAGCTTCATAGAATGAATTGGGTAGTGGTCCTTCTGTTTCTATTTTGTGGAATAGTTTGAAGAGAATTGGTATTAGGTCTTCCTTGAAGGTCTGATAGAATTCAGCACTAAAACCATCTGGGCTTTTTTTGGTGGGGAGACTTTTAATGACTACTGCTATTTCCTTAGGGGTTATGGGACTGTTTAGATGGTTTATCTGCTCCTGAGTTAACTTTGGTACCTGGTATCTGTCTAGGAAGTTGTCCATTTCATCCAGGTTTTCCAGTTTTGTTGAGTATAGGCCTTTGTAGTAGGATCTGATGATTTTTTGAATTTCTTCAGTTTCTGTTGTTATGTCTCCCTTTTCAGTTCTGATTTTATTAATTTGGATACTGTCTCTGTGCCCTCAGGTTAATGTGGCTAACAGTTTATCTATCTTGTTGATTTTCTCAAAGAACCAGCTCCTGGTTTTGTTGATATTTTGTATTGTTCTTTCTGTTTCTATTTGGTTGATTTCAGCCCTGAGTTTGATTATTTCCTGCCTTCTACTCTTCTTGGGTGTATTTGCTTCTTTTTGTTCTAGAGCTTTTAGTTGTGCAGTCAAGTTGTTAGTGTGTGCTCTCTCCAGTTTCTTTTTGTAGGCACTTAGAGCTATGAGTTTTCCTCTGAGCACTGCCTTCATGGAGTCCCACAAGTTTTGGTATGATGTGTCCTCATTTTCATTGAATTCTAAAAAGTCTTTAATTTCTTTCTTTATTTCTTCCTTGACCAAGTAATCATTGAGTAGAGAGTTGTTCAGTTTCCATGTGCGTGTGGGTTTTCCATTGGTTTTGTCATTATTAAAGACCAGCCTTAGTCCGTGGTGATCTGATAAGATGCAAGGGATTATTTCAATCTTTTTGTATCTGTAGAGGCCTGTTTTGTGACCAATTATATGGTCTACTTTGGAGAAGGTACCATGAGGTGCTGAGAAAAAGGTGTTCTTTTGTTTTAGGATGAAATATTCTATAGATATCTGTTAAGTCCATTTGGTTCATAACTTCTGTTAATTTTAAAGTGTCTTGGTTTAGTTTCTGTTTCCATGATCTGTCCTTTGCTGAGAGTGGGGTGTTGAAATCTCCCACTATTATCATATGAGGTGTAATGTGTGTTTTGAGCTGTAGTAAAGTTTCTTTTATGTATGTAGGTGCCCTTGCATTTGGAGCATAGATGTTCAGAATTGAGAGTTCACCTTGGTAGATTTTTCCTTTGATGAGTATGAAGTGTCCTTTGATTACTTTTGGATGCAAGTCAATTTTATTTGATATTAGAATGGCTACTCCAGCTTGTTTCTTGGGACCATTGGCTTTGAAAATTGTTTTCCATCCTTTTATTCTGAGGTAGTGTCTGTCTTTATCACTCAGGTACGTTTCTTGTATGCAACAATATTCTGGGTTCTTTTTGTGTATCCAGTCTGATAGTCTGCGTCTTTTTATTGGGCAATTGAGTCCATTGATGTTAAGAGATATTAAGGAAAAATGATTGTGGCTTCCTGTTATTTTTGTTGTTAGTGGTAGAATTCTGTTTGTATAGCTATCTTCTTTTGGGGTTGTTGGAAGATTACTTCCTTGGTTTTTCTAGGTTGTAGTTTCCCTCCTTGTGTTGGCGTTTTCCATCAATTATCCTTTGAAGTGCTGGGTTTGTGGGAAGATATTGTAAAATTTGGTTTTGTCATAAAATATCTTGGTTTCACCTTCTATAGTGATTGAGAGTTTTGCTTAGTATAGTAGTCTGGGCTGGCATTTGTGTTCTCTTAGTGTCTGTATGATGTCAGTCCAGGCTCTTCTGGCTTTTATAGTCTCTGGTGAGAAGTCTGGTGTAATTCTTATAGGTCTGCCTTTATATGTTACTTGACCTTTTTCTCTTACTGCTTTTAGTATTTTTTCTTTGTTTTGTGCATTTGATGTTTTGATTATTATGCGACGGAAAGTATTTCTTTTCTGGTCTAGTCTATTTGGTGTTCTGTAGGCTTCTTGTATGTTTATGGACATCTCGTTCTTTAGGTTAGCGAAGTTTTCCTCAATAATTTTGTTGAAGATATTTACTGACCCTTTAAGTTGGGAATCTTCACTCTCATCCATACCTATTACCCTTAGGTTTGGTCTTCTCATTGTGTCCTGGATTTCCTGGATGTTTTGGGTTAGGAGTTTTTTGCATTTTGCATTTTCTTTGACAGCTGTGTCAAAGCTGTGTGTTTTCCATGGTATCTTCTGCACATGAGATTTTCTCTTTATCTCTTATATTCGGTTCGTGATGTTTGCGTCTATGAATATTCGGTTTGTGATGCTTGTGTCTATGACTTCTGTTCTTTTTCCTAGGTTTTTCTATCTCCATGGTTGTCTCCCTTTGAGCTTTCTTTATTGTTTCTATTTCCATTTTCAGATCCTGGATGGTTTTGTTTAATTCCCTCTTTGTGTTTTCTTGCAGTTCTTTAAGGGATTTCTGTGTTTCCTCTTTAAGGGCTTCTACCTATTTACTAGTACTCTCCTGTACTTCTTTAAGGGAGTTACTTATGTCCTTCTTAAAATCTTCTATCATCATCATGAGAAGTTATTTTAATTCTGAATACTGCTTTTCTGGTGTGATGGGGTGTCCAGGGCTTGCTATATTGGGAGAACTGGGCACTGATGATGCCAAGAAACTTTGGTTCTGTTGCTTATGTTCTTGTGCTTGCCTTTCGCCATCTGGTTAACTCTAGTGTTACCTGTCCTCACTGTGTAAGACTGGAGTCTGTATTTCCAGTTATCTTGCTTGTTGCAGAGCTCCTCAGAGTCCAGATGTTTCTGTGGTCTTATGATCCTAATCTCCTGGGTGGAAGAACTCCTGGGACTCAGGCCACCTCTGGGATCTGGAAATCCTTCTGCTTTGGGTGCAGTGGTTCCTCTAGGATGGCTCAGGATGCGATGTTTCCACAAATGCAAACCAGCTAGGTGTCTGCTGCTCTGAGTGCAGTGGCTCCTCTAGGATGGTTCAGGATTCAGTATCTCGACAGGAGCAGACCAGCTATGTGTCTGCCCTAGCCTAAAGGACCAGGAGGGTGTGGGGGGCAGAATTCTTTAAACTTGTATTTTTATGATCTGAAATGAATAAAAAATATTTCAAAACTATCGTCTTAAAACTATCAAACCGGCCTCAGATGAATCTCAATGAGAAATACATTGTATTTTTGAATTGAAAATGCTATATATTAACCATTCTTTCCAAATTTATCTGTAGATTTAAAACATTTGGAACCAAAATTCTAATAGTTTTGTTGTTGTTGTTTTATCTTTTTGAAGTAAGAGAGTGATAAAATAGTTTAAAATTTGGTCTAGAAGTGCCACACCCATGGTGTCTTGTTAAAAGAATTATGGTAAAAATGTCCCACTTAGGGCTGAACAATCTTGAGTCTTTCATTCTCTGGACATGGACCAGCTGTAAATCTCTCTATTCATCACAGTCTATAGCAAAATAAGTTTCTCTGATAAGGGTTGAGAGATATACTAGTCTTTGGGTATAAGAAGAAGAATTAGGGATACCAAGACACAGTTTCTTTGTCCAGTTAATGGTACCAGACATGAGTTCCTTCTTGTTGATTGGGCCTTAAATCCAATCAGAGAGTGGTGGGTTACTTCACTGATGTCCCTCCTACTGTTTCAACAGCATGCATATCACATCATGCCACTCACTATCATAGCCGCTAGGTGAGCTATTTATTCCCCTGGCAGCCTGCACAGCACCTTCTACCTCTATGGAAACTGTCAGTAGTGATGCAGTTTCCTGTTTACTGGTTTCTCTATGTTCTCTGACTAATGGCAATAAGCTGGGTGTTTGGGAATTCATGGTACCCAGCTGACTAACAAATCCAGAAGATTTTACCCATAGCTGCTATGTGTCCCTGCTATAGGACAACACAATATAAACATTTTAAAATGTATGCATATACTATATGTATATGTAGTCTAAGAATATTGAACATTTAAAAACATCTTTCACAGATGTTTCTTTTGTTTTTTCTTTTGAGGACCCACAGTTTGGTTCCATAGCCCCATTTATTAAAATGGATTGGTTGATGTTTCGTTTTGTTTTTGTTTTTAGCTGTTTCTACAGTCTAGACACTAATCTTCTGTCAGATGCATAGTTGATAAAGATTTTGTTCCATTCCATAGGTTGCCTCCATGCTTAATTTAAATTTTTAAACAATATTAAAAATAAATTGATGCACTTCCCAAAATAAAAAATGAGAACTTAGACATTCAATACCACAATAAAATATTAGTTTTAAAGTGAGAAAAATACTGCAGATTATTCATGTATCTCTTTCACATGCTTTGGTCAGCTTCTTCCAAATATTTTATGAATTTTGTAATGTTTCATCATAGATTAGATTTTAAAATGTTATCCTTTTATTTTTTGAACCTTTACCAATATCCAATTTTTGCTGTAACTTTTTATCCTTGAGATTTTCTCATACATGTATACAATCAAATGTGATTGGATCTAAACTCCTTCCCCCTCTCTAGCTCCAACACAGCTCCCCAGTTCTTGCTAACTTCATGTCCTTTTTATTTTCCCCTACCCTTTTATTACGTATTTATTTTGAGATACTGTCTGAGTTGTTGCAGGTAGACTTTTAACTCATGATCCTTTTGCCTCAGCATCTTAAGTAGCTGGGATTACCAGCCTGAGCCACCAGGCCATGCTTTTCCTTTTCTGATAACACATGATGTTCTTTAAGTGCTGCTCATAGGTACACAGACATCCACTAGAACATGGTAAATTGTCAGTAGTTATTCCCTTAGAAAAGAATGCTTTCCTTTCCTACTGATTGCCAATAGCTCCTCAGTAAGGGATGAGGCCGGGAGGGCACCTTTCCCTCATTTGTGCTGGGATTTAGGCTGGATTTGTCTCTTGCAGATCTTGTGCAGGTAACCACAGTTGCTTTGAATTTATCAGTAGCTATTTCATGTCCAGAAAAACAGCATTTCATAGCACTCCCCCAGCTCTGAAATTCATTCTGCCTCCTTTTCCCGACATGTTCCCTGACCTTTGCTTGGTGAGGGGAGAGGTGTGCTGATAAAAATTCCCATTTAAGGCTGACCACTCAATTACTTATTCTCAGTATTTGGACGATATATGCATCTTTGCATTGAGTGCTACCTATTGCAAAAAGAAGCCTTTTTAACCAAGGCTCAGCTGTTTGGATATAAAAAACACCTAATACCTAGAAGATAATTTGGTGACATGACTATTGAGCAAAATAACAACTGAAGATTCTACCCTAGAGCCTATTATCTTCCTGGCCAAGGGCTTTTGGCTAAGATTACTGTCCCAGCTTCCTCCCCTAGACCAAGCAGAGGGGGACTGGAAGGCTAAGCACTGCAAGGGAATATAAATAAAAGTTAAAAATATCTCTCTAGGTTCCCTGAGGGACAAGCCTGACTGCATAGGGGTTGATGTCAAAAGTATCCCCTCTCCAGGAAAAAGACATCAGGATGGGTATGGCCCTCATGCTTCACTGGATGACTGTGGGACTGGAGCCATTACAAGGTCCCCTTCAATTACTGGAGGTCAGGCTTCTATCCCCGCCTTCCCAAGATTAGATTCGCCACAGCCCTTCTATACTTAGAGAAGGGAGGAGATGTCAGGGGCAGCCATGCTTACACACTGAAGGCCTAAAATCAGCCATAGGCCTAAAATCAGCAATAGGCCTGTCATACATATATACTAACACCAAGTCTTGGGTCTCTGTGGAAAAACATTGAAACAGATGGCTATAAGCTAATGTAAACAGGCAGCTTTCATGGAAATTTACCAGCCTGAGTAGTCATAGACCTTGTAAATAGGTAGCCTTGGCAGATAATACCAACTTAGATAAGGACAAGTGAATTATAGGCAGAGTCATAGTGACCTGTCCCTTGAACCTTCAACCAGCCGATACCCTGTTCTGAAAGATATCTGTATTCCCCCTGAACACCCAGGCTCCAGTGTCATCCCCTTCCCCATGTCCTGCCTTTTTGTGTTTATAACCCCTGTGTGAATGAATTACGATTTGAAAAAAATAAATTATTAAAAAAAAAAAGAAAAAAGAAAAAAAAAGAAACTTAAAAAAAAGATGATTGTCCCAGGCATGGAATTCTCTCTTGTGTATCAGGCCTCACATCCAATCAGAAAGCTAGTAGTAGTTCCAATAGTAGCTACTAATAGTAGTACTAATAGTAGTGCCACTGTTACATGGATAGGCACATCATGCCTGGCTGTCTGATGGATATTGTAGCATCCAGGGCCCAGTGCTGGTTAAGACCACTGCTGTCCCCTTCAGTCTGCAGTCTGCACAGCCCCTTTGGGCATTAATGAAATCTAGACTGTGAGGAGGAAGTTTTCAGTGAGTTTGATACTGACTTCTCTGTGTTCTGCAACCAGAGTGTATGGTGTCCTAGCAGAGTCTTTTCCCATAGTTGTGGTGGACAGCAGTGCAGTGGCAGTTGCCTGCGCTGCCTGCAGAGCTCTGGGGCCTCCCTGACTCATAACTGGTAGGGAGGTATCTGATGCCTTGCACTGTATTTTTAACTCAATGTGTGTTTTCTTGAGATGGCATTGTTTACTCATTATTAAACCACTAAAGACATAAATTTTTCTAGCAAAATATCATCAGTTTTCCCTAGTTTCATGTTCTTTTTTTTTTTTTCAACCTGTTTTGGAATGGAAAGAACTTCTCAGGAAGAAGTTTTGATTTGTGGAAATGATTTTTCTGAATTGGATGAGAATCAATGAAATAATAATCTCATCTATTCTTAATTCTCTAACCTTTTAAAAACACTTATAAGGCTATTTAGTATATAAATGATGTAACTAGTATTTCCTGCTGTTAAGAGTAAAAGTACAGTAAACGACTTTGATATTAAGACAGGGAACTTACATTCAGAAATTTTATTTAAAGATCACAAAGAATATAGACTAGGAAACCGAGTTAAAAATGATACTTTATTATGTTTGGAGGTACTTTGTCCTTTGTTCTTTTTTATTTATTTATAGTATTGATAGTGATTACATGTATAAATCTTTTTCCCCCTGTGGAAAAAGGGGCTGGGACACAGAGCCTTAGACCTGCTAGGCAAGCAGTCTGCCCTCAAGCCCTGTACCCAGCCTCATAAATCTTGGATGCCATTAATTTTCTCTGACCTCATAAAACCGTCCTAAGTAAAGTTTACAAAGCATGAGTAAGTCTTTCTTTTGCCAAGGATAAAGCCTCAGAAAGCTAAATAAATTTTCTTCTATGTCTTTTAAAATGGGGGAGGGGCACTATGCTATATGACCAAGCTAGATATAAAAAAGGGTACTTGGTGACTTTTCCCATTTATATCAAATACTGACAAAGTTAAAGCAGGGATAGAAATCTAAAATACTAAAAAGTGGGGCCTGAGGGAATTTGAGGGTGATAGTAGAAATGTTCCATGGGTAAAGTTTTTCATTTATGTTTTGGTTTTGTGGGTACATGAGCTATTAGAATTTATTCAATCCTTTACTTAGCATCTGTTCATTTTATGCCATGTAAATTATACCTCCGTGTTTAAAAAATCTGAATAAATAGGAATACTATATGAAGATTGACATTAGAGTTAGACTTGGGTTTCTATATGGTCCCCAGTTTATAATCTTGGAGAGGTTACTATTGCGATCCCTAATGTCTGTCTGTCCATCCGTCTGTCTGTCCATCCATCTATCCTGAGCCTCACTAGATAACCCAGGCTGTCCTAGATCTCACTATTCTTCTGCCTTGGTCTCCTTATGTGTGCAACTGTTTTGTACATTCTAAAGAATACTCTGAGAGCCATGTTTTTGGTTTTGAAGATGTGAGCAAAATAAATTAATAAATGCTTAGTAGCTGATAGAAATAGGAAACTGCAAAACATCATCAAATCAGACACTCAAAATACTTAGCAGGGATGACTGAGCTAGCCCCATTGAGAGAACAAACTTTTAGCACAAATAGACTGATCAGCTGGCGTTCCTTAATTGTGTTCCTAGTGGAACACAGCATCTCCTCCTGCAAGGCTTCCATACAAGACTAAATAGACAGGCTCAACAAATTGGGCACTTACAGATACCCAACAGAGAAGGCCTTGCAATAATGTATATTAGAGTTTCCACTTGGCGTCCTGGGCAAGGCAGAACAGACCTCTCAGGAGCTTCTGCCTTTCCTTCCCTGGACTTCCATCTGCACTTGTGCATCATGGGATGCACAGCAGTCATCACTGTTTGAGCAGTTTGCCTTCTAGCTGTTCCCGGGGCTGGGTGTTTTTAATATTATAAACAGTTTGTTGCTTTCCCTCTCCACAGTACAGTGACAGGAGACCAGACTGACTCAGGACAAAGGTTTTAGAGGACACTCAGCATAAACAAGCTTGAATCTGAATTAGGAAACCCAAGCCTGCTTTCAGAACCAGCTTCTCAGTGGTCTTAAATAGCACATGACAGTTCACCAATATAAGTGACATTACAGTTTACCATGCTATGCTTCTAAATCCCTTATTCTTTTTTTTTTTTTTATTGGATATTTTATTTACATTTCATATGTTATCCCCTTACCCCATCCCCCACCCACCCGGGAATCCCCCATCCCCTTACCCCTCCTCCTTCTTCTCCGTGGATGTAACCCCCACCTACCCCCCCCCACTCCCACTTCCCCACCCTCAAAATTCCCACCCCCTGGGGCGTCCAGCCTTCATGAGGTCAAGGATCTCTTCTTCCACCTGTGCCCTGCAGGGCCCTCCACTCTAAATCCCTTATTCTAAAGAGGGGACACTCGTGCTTTGATAGCATTCTGAGAAGTAGGTAAAACGTGGAAGTGTAACTTATGTAAGAGGTGTGAGATTACTGGTGATGGATTGTAATAGATAGTGGTAAAGGTGGGAGTGGGTGTGGAGAATCACATTCTGCAGCCCCGGGGTTTCTTTTGGACTGTAACTGTTTACAGTGGTTTCATTTGCCTTGATGATCATTAGTTAGTTATACTTGAATTTTAGCCCTGGTGGAGACAGTAGATTGGACTTTGGACTTTAAAATGTTACTAGCTTGTGTGTGTGTGTGTGTGTGTGTGTGTGTATGAACTAACATATAAATTCAGGGATTTCAGAACAAGAAAACATGTTTGTGGCTACAAAGATAGATAACACTGTATTCAATCCCGTAGTTCAGACCAGTGTACTGGTGACAGAATCCTCCCAAAAGCTGTATGACTAGGTGTTGTGGGCAGCTGTAAGACCGTAAGACCAATTGACAGTGTCATTGTTATGTTTGTTTGTTTTTTTTTTCTTTTCTTTTTAATGAATGATTCTGAAGGCCAGGCAGTAAAGGTGCTTGCTACCAAGCCTGATGACGAACAAGTTCAATTCCTGGAACCCACATGATGAAAGCAGAAAAACACTTGTGCACGTTGTCTTCTGACCTTCAAATGCACATCACTTGATGCTAGATAGATATAATAAGAAAAAATGAGCTGCCTGTGGTGCTCCTGTTAGGGTCACCTAATTAAATCATGTTGAAGAAATGGAGGGGAAGCATTTCTTGCTGGCTGTGATTACGTTTCTCTTGGTGACTACAGCAAACAGTCTTCCTGGACTCTGCCTGGTACTGGCTAGAGAAGCATCTATGAGCTATGCTAAGTGAGTGGTTTTTAAAAGAGGCTTTGTCTCGTGAGAGAAGCTGCTGTCATTTCTCAGCAAATTGATTTGTTGAACCAATGAGTGTTCATTATGTTTATTTATTGTGCCGTATTTTAGCTCTAGAATTACCAAGAGCAGCCTAATTGTAAGTACAACTTAAAAGTAGGCCAGACTTAAACTTACATTGGTGATTCAGTATTGATAGTACCCAACAACTTGAAGACATTTCAGAATGGTAGGCTACGTGTAACACAAAACTGTGTACTAAAAAAACACCCCAGAAAATTAAATTTGTCAAGTGCTTATTGACCATGAGGGAAGGTAGTTATTCAGTTTGCTTGTATCTTTTAAGTTGACTCATATTTTTAAATGCAGGAACATGTGTTGTTTTTTTCCCCCACATGGTCTTCAGGCTTCCAGATTCTACTGGCTCTATTTAGGAAGTACTTTAGACAAATAAAAAAGGCTGCAGAATTCAGTACATGAAATACAAGAACTTTGCTCTACCTCAAGATAATTTCTAAATATACTTGGTAATTTAGTTGTCCCTAATTAGTTTTGCACCATCAGTTTTCTCCAAGTGATTCATCTGAAATTTCACCAAAGCATTAAGGAGAATGACCACAAAGGGAGAATCCACTGTGTCGGCAAGAGAGCAAGTCTTAGAAGTTTGAAGCACTTGATCATGTAAATTCCACTTTCGCTTTGGTGTATCTTGTATCTGTGAAAGATAATGACTATTACTTGAGCTTACAAAAACCAAAATTTTGGTTACAGCAACATGGAAAAGAATGAAAACCTTAATTTCTCTACCTTTACATAGTTGCATACTTACAGTCACAACTGAAAAGTTTTTTACTTTCTAATACAAATATCTGCTACTTTCCTATAGGACACATTAACCACAACATGAAAATGAGACAAGTGTACTTAAGAATGATTAATCTTATTATCCTCATGAGGGAATATTCTTTAACTGTGCTCTGATCTGAAATTGTCCTTGCTGGAGGGAGGAGGGAGACTTATAAGATTTAGAAAGTAAATAAAACAGAAATATATGAGGTGCAGAAAGGTCTTGAAACTACGATTCCTAAGCCTCCAGGCCAGGCTTATAAAGACAGTAAACAGTGGCTGGGTGAGGAGTCACCTGAGCTGAGACATCTGAAAGTGTTCAGGTCAGTTCTAGAATGCAGATCCTCCTGTAAGTCGTCACCCACGCTTTGCAGTGATGAAGCTAATTTTGAGTCATCTGTCATCTTGTAGGAAACCTCTTTTGCTACTATAAGTAACCCCCATAGCATCACCATTTCACTAAGCTGCATTGGGGGAAGTAGTTTTGTTAGTCTGTTGTCTGTGCCTGTCTGAGAGGAACCTGAGAGAATGTAATGATCTTCCCTTTCTTTTGCCTGTGAAGCAATAGACAATGGTGTTGGTTTTTTGTTTATATGACAATAAAGCTTTCTAACTTAAAATAAGATATTTGCTTTTGTAATTGCAAACATTCAGGACCCCTCACCATTGATTTTTTACAGGAGTCACCTAAGACCATCAGAAAACATAGATATTTACATTAAGATTCATAACAGTAGCAAAATTACATTATGAAGGAGCACTGAAAACTATTTTATGGTTGGGGTCATCACAACAAGAGGGAACTATATTATTAACGATCATAGCATTAGGGAGGTTGAGAACCACTGATCTAGATTTTTGATTGAAAGCTAGATTATAACCAAATCAGATTTTTACTCTCTCGAAGAAGAAGACATAGAATACCAAATTTTACATTGAAAAATCATAAAAGTACACATTTTAAATTTCATATAAGGTATAGGTTGTGATTTTTTTTTTCTTTTCCTGCTGTTTCAACTTTAAGAGCAGAAGATCTGATGATACTGATACTGGCTTAGTATGCACCAGCAACTGGTTGGATCCACACCATAGCCACTCCTGGTTGGTGAAGTCTTATACCTGGCCTGTTTCACAGAGTGACCTTGGTTGTAGATTTCGAACTTCAAATCCAATCTATTATATGGAATATACAATTAACATTTTTATTAATCCTTTTAGAGTATCATGCAATGTAGTTTTATTATATTCCTCCCCAACTCCTTCCATATCTACCCTCTCCTCCTTTACCTTCCTACTCAACCAACTTCAAATTAATCTGCTTAATTTTTTTTTCAGATTAAATGAAATTTTCCTTTTAGTGTCTTCTGTAGATATCAGTTTCATCAGTTCCTTTGAGGGTGTTGTTGTTATTTTGTTCCCCATGGAAAGGAATTTTTTTGTTTCCTATGAAAAGGAATTTTATTGTTTTTCTTTCTTCTTCATGTATCATTCGTAGGTGTTAGAGTTTTGTTTGTTTGCTTGTATATGTGTGTGTGTGCAAGTACATATGTACATGGTATCCCAGATTTCTTTCATGTCTTGTCCTGGGATTTTTTGAAGTATGTTTGCTTTGACCGAATGATCCTCTACCTTGTCCTTGAGACGTGTATTCTCTGTTCTTCTTGATTCAACTATAATACATTGCTCTTATCCCCATCTCCACCAAGGATTTTTTGTTTTGAGTTTTTTTGGTTTTTTTTTTTTGTTTGTTTGTTTTGTTTTTTGTCTTGTTTTACTTGAGTTATATTTCATTTTATCTCTTCTTTGAGATTTTGTTTCATTTCTTAATTCCACTTTCATACCTTGAATTGTTTTCATTATTTCACTGAGTTGTTTATGCCGTCAATCCTCCCTCAGGGATTTGTTTGTTCATATCCTCTTTTGAGTTCCATGAACATATTATAACTACTGTGTTAAAAATCATTGCCCTTTACATTAGCTAAGTTGCATTTCTCATGGAATAATACACAGGGTGCTAATTTCTATAGGAGATGTATTGTCTTGGTTTATAATGTTTGTTTTATGATGGGACATTAGTGCCAGAAGTCAGGTTGTTGATAATGATTTTTGTTTTGCTTTCTGGTCTTGCCCTGGTTGTTTGGATTCTTATTTACTCTTACCCCAGTTTGTCAGGTTGTAGTCTACCTGAATGGTGCTTGATTGGTGGTGTCTTGAAGCCACTCACTGGTAGTGGGTAATTGGGGTATAAGCAGTAGTCTCAGCTCTGCTACAACTTCTGATAGGTGCAACTTCTGAGCCTAGGAATTAATCTGCTCTAGGCTTAAAAGATTCTCTCCGCTGATCCTCAGAAGCTTGTCAGGTTTGTCAGGTTCTACTGCTCGTCCTTGGACAGCAAGGTCTGCTCTTCTGAGTCATGTTACACGTGGTACTGGTGCTGCAGTTCCTATTGGACTCCAGGGAATACTGTTCCCAGTCAGAGTGTAGGATGCGTTGTCTGACAGGCGAGCAGCAGTAGGCTCCAGCAGACTCTATTGTGGTTCTGGTGCTGGCTGGTGGATGGGGGGATTGATAAGCAAGGGAATGGACTATACTACGTTTTCATTCAAATATTATTCATTTAAAAATACTGTTTGTGACTGAAGAAAGGACAGTAGGAGGGAGGATGAGGAGGAAGGACCAAGGAGAGGGAACTGGGTGGAATGAGTATAAAGTGCGTGAATGAAAGGAAGAAACCAACACTATGGACAGTGAACATATCCACTAAAGGGGGCTCCTAAAGGATGTCAGGATATCAAGACTGCCATACAAAGGTTATTAAGAAGAGACATTGGGCTGCTGCCTTTATGGTGGAAAAGATGAGCCTCACATTTACAAACCAAGAGGAATCTCTAATATTTATACAAGAGTTGGGATTAATTACACTTTAATCTATAGGGTGTGCTTTTCTATTAGCCATGAGGAGGTATATCTGAGATATCAAGTCCCTTTCTAAGGTATCAGCTGCAGAGTGGTGCAGCTGAGATATAGACCACAGGTTCTGGACTCCAGAGCCCACACTTTTAACCACTTAGTTATTATAGGTAGTTAAACTAGAGGCGTACACTTGTGAATTTCAGCTTAAAGTGCTTTAAAAAGAGAAGGAAACTGGGTAAGCTCACCAGAAGAGTGAATACAAATGAAAAAGAAGAGGCCTGGGTCCTGGACCTTTCCTAGTCTTGTCCTGGGGAATGAAGAAGAGCTAGCAAAGGACTCTGAGATATTGTGGCCAGGGCCAGAAAGCAGAGAAAAGTTAGGTTCAGAGAGAAGAGCGGTCACCTCTACTCATTCCTGTGGGGATATTTCAGTTCACCCCATTTGTGCTGAGGAATAGAGGAAGGACATAGTCACATCATCCAAAAATGTACACTAGACTTCAGTCAACGTTAAGCTACCCTGCCACATAATGAGAAAATAAAGAGAAGAGGGTGTCCAGTCCTGATATCCTGAGTGAGGCCCAGATCTGCAGAGAGCTACTCTGCTACTTCACGTTCGGTGCTTCCAACACCCAATTTTGATGTGCTTCTGTCCAGTTGTAAGATATATATATATATTTTTTTTTTTTTACTGATTTTCAAATTTAAAAATCCATTAAAAATTTGTTCCTCTTTAAATATTTGAGGAAAAAAAAGCGTGAAGGGTATTTTGAAAATCAGAACAAAGGGCCAGTGAGATGGCTCAGCACTTTCTACCAGGCTTTATGACCTCAGTTTGATTTCTGAGGTCCCACATGGATAGGAGAGAACCGACTCATGCAGATTTTCCTCTGACCTCAACATCCACACCACGGCATGTGTTTATACATGCATGAGTGCTCACGAGAGACATACTGAATATGTAAATGTAACATAAATATTAATCAGAATAAAGACTGTAAAAGATCTCAAGATCTCCATACTTGCCATTAATGTGACATGAGGTATCAGTCTCCACATAGCCTGTATGGTATACCCACTGACTGGCTCCTGTCTGCCCTGCCTGAGGCAGGGACAGCTTTGTTCTTCTGTGGCAGTGCAAGTCTATGTTCCAGGGTAGACCAGACACTGATGCTGCATGTGGTTGGTCAGTCTTAAGATTACTCTTAGAATGTTACTTCCTAAGGAGAAAGGGAAACAAACTTCTAGTACCGATTGTGATTTTAGTTAGTTCTTAGTGGGGGTAATTAGAAAAAAAAAATCTATAACATGGATTCAAAGAGATTCCATTGACAAAAAACATGTAGGTTTAGATAAATGGGATTTAAAATTGTTTTAAATGACATTTACAAGAACATCCTAAGGTATGCCAGATTCAGAAAGGATCCTCAATATTGTTGAGTCAGTTTTATTTTTTTTAACCTATAAGAATGTTAAATCTCAGAGAACTAGTGACCAGAGATTACCCAGCCTACCAGCAGTGACTCATCCCTAGTTCTTTGAGTCTCAGGATCACTCTAACTTAGTTAAGCTTTGTGGCAGTAGCTTTTCTAAGCAAGTCATATTGTAAAACTTCTGAGCGTGTGCCTATGCAGTTGAAGTTGTGTCTCTAACGGAGCTAGCTTTAGAACCCTTTGGGCTAGGGTATTGCAGGAGTAAAAAGGCCTAAATTTGGAGTTCAGACACATTCCCTCATGACTCAGTTTTTCCACTTCCTCTTTGACCATAAGCAAACCACAGTTCCATTCTGTCGTGCTCATTTTTTGAAGAAAAAAAGAAAAAGAAAGACAGAAAGGTGTTGCATATATCTTTCTACCGGTAGTAGTATTTTAAGATTTCATTGATTCAGAAGCACTCTTGAGACTACAATATTATGTAATTATAGGGATCTCTTATTTCTAGTAAGATTTCACAAGGGACTGGTTTCTACATCCTATAAAGATAGATTGCCTTAGAGCAAGGCCTGTGTGTGTTTCATTCCTCTGCTCCCTATTAAGAGTACAGAGTAAATATTTGGTAAATGGTAGAGTGTTTTTATCACCTTTAACAAAGGGAGTATTCATAATAAATCTCCATGTGAGTAGCATGGTAAGAGTTTACTGGAGGGGTTGCCACATTTTGTGGGCTGCCTCACAGGGCTTTCAAGTGAAAACATGGGGGGATTCCTGTGTGATGTTGCTTGCCTCTAATCGAAGTGTGGTGTCAGCAGGCATGGTCAAAGAAGAAACCAGAGCGGCGGTGGGACTGGGACTGCATGCTGTTCTCATCAGACAGCATTTTCATCTTATTTTAAGATTCTGTGGACAAGATTTTATATGTGAGAACAATAGACCATTTTACCCTCTCTTTAGCCTTGTGTCAGTGCTAACAATGACATTTGCCATGATGCTGTGTCCTCTTTGATGCCCATGCATCTTTTATGCTATGGATAGTTTGCATGTGGAAAATGAGTAGGGAGGTCATACAGCAAAATGGCAAACATATGGCAATCATTCCTCATTTGTTGGTATGTCTGACTTTTTAGGTTAAGCCTAGGAATAGAATAATATCTTCATATCACAGCAGCCTATTTTTTTTTTTACTTTTAAGAAAATGATAGCATTTTTTGTACTCATTAATAGGACAAATAAAATCTAAGTGAAGTTAGTATCATAGGGTGTTAAAACCCTGGGTTCTGGGGCTAGAGAAATTGCTCAGTGGTTAAGAACACTGGTTGTTCTTCCTGAAGACCCAAGTTCAATTCCTGGCACACACATAGCAGCTCACAGCAATCTAAAAATCCATTGCTAGGGCATCCAGTGGCCTCTTCTTGTATCCATGGGCATCAGGCATCTACATGGTACATAAACATACATGCAGACAAAATAAATTAATAAGAATAAGAACAATCTAAATGCTGTAGGACTCATCACCCAGTTCTTATTTTACATTGTTTAGCATCTATCTTCACAAATGTTCTGAGTGAACAAGTAAATACCTCCATCTTTCAACCTGCCAATCATGAGTTCTTATTCTATAAGATCTACACACCATTTTAGACTGCATTAAGAAGGTTAATGTGCAGTTGTCAGCTAGTAGAGTACATCTGCTTTCATGATGAGGTCTGATGTCTAAACTATTTTTAGTTAACTACATTCTGAGGTTTAATGCCTCACACAAAGAATGCTCAGAATATACTTACTCACAAGTCATGTCTACTTGAAAGACAGCTCTTGAAAGAGATGGGCAGGAATCAATGGGGGTGGTAGTGTCTCTTGCTTCGGCTAATTAAGAGACAGGAGGGAAAAGGAAGCACACAATAGAGGCATGCTAAGAAAAGCTAACCAGACGCAGCTTCCCCACTCCCTTCTCTCTGTAGGTGCTTTAAAAATGTCTATCAAGTTTATGCCAGCAAAAGAATACAGAGAGTGACTGTTACTGGATCAAGTATGTATTGATTATGTTGGGCCTGGAGACAGGATTAAACAGGTAAAGTTGTCGAATAAGACCAGCACCCTGAATTCAATCCCCAGAGCCATGTTAGGGTGAAGGAGCAGGATGAGTACAGAAGGTGACCTCTGACCTCTCTCCATATGTGTGCTGTGACTCACCTCACCCTCCACACACCAACAGTACTTCGTTTCTTATTATTATTTAAAAAATGTGACTATGTTAAGGATGTAAAGTGTGTTTAGCCTGTACAGTCTCAATGAACCAAACTTACGTTGCCCAAGTAGCAGAGTGAAAAACACAGAAGAGAAGCTTAACTTGTGTTTAAATGAGTTGTTATTCTATAAACATACATATTGTTCCAGGTTATATTTTGAAAGTTCATGTGGCACTATCATTATATGAGAAAAATAGAAGTTCTAGGACTCGACAATTTAAAAATAAAACAGATTTAACTAGACATGACAAAATGGAAGAGGAATGGAATATCTTTATCTCCAGGAGGACATGGTAATGAAAAAGTGGGCGTGTCAATTACCTACATCTTATCAAGCTAGAATCCTGCATTCCAGAAGAAAAACACACATGCAATCTAGTTTGTCTTAGTGTTTTCCAAACTTCTCTTGCTGGCAAATTCATCTGTATTTAACAAAAGCAACGACCCAACAGAGACACGATGTTTTCTCATTGGCACCTTAAGGATTGGCCTGCACATAATAGGAGCTCAGTATATATGTTAAGTGAATGAAGAATTCTTTAACAAAAGGTAGGGGGAGGGCATGGAAGGCAGGATAGCCTGAGTGATAATTGCAAATATTATATTTAAAACTTCCTAATTTTTATATTTTAGTGGTTTTGATTACAGAAATAAGAGTGCTTTATTTTGAGGATGTTATGTAAATGAAATAATTATGATACTGAAGTTGCAGACTCTCAATAAAGACTTGACCATGACTTTGGTTCCCAGTGCTTCTAGTGCTGTCTGGAACACCTAGGTCCAAGAGAGGACAACTAAAAAAAAATAAAGGAATGAATGAAGTCAGATGATACTATTTCTATATTTTATGTCAATCTTGGGAAATATATAGACTTCCATTTTTATTGAGAGTCTGCAACTTCAGTATCTTAGTTATTTATATAACAAAATTATCCTATTATGTGCAGTCTGTCCTTCAGGAGCCAATGAGGAAACTGTACTGGCTGACAAAGCTTCCTGTCCTCATGGAGCTTAGTTTCCAGGAGACACAGGTGCTGATTGACGAAGCAATTGCAAATTGGCTTGATAATGGTAAGGTTGTGTGCACCACTGAAGCAGAACTCGGTATGGGTGGCCTGGATGATCTTTCTAGAGATCTTGAGCAAAGATCTGGGAGAAATGAGCAAGAGGTATACACCAATGGTAAAGGAAAAACTTAGCAGTGAGAAAAACACATGGTCCTGATGCAGACATATGCTGTGTGGTTGAGTAGCAGCAAGAAGGCAAGTGGGCAGGGAGAGGAATAGGGAAAAGGAGAGAGCTGGAGACATTTGAGCTTAGGAGTTAGTGGAGACTGAAGCCTAGGGCACACTGCTGGCTTTAACCTTGCCATTTCAAAGTCTCTATAGATTATGTTCTGAATTCTGTCTCCCAGAATTTGTACTTTTGTATTGGTTGGTCACTTCTGTTATGTGGTATGACTGTCTTCTGTCTCTCCAACAGTGTCCCATGCTGTGAGAAGATAGTTTGTCACACACTTGCTTTCCGTGGATCTAAGTTTGATGAGTTGATTGTTTAGCACACGCTCAACTCTTGGTTATATGATAGTCTTTAAATTATGTTTTATATTTTGTGCTAGGCTGTGTGTTTGTTAAAACAGTAGTATTTTACGTTTATTGAGACATGCTTTCTTTGTATTTCCTGTCTCATATAGTCCTTATCAGCTTTATGATGAATGTTACTCTCAGATTCATCAATGTGAAAGCCTAAAGAAGTTAAATAACCAACAGGATTCGAATACTAGGTGCAGAGTCCTGGCTTGTATAGTTAAGAGAACAGAAGCTGCTATAAAAAGCAAACCTCCAAGGACATAATTACTTAAGCATAATAGAAATGTATTTCTCATTCATAGAAGATGAGACACTGAGGTTTCTGATTGCCAAAATGCTCCCCTCCAAGTACTGATATGAAAGTTCCAGGCCCTTGTCTTCACAACCATCAAGATCATCCAAAGCTGATAGAGACTAGGGTGCAAGAAGATCTTTGCCAAGCCTTGTGATGATACATTTCAAACAGTCCACTGTGGCCCTGTCACATAGCCATACCTCACTGCTAAGGAGGCTGGTTTATCCAGAAGAAAAAGATACAGCCAGGAACCCAAAGCATTCTGAATCTTCAGACAGCCTTATGATGCCTGTGTAGATTTTTGTGTATTTCACGCACTTATCTAGTGAGTGAGTGGGGAGTGCGTCTACATTGTGGTTGGAAATGCTAGTGTGTGAGTTTCTCCACTGCCAACTGTGTTCCCTGTGTCCCTTTTGTCTACTTGTAAATACCTGCCTCGTTTTAACTGTAGTGTCTTAACTTGAGTTTTCTACAATAAAAAGAAAAGAAAGACCAAGCCCCAGAATTGCAAAAGCAGTAAGCAAAGTGTTTCTGAGGGATTATTTTTGTTGTGTCAGCCTAGGTAAGTTTCTAACTCCACCAAAGCAGAGTAATGACTTAATAGTCATCCTCTGACTGTTACGGAGGATCTTATGTCTAAAAGGGAAACACAGGTGTGTGGAGAGGCAGAGAATCAAAACATAATGACTAAATAAAGGCTTTGTGACTTTTAAAATTAAACCATGTGTTTAAAATTGAATCATGTGTTTGTAGCTTTCCTAGAAACTATAAAAGTTCAGGCACCAAGGTGTTCCTAAAAGATTTTAAAGTAACATTCTCTTTGTATTAGATATCAAGCGATTAAATTCTTTTGTTTAAATATCAGTTTGGAATCCTGGTGCTGAGTGTATCCGGACTTGTAAGGAGCTACAGTCCTGAGCACATTGGCTTTGGCCATCTCGTCAACTTATCTACAAGGCATACAAGTTGCTCCCCAACAGCAAAGTTCTGTCTGCTGCTGGGGCATTTGCAAGAAACTCCGCAGCTGTGCAGTCACAATGCCAATATCATTGTAAATAATAATCCTTGGAATTGCAAAGTCTGCCTAGATTAAGTGGTGATTTAGGCAAGAGAGAATTGTAGAAAGTTCACTCTTTAAATCAAGTTTTCTAGTTAACTACTTTATCTAGTTGAATATTTCTATTGTATACAAATAGCTCAATTTATGCAAATCTAATTGTGTATTTGTAGCATTTTGCTTATATACTATTATTGAACATCTCTAGAACCTCCTCCTCCCACCCCCTTTAACCTTCCTAACTTTCCTTGATCCTTTGTGGCTTATCTCAGCTTGTTTATGTGTACTGCTGTTGTAAACTTCAGGTAGGAGTAGTGGCATTACAGGGACCCTGGACTGGCCGTGTGTACTTTTTGAAGCCAGAGATACATCAAGTCCTGCAGTGCCCACAGTGCAGTATTTTGTTTCTTCCAGATCAGGATCTTCATTTTGGTCAACAGGAACTCTGTTCCTTTAAGACTGATCATCCTCAGTTCAATTTGTAGGCTGTTTGGCTATATTGTTGATCTTTAATGGCATCAACTAATTTATTCTCTTTAGCCTCTGAAGCCCGATGTCTCAGTGACTTTTGTGTGATCCTCTTGAAAGTCTGAAGACATATTTTCCTGTAAGCCCCTCTATTTAAACTAACCTTAAAACATTCCAATCCATTTATAAGGAAATAGTAAAGATATATTTCTCCTATAGAGATCTGCATCATAAATTAATTCCTTATTAGCCCTTGTCTTAGAGTTACTGTTACTCTAGTGAAACCTCATGACCAAAAGCAAGTTTTTGTGGGGAAAGGTTTATTTGGCTCACACTTCCACATCAGTTTATCATCAAAGGAAGTCAGGGCTCGGACCTGGAAGCAGGAGCTAATGGGGCACCCAACAGAGAGGTTCTGCTTCCTTCCTTACTCATCATGCTTCGCTCAGCCTGCTTTCTTATGGAAACCAGGAATGTTAGCCCAGGGATGGTACTACCCTCTATGGGCTGGGCCTGGCCATATCAGTCACTAATTTAAAAAATGCCTTACAGCCTGATCTTATAGGAACATTATCTCAACTGAGGTTCAATCCTTTCAGATGACTTTAGTCTATGTTAGACTGACATAAAACTAGCCAGTTTTACAATTACTCTAGCCAAGTAGAAAACTATCATTTCTGCGTGTGCTCTCTCTCTCCCCTCCCCCCTCTCTCTGTAAACATTGTTAACACATTACATAACATAGAATTTATTCTGTGAATCAGTATTTAACTGGCTCTGAGGCACTGAGTAATCCACATAGTTAGGAACTTGTCACTTCACCCATCTCCAGAACTTTTTCATCCTCCCACACTGGAAGCCTGTGTCTAGTACACATTACTCCATCCCCACCCCCATTCCCTTCTCTCAGCTTCTGACAGCTACTATTCTAAATTATGAATTTGATTATGGGTACCACAGTGTAAGTAGAACCTTGTTTATGTGTACTGCTGTTGTAAACTTCAGGTAGGAGTAGTGGCATTACAGTGGCATTATAGTGGTTCTACAGGATAGTAGAACCTACTATCTTAGCTCTTTGATATCTGGCTTATTTTACTTAAGATAATGTTGTCAAGATTTATTCATGTTCTTCATGTCCCTGCCTTTTTAAGGCTGAGTAATATTCTGTCATGTGCACATTCCACACTTTGTTCACCCAGTGATAGACACTTGGCCTGTTTCCATCTTGTGGCTGTTGTGGCCGATGCCTCTATGAAGATTGAACATTAATTTGCACACATTGGTGTAGAGCTATCTGCCTTCAGTTTGTGAAATGGGGTTTATATATCTGAAATCGGGGTTGTTAGATCATTTCTGTCTTTAAATTTGCAGAGACCTACTGCAGTTACGTGTCTGCTTTATGCCTAGTTTTTGTGGCGCCTGTTTTGATTACTGGTAGATGGTATTAGGAATTAGAGAGTAGTAACACTGTTCTGTGTTGTTGCGTGTTAATGTCTCTGTCACTTCTGCATCCCTACGAACTGTTGCTGTGCTTGTGTGTACCAGATGCCCAGTAAATATCCCTGAGCAATTTAAACAAACAGAACATGACACCCCTCAATGTTGCCACCATTACAGCTGGGGGACACTCAGAAGAACAGCAAAGACATGGTATTCTGAGTTGGTTTTACAGTAGGGACTCAGCTAGCACCTCTGACGATCTCTCTCTCTCTTCCTTTGCAGACTCACATTTCAAGACTCCCTCCTGGTGCTGTGGCAGGACAGTCCGTGGCAATTGAAGGGGGGGTTTGCCGCCTGGAGAGCCCTGTGAACTAACTCCGTAGGCTGAATATGAAGTGTCTGAGAGGCATTTCAGAGCCTGAGCTTTGGGCTGTTTAATTGAAGTTGGATCTTTTATCTTCCTTGTTTTGTAATTCTTATTGCAACCTCGGGCACTGCTTGGGACACTTAAGTGCTGCTATACTTAGTGCTGGTTGACACTCGAGTCTTAGATGGGTGAGCGGAAGCATGTGTGGGTGTGTATCTGTGTGCAGTGTGTGTGCTTGCTTCTCCCTGATGGGATAAGTTCTCCTCAAGTGTAACCTATGAATGAGAATGATTAAATCTTTACAAAATGTGTGCTTTAACTGTTTACAAGTAAACCTAAAGTTGTAGAAAGCTTTTTGTTTCTTCAAGAGGTACCAACTATGGTTGATACAATGTGTCTGAACTGAAGAGTGAATCTGCTTGTTTAACGACTTGACCTTGATTGTAGTCCATTTAATAACAGTAATCAGTAATATGGTGTCAGTTTAAGTGGATGGTGCAGTAACTTAAACTGTTGTTCTCATCCCTCATACAGGGCCTTTTTCCTTGAACACAGAATGGTTTCAGTGAAACCATTCTAGCAGAGAATTAAAATCATAACCTTTTAAAGTAATGGTCTTATTGATAAAGTTTGTGCTTCTTTCCTGAGCTATTTGAAGCTTAAGTATTGCATAGCTTTGCGCCGTGTGTACTATATTATGAAAGAATATGTAAAGAGAGTGTTCAGTAACATACAGTTTTAATTTGTGTATAATGGAATGTTATTTACAATGTAACACTGTAAATAAGAAAGCAAAAGTTTATGGGGAAAATTCAATATTATCTTTGTTTCTTGTTTAAATATATTTTTAAGATAAAGGTACAAAAATAAAAGAAGCATATTCCTGGGTGTGGTGTGTGACAACTTGCCTCTGACTAATCTTTCGACTCCTAGACTGGAGATCTGTGTTTATTTCCTTCACCGAAAACCTCTTGCAGGTCTTGCTAGCCTAGCCCCATGAAGCTACAGCCAGCACTAGCAAGAGGGAAGGCACTTAAGGTGACTGAAGGCTCAGTATAGAAACACCTACAGTTTCCACTGCAACTTGATATAAATAACAAAGGGAAGGAGGAGGAACGCTCTGCTTTGAAAAGCTGTAGTGGCAGCTGAAAGCTAAATGTGGTGGTTGATAAATTGTTCCTAAAGGTTATATTTAGGGATTCTGAAGCCACATAAGAAAACCCAGACTTTCCTTTTAATTTTTTTTTTAAATGTAAGAAGTGGTTATCAAGAAGATACTAAAGATAGACTTGCTTAGGGGGAGGAAGTTTCCCTGCAACGTATAATCATGGCTCAGGGCGGGGACTGATAAAGCCTCAGATGAAATTATATACTTGACATGGATGTATGGCCAAATTATAAAGGAAAGACAACCAAAATGAAGAGGGTGTAAATATGAATGATTTGGGAGTTGCTGATTTGTATTCCTTGTACAGGCAATTACATTTGTCTCGCTATGTTCTTGTAGACAGGTTGGTGCCATAGTATCTGTTTCTCATTCTTAATGAGACTGAGAACGTAGGGAGAGATGGACTGGCTGCTAGGGAGCCTTTGGTTTCAAATGCTTTCAAAGACCTGTTACCTGTTGGCAGGGCTTTCCTCCCCCCTGCGGCTGGATTGGATCACATAAAACTATCAGGACATTTAGAGTCTGAAAATCATCTGACCTTTTTCACCAGGACTTCAGTTCTTTCATCCCCCCCCCCACTTACTCTAGTCATATTTAAAAGTCTGACTTTGTTTAAGACCCCTTCTATGGAGAGTTTAAAAACTGGTCAGCAAAATAGGATACCACCCCTCTAAGAACAGTCTGTCAAGGCTGTTCTCCAGTATTCTAAACGCTTCTTAAGAGATAGTGTAGAGTCTGAAGCAGGGAAAGCGCTATGCAGAATCATGGAGGCGAAAATGAAGTGTGTTTCTAAATTTGGTCATTGTACAGTCATGCTTACAGTCATGCTCAGTTTCAGGTACTGAATCCAAATGGATCAACAGATGTAAAATGGTCACCACACAAAAGTAGGACAGGTAGAAGCAGATAAGAAAATAACTGTATTCTCCAACTCCAGGATCTCAAACTGTGTTTTAAGAAGCCCACTTTTAATGTGATATCCTCGATTATATGCCTGTTTTCAGTCTTTCTAGGAGCCAAGAATTAGACGCTTTAATCTCCTAGTACAATAAAAACCTGTCCTGGATCCCTTAAGGGCAGCACTGTTGCTCGGCTCTGAGTTTGAAAGTGGGACATCTCAAGGGCTTGGTGAGAGCTAGGCTCTGACCTTTCTTCTGTACGTGGTGTACTGTGCTATCCAGGGCAGTGGTGGCCATGTGACTTGGTCAACCTTGCTTGTCTCCTCTGTGGGTCTGCCTGACACAGATCCTGTTCCTTCTTATATATTGATCTCTACTTTTAAGTGTGAACTTGACCTGTATCTGCTTATATGCCTGCTGGAACTGTATCAGCCATATGCATAAATAAGTTCCAGATGTTATTTTATAGTGTTTCTTTAGGAGCAAAGACAATTAGATTTGGTTGATAAATATGAGGGCATCTTCTAGGGCTGCTCATGATCCCTAGAACATGATTGTTCTTTTGACCCAGTGAATGAAAAGTCATTTTTGTCTTGTTCCTAATTTTAGTGAAAATACTTTGAGTTTTTCTCTATTTAGGAAGCTGTGAGCTTCCTGTAAATTGCTTTTGTTACTTTGTGATGTGTCCATTGTTTTCTTCAGAACTTTTGTTATAAATGAATGTTAGATTTTGTTGAAGACCTGTTCTGCAGCTCATGAGATGGTTATGTGTGTTCTGTTCCTGTCTTAGGGTTTTACTGCTGTGAACAGACACCATGACAAATGCACCTCTTCTAAGGACAACATTTAATTGGGCTGGCTTACAGATTCAGAGGTTCAGTCCATTATCACCAAGGCAAGAACATGGCAGCAGCCAAGCAGGCATTGTGCAGGAGGAGCTGAGAGTTCTACATCTTCATCTGAAAGCTACTAGCAGAATACTGCCTTCCAGGCAGCTAGGGTGAGGGTCTTAAAGCCAACACCCACAGTGACACACCTACTCCAACAAGGCCACACCTCCTAATAGTGCCACTCCATGGGTCAAACATATACAAACCATCACAATCTCTTAGTCTGTTTATACAGTGGATTAGTTATATAGTAGATTAGGTATGTTGAACCATCCCTGTGTCTCTGGACTGAAGTTGACTTGATCACAGTGGGTAATGTTTCAATGTATTCTTGAATTTTTCTATTTTTTTAAAGTCTAGAAATGTGTCTTTTAAAAACATATCATAGCTAAGTGAACATAGTATTAGATTGACTCCTGATGACTCACTGTTTTATCCTCCTAGACTAATACAACTTAGCCTTCATGAGAGAAGCTTCTGTTTGCAGTAGATGGTATTCTACATGGAGACCCATAACTGGCCTAGGTACAGAGAATAGATGACTTTGAATGGGAAGTTTCAGAAAGACCATTGTGTCTTTAGACTGCTTTTTCAGGATAACCTAACCCTAACCCTAACTTCCTAACAACTACCTGTTAGGAAGTTATCTGTACCTCAGTGCCAGAAGATATCTCTGGGAAGCATAGAAGCTTGCCCCATCTCTATACACAGCAAGCCATGGGTATCAGAAAATTAATACTTCTCCAAAAGAACTCCAAATGTGCCATCAAAGTTGAGAAATCTGCATCTAAGTCTGTCGCAGGTCCTGTACTGCTGACATTTCTAAGGAGATGGTGGATACGTGGCCTCTGAAGAGCAGCTTATCTAGGACTTCCTCGAGGCCTACTATGCATCACAGAACAGACCTAGTATTGTATTTACAGAGGTTGGAGGAGAGCTTACCCAAAGGCACATTATTGCTTTAAGGGACCTTAGAGCCCAAACTGGTTCAGAGTACTAACTGCTTCAGAGTACTGTGCCACGAATGACCATGTAATAACAGCCTCATATGAAACTCATTTTGAGATGGCATCTTTCAAGCTGGGTGTGGTAGTACATGCGCATGATCTCAGCAATCAGCATGCAAGTGGCTAAAGCAGGAAGATCATGAACTTAAGTTCGGTCAAAGCTACATAGGAGAACTGTCAGGGCATTTTGAGGGAAGTTGTTCTTGGGTGGAAGACCTCCTAAGGCAATCTAGGTGAAAGCTGTTCCTCCTTCTGAGGAACATTGGCACAAGAGAAGACTGAGCCTAGAAGAAGTAAACTGTTGTGTGTTTTATAAACCTTTTATAGAATCCTGTTAACCAGAGAGAAAGCATGATTGGATAGATGTCATGGGCTATTAGTGGGAATGAATGGAAGATTGGCAATGTAAAATTATTCCTTGTAAGTTCACATTTGTTCTGGGACATTAAGAATTCCTAAATAATGCACAGTCTTTTTTTTTTTTTTCCAGCATAGTTTGGGTTCAGGTCTACAAGGTATTAGCCCAGATGTCTATGATCAGAGAGACCCATAGGCTGACCAGACTGACCGGGCAGTTTTTCTTTTCCCACAAACTGCTGTCCAAAGGAAGGATTAAATCTAACATTGGCCAGGGCTGCTCTCCAAGGAGCCCACTCAGCTTCCAGAAGCCATCATCCAAGCCCTAGGTGGTTTACCATGACTAGTTGTGGAAAGTGTGGAGGGAACGTGAGCTCAGTGGTTTCTCCTTTACATGATGCTGTTACCAAAGCCCTGAAACCACAGCAAGCAAAACCAGGGACAGGCGAAAGATTCCCTGCCATGCACAGACATAGGGACTCCTCTGATTAACAACCTCAGAAGCTGGAAAGAGAAAAACTGAAATAATTCCTCTAACTTCTGCTATTAGATCAGTATCCATTCACATGGCCTCTTTAAAGCCTGGAAAAGTCATCAGTACTTAAGAGATAGGGGATTAAGAAAACTTGGCATCTACCTGCTTCATCTAGAAGTGGTAAGATTTTAATTTCTTCCCCAAACTTGTTAACCATGCCTACCACTCTAGTGATTGCTAACTCAATCCTCTAGGTGCTCTGGCTGAAACTCTTGAGTCATCTATTTGACAGTCTCATGCTAAATAAACACCCCAGATTTTAGTAGCTTTAAACTATTTGCTCTTGGTTCTGTACCTGGGCTTGGCTTCCCTCTGTGCATATTCTGTTATTCTTGCTGATAGTGCCTGGTGTTCTATGGTAAATTGGAGGGTTACTTAGAGGCTGGACCCATCTGGCATACTGATGTTTCATCCTTCCTGCATGCCCAGGGCTCCTCTTTGTAATCTGTCCATGCCATCAACTTGAAAGATAGTATCACAAGACTTTCAAGAGCACAAAAGCAGAAGTTGGTTAGGGCTAAGGTTGGGTTCAGACTTGTCTGGCCCAGCATCACTTTTGTTACATCGTTTACATCAAATTGGCTGGGACAGTGCAGGTTCAAAAGGAAGGAACTGGAGAAGGACATTAATTCCAGAAGCCACCAGAAGTTCACTGGGCGTCCCTAACTGGACATTCGAGGATTTTTATCTTCTATTCCACAGTCAATCCACCAGTGAGTCCCACGGGCTCTGTTTGACAGTACATCCTGAGTCCAACTACATACATCTCTACTGATTCCATCAAGATCTCTGTTGCCAGGATAATTACAACGACTCTTCACTGACTTCACTGCTTCCGTTCTTTCCCTAACAGGCACTTGTCTGCTTGAACCCAAAGTAGTATGATCATGGTACCTCTTTGTTCAGAACTTCCATTATCTTTTGCTCTATAGTCCTTCACATTCCTGGGATTTACTTTCCCTTGTTTTATGACTGTTTCATTTTGTTCCTTTGGTCACTCTGATCCTTCCTTGTAGCATGTCAGAATCACTCGTGTGATTGTAATGTACTTAGAAAATACTTCTGAGTCAGGATCTTCCTACAGTAGCCCAGACTGACCTCAAGCTTATGATCTTCCTGCCTTAGCTCCAAGTAAGATAAAGTTACAATAAAGTGTTGCAGATGAATTCACATGGGTTGCTTCTCCATCTCCTGTAAGTCTTTGCTGAATATCGCTGTATTTGTTACTTTTCTCATTCTGTTACCAAAGAAAACAAGCAGCAAGAGTCTGATACTTAACTGACCGTCAACATGGCAGGGTCTAGAATCAACTAGAACATAGGCAGGTGTGTGAATAGCTACCTAGATTAGGTTAATTGAGGTAGGAAAATCCACCTTACCTATGGGCCTTACTGTTCCATGAGTAGAAGTTGTCCTAGATTGAATAAACAGGAAAAGTGAGGTGAGCATTAACAGTCTCTGCTTCCTGACTGAATGCAGTGTGGCCATCATTACCCTGGAGATCCTGCCATCATGATTTCCCTAACAACTGTGAGCCAAAATATAACCATTCTCTCTTAAGCTGGCTTTGGACATTTTTATTGCAGTGCTATGTAGCAATTGCCTCTAAATTGAAATATTTCACATTGGAGAGAAGTTTGTTAAGACTTGGAAAGTTCTGAAAGGAAGCTGTTAAAACTCAGGAGGTAAACAACTCACAAATCTCAGAAAGTCTTTGAAACTGACCAAATTCACAAGACCCCTTCTTCCCAAAGCTTATACAAGCAATAAGGACTGTGAAGAAGAGAACCCTCCTTATCCAGCTGCCTGACAGTTGTTCAGCGAGATCTAGGCTTCTATCTCTTGAGTCGTCACACATACTGAAGAAGGCAGTCAGCTGCCTTTGAGTGGCCATTCAAATGTACTCCTAGAAATAACTCCAAGAAACTTACTAGTTCATCAACTTGGACTTTGGTGTCATAATTTCTTTGGTCTGTTATTTCCTTATATATGGTGTATCATGTCTCCTCAGGCAAGATGTCGCATAACACACAGTTTATTTTTACTTGTACTTTGAGAGGAAAAAGTGCATTGTGGTGAGGAAGGGGAACGCGTGACAGGAACTTGAGTTGTCTGGTCTCATTGTATCTAGTCAAGAAACAGACCCTTAAGAATGCTTGTGTGAGGCCTACTTTCTCCTTTTTGTTCAGTCCCCAAACCATGGATGACAGACACTACTCACACTTAGAATTCTGGAGGGTTCCCTCAGCCTCCTACCTCTTGAGGTTGCCTGTTTCCATTCTTTCTGTTGGCCTTCAGGGCTTCCATCCTTTTCCCCCCACCCAATTCTAGATCATGTTCCCCTCTTCCCCACCCTGCCCTGCCAAGTCCACTTTCCCTCTCAGGTCCCCCCCCCCCACTTGTGATTGCTTTCTTCCCCCCTCCCCCATTGGGACTAAAGCATCCTCACTTGGACCCTTCAGGTTGTTGACCTTTTTGAGTTTTGTGGACTATATCTTGGATAATTTTTTTTTTGGCTAATAGCATGTCCTTTTGAGTGCGAGTTACCTCACTCAGGATGTTATTTTCTAGTCCCATCCATTTGCCTGCAAAACTCAGGATGCCCTTGTTCTTAATAGCTGAGTAGTATTCCATTGTGTAAACAAACCACATTTTCTGTATCCGTTTTTCTGTCGAGGGATGGTGATGCTAAATTGGATCACATTGACAATTAAGACTCACCATCCTAGTGGCCTTCCTCAGTGCTCATCTCTGTCCTCGGTCCTTATCACCTTCCTTCCAGGGCTCCAGCCTATCATAGAACAGTGACAGCCAGTAACCACTGTAGGGTTATAGAATTACCTGCTTTATTCATATAAGAGTAGTACACAGTGTTAAAGGGGAAGGTATGCTTCTCTTTATATTTTAAGGAGACTAACTTTGGGGTATATTAATTGCAAAAAGCAAAACAAGGATTAATGTGAACATCTTGTGGTCTTCAAGATAAGAATCAGGATGAAGACTGCATTTTCAAATTCTTATATAATCTTGAAAGAAATAGGAAGAAAGATGGGCCTGGAGGATGTAGCTCACTGGCTGAGCAGGGCTGCTGGTTTAATCTTTAAAACTGGAGAAAGAAAAATGTTAGTATTTTTAAAGGATGTTACAAATTCTTAAGGATGCAAGGGGAGAGGGTAAAATGGGGTGGGGAGAAACCCACCAATGGGAGTGATTATCTGTTCTCTTAGGAAGGTCTCTTGCTCTTGTATCTGTTTTCTCATCCTCTGAATGGCTGCCAAAGCAGAATCCTTGCCAGATGTTAGTGTCTGTGAAAACTGGCATGTTATTCTAAAATGTATCTGGAGATATACAGGCTGGTAGTAGCTAAGACCTCCATGACCAGAACAATTGTGACAGGCACCACAAGGTGTCAACACTTACTGTAAAGAATACTCATCAAGACTGTGTCTTGGTATTGACAAAGACATTAAGAAAAAGAACAATCTAAAAGAACATAGGGCCCAGAAATAGAAGTATCATGCAAGTACATGATCAATTGACTTTCAACAAATACAGCATGCCAAAGTAGTCGAGACGAGTCTTTGTAGTTAGTGTTCCTGAGGCAATTAGCTGTCCAAATGGGAAACATGTGAGCTACACCTCACACTGTGCATACAAGTAACAGCAAGTGAAGAAACAATATGCAAGAAAATCTACCAGAACTGGCTAAGAAGAGCTAGACTCTGGCATCTGCACCACTACCCCACTTCACCAGTTTTTACCTTAGCTTGACACATGGTTCATTCTGGATGTATGACACCAAGGAAACAGGCCCTCGGTGGAGGGGGTTGGTAGATGGTCTTTGACTCTTGGAGGGAGCATTGTCAGCCCAGATGGGAAAGTTTTAAGTTACATATGTTTATACACAAACTTACACCCCTTTTTTTAGTAGTGTGATTTTTATGACTTCCTCAGACATCATTCGTGTTATCTTGTCCTCCTTACCCCTGTGTTTATCTCATTCTCCCTTCCCAGTTAGAGCCCCACACTTACCCTATCAGATCACTTATTTGCTAATCCCCTCTACTGGGAGCCCAACCCTGGCAATGATTCCTTTTTACTTCGCTGGTTTCTGCTGTTACTACAGGATATATATTGACATCAGAAGTTTTGGAACCAGGAACCTCTGATGAGAAAGCATGTGACATTTGTCTTTCTGAGTCCTTTCTGGCTCTACCCATTTTCCTGCAAAGTTTATGATTTCATTTTTCTTCACAGCTAACTAGCATTCCATAGTATATACTCCATAGTGTGTGTATGTACTATGTTTTCAGTATCCATTCATCTATCAGCTGATGAACATTTAGGTTGTTTCCATCCCCTAAGTATTGTGAATAGAGCAGCTGAGCAAGTATCTGTGGAGCAGGATGTCAAGTCCTTGGGCTTATCAAGGAATGGTATAGCCGGGTCATATGGTAGATTGAATTTTAGTTTTTTGAAAAGTCTGCACACTGATGTCTGTAGTGACTATAGCAATCCACAACCCAACCATCAGTGAGTGAGGGCTTTCTTTTCCATCACCGTCATTCCACCCTCACTCCCACCCCCCATTCCAGATCATAAGTTATATTGCAGAGCTATAGAAATAAAAACAATATAGTACTGGCAGAGAAACAGACTGTGACCAATGGAATAAAATTGAAACTCCAGACGTGTACACATAGCCTCAGCCATTTAATGTTCGAGAAAGACCCCACAAACATACTCTGGAGAAAAGAAAGCATCTTCAACAATTTGTACTGGGAAAACTGGGTGTCCACATGCAGAATAATGAAGTTAGACTTGTATCTACGACCTTGCACAAAAAACGAACTCTATAAATGGACAAAGAACTATATATGAAACCTGAAACACTGAAACTGCTAGAAAACATAGACAGTAGCCTTCGTGAAAGGACTTTGTGAATTGAACTCCATTTGCCCAGAAATTAAGGCTAACAACTGGCAAGTGGGACTTCATAAAACAAAAATGTTTCTACACAGCTAAAGAAACAATCAACCAGGTGATGCAGTAGCCCTCAGAATGGGAGGGAATTTTTGCTGGCTACACACCTGACAGGAGGTTCATATCTAGAATATATAAAGAATTCAGAAAAAACGCTCAACAAAACAAATGACCCATTTTTTAAAATGGGCTATAGATCTGAACACATAGTTCTCAGAAGAAGAAAAAATGGATAAGAAATTCTGCCTTGTACAAGGGGATAAGAATGGATTGATTTGCATTCTTCTACATGCTGACCACCAATTGAACCAGCACCATTTGTTGGAAATGCTGTCCTTTATCCACTAGATGGATGGATCTCCTTTGTCAAAGATCAAGTGACCATAGGTGTGTGGGTTCATTTCTGGGTCTTCAATTGTATTCTATTGATCTTCCTACCTGTCTCTGTACCAATACCATGCAGTTTTTTTTTTAATCACTATTGCTCTGTAGTACAGCTTGAGGTCAGGGATGGTGATTCCCCCAGAAGTTCTTTTATTGTTGAGATTAGCTTTTGCTATCCTGGGTTTTTTGTTATTCCAAATGAATTTGCAAATTACTCTTTCTATCTCTATGAAGAATTGAGTTGGAATTTTCATGGGGATTGCATTGAATCTGTAGATTGCTTTTGGCAAGATGGCCATTTTTACTATATTAATCCTGCCAATCCATGAGCATGGGAGAGCTTTCCATCTTCTGAGATCTTCTATTTTCTTCAGAGACTTGAAGTTCTTGTCATACAGATCTTTCACTTGCTTGGTTAGATTCACATACTCAGCTATTAAAAGCAATGAATTCGTGAAATTCTTAGGCAAATAGATGTAACTAGAAAATATCATCCTGAGTGAGGCAACCCAATCACAAAAGAATACACATGGTATGCACTCACTGATAAGTGGATATTATTAGCCCAAAAGCTCAAAATACCCAAGATACAACTCACAGACCACATGAAACTCATGAAGAAAGAAGACCAAAAGGTGCTTCGGTCCTTCTTAGAAGGAGTAACAAAATACTCATGGGAGCAAATGGAGACAAAGTGTGGGATAGAAACTGAAGGAGGGGCCATTTGGAGACTGTTCCACCTGGGTATCCATCCCATGTGCAGTCACCAAAGTTAAACGCTGATGTGGATGCCAGGAAATGCATGCTGACAGGAGCCTGATATAGCTGTCTCTTTAGAGGTCTGCCAGAGTCTGACATATACAGAGGCAGATGCTCACAGCTAACCATTGAACTGATCATGGGGTTCCCAATGGAGAGAGAAGACTGAAGTAGCTGAAAGGGTTTGCAGCCCTTTGGGGAGAGCAACAATACCAACCAACCAGAGCTCCCAGGGTCTAAACCACCATCCTGGGAGCACTTAGGGAGGGACCCATGGCTCTGGCTCTATATGTAGGGGAGGATGGCCTTGTCGAGCATAGATGGGAGAGGAGGTCCTAGGTCCCATGAAGACTGAATGTCCCAGTGTGGGGGAATTTGAGGGTGGGGAGGTGGGAGTGGGTTAATGGGTGGGGGCACATCCTCATAGAAGCAGGAGGAGGGGAAATATGATAGAGGGTTCCTGGGTGTGTGGGGGGGAATGGGGAAAGAGGATAACATTTGAAATATAAACAAAATATCCAATAAAAAAGATAAAAATAAAAAAAAGAAAAGAAAAAAGAAATTCTATCTTGATCTTATTGTGTCTCACCAGTAGGGGCAGGCTGCTGGCATTTCTTACCCTTTAGATTCCAAGATGAAAAGGTGCAATTCCTGGTGCAAGCACCTGGGGGAAATATGTAAACTGGACAGACTGAAATGCTAATCTAACTGTGTGTGCTAAGGAAGGTAGAGCCACAGAAGGAGGAACAGGGACCACAGGACATCGAGTGTACTGCCATGTGCAGAATAGAAGCTGTAGCAAGAAGAAGAGGGAGCTGAAAAGTAACTTAAAGAAATAGCAACTGAAACTTGCTGTGCAAAAAGTACTACATTCAAGCTCAGGAAACTGTAAGTTGGAAGTGAAGAAATCAAACAGTAAAGTAAGGATAGAGGGTCCAAATGTACATATAAAATAAAAAACTAACTGACATAGCTGTAGTAGTACTTACAGGCCTATTAGTTGAGACCTTGAGACTCAGGGGAGTGATCGTAGCCAACTGAAGAGTTCCCTCATGCTCAGGGAGGCTCCTCTCCTTATTCTGCCTGAACTGTGAACCCACTGCTTTCCAAACGTGTAATTTTCATGTAATTTATGAGACTATACCTACAGACGTACAGGAGTATATAAAGCATAATTTGGGAAATGTAGGATTTGATTCAAGCTGTATAATGAGAAGAGTTCCTAATATACTGCTAGTAGAAGTGGGACCCGTGGTTTTGGGAAGGGCTGGTGGGGTAGTGGTGGTAGCTGGGGGCTTTTTCTTTGCTCTGGATTACTCACTGGCAGTCCTCCAGAGCCCTTGATCTCTACTACTTCCAGAGTTCTGGAATCCATTTCCAAGGATGCTTATCTGTATTTCTGCCTGAGGAGCCTCCAAGTCCTCCTCAGGAGACCTGTCTGCCTCTGGTCAGCCAGTAGTGACATCCCATGAGACCATCAGTTCATGGCCAGTAGCGACATCCCATG
>NW_021604587.1:8876504-8913068 GCF_004785775.1 Grammomys surdaster
ATCCCATGAGACCATCAGTTCATGGCCAGTAGTGACATCCCATGAGATCATCGGTTCATGGCTCCCGGGAGTTGTACCTCTTTTGACTCAGTTGGCTCTCCTGGAAGGAGGGAAGTTATATTAAACAAGACCTGCAATAGGATAAAAATCCTGTTATCTGGTTCCTCCCCTCTCATGTATCCCAAGAATACCATTTGGCTCATTAAACATGCTGAGTAAATAATTGACAAATAAAGGGAGAAATGGAGGATATTCCTGTAAGTAACTTGATAATACTGGTGCTGGTATAGCCAGAATCTTAAAGGAGTCTTTGGGCTCTAGTCACCGTGTGCTTGTTCTCTATGTCTGTCTCTGTCCCTGTGTCTGTCTCTGTCTCTGTCTGTCTGTCTTTCTGTGTGTGTGTGTGTGTGTGTGTGTGTGTGTGTAGAATATGTATATGGAGAATATTACCCAAATATATACATATATAATATACATTTATATCCCAGATGCTTGCACCAGGAATTGCACCTTTTCATCTTGGAATCTGAAGGGTAAGAAATGCCAGGGTAATAAACCATGTATATTATATATGTATATATTTGGGTACATATACAAACATATACCCAAATTTCTGTTCCTGACATTATAGTCTCAACAATAGTTGTAGATGAACTTAAACATTACATTTATGAGGTCTGGACTTAAGAGCACTTACTGCTCTTCCAGAAGTCTTGTGTTTAGTTCCTACCATAAAGGGCAGGCAGCTCACAACTGCCTCTAACTCCAGCTCCAGAAGAGTTGATATCCTTTTCTGGTCTTTGCAGGCTCCTGCATTTATGTGCACACAAGCACACAGAGACACCAATTTGGAAAACATTAATATTTTAAAAGTTTATATTTATATATTACTTTTAAAAATTATTTTGATGGTACTGGTACTTGAACCCAGGTCTACATTCATACTATGTAAGTATTCTACTGAGCTGTATGCCTGCTTCAAGGTTATTTAAGTGTGTTACTAGTATTATCAGTTAGTTCTAAAGCAAAGATATGGCAATGGGCACAAGATGTTTGTGGGACCAAATGCCACAGGTGTTTGCTTTGTTACAGACGTGTGAGAGTCATAGTTCCCACGGTAGCCACTTGGAGATACATGGAGATGTAACGAGTTTTTCTTTACTCTGAGGTAGCTGGAATGCAAGCTTTTAAAGTTTTAAAATATTTTCTTCTCTATTTGGTGAGGAACATACTCCATGCTAGTGTGAGCATTTAAAAGTCAATTTGGGAGAATTTCATTCTTTGGCATATAAGTAAAGTTTAAAAAAGTCATTTCATAAGGATTCTAGTGAGTTACTTAATGACCGGAGAAAAACCATAGTTAGCATTATAAACAAAGAATATCCATTGTAGTTTGCTATTAAATTAGATACTAACTCATTAATCAACTTTTGCATAAGTCACACATGTTCCCCAATGGATAGTTGTTCTGTGAAGCCATTTTGAGGCTGCAGAGTTTTCCCCAAACTCCTTACAGCCATCAGGCACATTAAAGGATATCCAGTTTCATTGGTCTAAGCTGAATGATCGCAATTCATCAAGGCATGAAAAGTCTGTCCAGTCTTCTGGAATATCATTAAATGGTCCAGAGACATTTCTAATCTTAATGATGGCCAGGGGGGAACAACTATTATGATGATGAATGGGAATGAATATCTGGAAAAAGTTCAAGGCATGTTATACTTCCAAAGACTAATACGTGTTGTTTATCTAAATCGTCCAACTGATTAAAGAAACACACAAAGCCCAAGACAGTTAAAAGCAGAGAACCAAATAAGGTTTGACCTACCCTGGTATATTTATCGCTGACCATGTCATGCATGTAAAATGTATTGCTCTACCAAAATGCCGTGTGTATAAATCGAGAGTGCCTTTTAAGGCTGCTGTTGAGTAATATAGGCTGTCCAGTTTATTGCCTGGCTAAATATTTACACAAAATGAGTTCATTGATTGTAGGGAAGCCTCCATAAAAGGAGTCTTTCAATGTTACTAACTGATTAGCTACAACTCCCGAGGTTTAGCAAGAGCTGGGAGGTGCTAACATTCAGTACTCCCGTTCCTACAATCAGTGTTTACTTGTACAGTGGTTTTCGTAGCTGATCTGAATTACATTCGGGTGTGTATCCAAGAAGGCAACCCCTTCTTGCTTTTAAGAGCAGTGCTAAGTTGGCAAGAAAAGCAGGAAACACTGTTCACTACTCACCTGGAAGTCTGCTCTGTGTATTCAACATTTTTTTCTAGGAGCTCGTGTCCATTAAGCATGCTGTTATTTGTACAGAGAAATCAATGCTAGGTGAACAAAACAGTGGAAACATGTTATGTTGGAAAGGAGAGAGGAGTAAATCCCTCAAACAGGAAAGATTTGTATTGGGCTGACCTTTCCCTGGATAAGTTGGGAGGGAGTGTTATCCCCGTAGGTGTCTGGCAAGATGTTCCAAAAACAATGTAAATAGCTTTCCAGAAGATCTGGGAATAGTACATTGTTGGAGAGAGGAGGTGGCAGCATTGCTTAAAGGAGTGTTTATAGATGAGGAGGAGGAGTACTGATAAGTGATAAAGAAGTAGGACCGAAGACTTCATTGACTTGGCTGCTTGGACGCTTCCTGCTTCTATTTTCCCCACACCTCCCTGGCTTCCTGGTCAGGAACTGTCCTTTGACAATTTGTCTTCTCTTCCTTACTGCTGAACCTTGGTAGTCTCTGTGTGTGCGTTTCAGCCCGCTCATCTCTAAAGATGTTCTTCTTAATCTTGATAGTTAAACGTTGTGCCTGTCAAATCTCCAGCATAGACTGGAACCTGTACCTAAATTCCAGGTTACCTTCTGATGTGTCACTGTAACACCTAACTAACCCTTCTCAAATTACTGTCTCTAAGTGAGGATACTGAATTCCTCTTCATTGCCTCTCCCTGTAAATTTGTGTTTCGTTGAACTTTTTGTCCAGAAGTTGTCTTTGATTCTTTATGGGCATATATTCTAAAGCTTAGACTTTATCAACATATTCACGCTTGCCGCTTTAATAAAATGTACTATCCTGCACTCCCAGACCCGCTCTCTACTAGTCTCATGGTCTCTCCACCAGCCACAGGGATCTTTTAAGATACAAAAATCACATCTCTTCTCTAATTAACAGCTTCCTGTGGTTTTTCGAAATCAAAGTACTGAAATGTTTACATCATGGTTTGCAGTGTTCACCATACCTTGGTACCCCACATCCTTTCAAACCTAACTCCCCTTCCCCCCTCTCATTTTGCATATTCTAGCACAATAGCCTTGCCTATGTTCCCTCCACACAGGAAGCATATTGCTGTTTTAGGGTTGTTCTCACTAGTCATTCTATCTACTTAGACTGATGTTCTCATCTCTTTTCAGCTACTTGGGGCTTTGCTCACCCATCCCCACCTCTGAACAGCCTTCAAAACTCAGTAACCTAAAATGTATACCACACATATTATACCTCCTGTTTCATTACCTTGTTTAATTTCTTTTTTATTATATTATTTTATTTTATTTTTTTGGTTTTTCGAGACAGGGTTTCTCTGTGTAGTCCTGGCTGTCCTGGAACTCACTCTGTAGGCCAGGCTAGCCTTGAACTCAGAAATCCACCTGCCTCTGCCTCCCAAGAGCTGGGATTAAAGGCGTGCGCCACCACTGCCCAGCCCTTGTTTAATTTCTTATCATGGCACCCACTGCTTTTTTTGGCCTGCCCATTTTCTGGTGTTCACATTATAAATTTGATGAAGCTAGAACATACTCTATCTTGATTTTACTCCTTTCTAGAGTGATATTTAGCACAGAACAGGGATTAAGTAAATATTTATTTATTGAGGAAAGATCAACAAGTATAAAATCTCACTATAATAATTAGAAAAACTCTGAAGGTTTGCCGATGAAATGACTGTTTATAGAGATTGAGTGTGGGGAAACCTATAGCAGAAAATAATACAAACGTGAGAGGCAAGACTTTTGTTTGATCGAACTGAATTTTCGACCACAAATTATGTTTAGTTATATCAAATTGATCTGATAGGCAAGAAAAGTGTCAGTCAAAATCCATCTTTTTACTTGCTTACTTGGATATAAGATTTAAAAACTAAATATTTTAGCTTAGGGGAAAAAAACAAAGTAAATGATCCAATAGAGAAGAGGATGCTGTCTCGTATGTGTAACAGTAGCCCTGTGGTGCCTGATAGAAACACCCCCTTTCTAGGACTAAGCATCTCACTCTCTCAAGGGGAAGATAAAGTGAGCCAATGTGGGAACATCCAGGCAGTGGCTCTGTGGAGGACCACTGACTCTCTCATGGATACTGGGAAATGGGGGTAAACCCACATCTCCTAGAAGAAAACCTGCCTCCTGCCCACCCTCTGAGTAAGCTGTTCCTTGGGATGCTGGGCATGCAACCTCAGATCATGGTTCTGTAGCTTAAAATCTAAGAGCACCATGGGAGAGGAGAGGTCTCTCCTCTAGCTGCTGGTCCAGGACCTCAGTGGTGCTATGGAACTGGCACTGCTCCGACCCCCAGTAAGATTCCGTCAACCACACCTAGCTGCTTAGCCTTTGGACATTCAGCCCCGTTAGGCTTTCTCCCCTGTTAGCTTCCTTGTTAAGAAGTTTCAATAAATATCTTGGGCCTCATACATTTCCTCAGGGGGATGTCTTCTGGCTCTTAGCAATCTGTCCCTATTTTCTTGGTAGTCCAGTGACAAGAAGAAGAAATGTCTAATACAACAGTCTTTCTTCAATTGGCAGTTTTACTTCCTTTCTTTAAAAGCTACCCATAGTCAACCATTGTCCAGAAACACTACATGGAAAGTGACAGAAAAAAATAACTTGTGATTTTTAAATAGTGTGGTATGTTAGAAATTGCTGTGTATTTTAAGATTAATGTGTCAATATTTTATTTGTAATTTATAAATTATATTTCATTGAGGCCATGTATGTATAGAAATAATCTATGCATATGGTTCAGTGTTACCTATAGTCTTGAGGCATCTGCTGAGATTTCTGAAATGTCCCCACTGATAAAGGAGGACAACTATCCACATACACAGGGAGAGGTGGTGTGGTGAAGGCATGGGAGCATGCTGATTTAGAAAGGATGCTTTCTTAGTGAATTTGAAGTCTGCTCCACAGGAGGAAACCCAGGCCTGCTACTCTAAACCTGGTCAGAAGCCCATAGCTGGTGAGGTTATAGGCCCTCAAAGAGAACTTCCTTGTTCTGCTAAATGGATATGGTGTCAAAGTGCCTTGGAAATGTTTATATTTATACAGACAGATTTGTGTTTCTCTGCGCCTTGCTCAGACAGACTTGTGTTTGCTGTGGGAGATGATTAATGCAGAGAGTTAAAGTGTAGAAAATAAGCAACTACTGAGTGATCAGCCCTAAAGAAGCCATCGCATCACCTCCTCTGTGACTCAGGGAACGTTTCAGATGAGAGGGGTGGAAAGAGGAGAGCTCTGAAATGCTGTCTTTCCGACTCGGCATGGAAGTGAACTCACAGCAACCATGGCTATCTGCACAAAGCCTGCACAAATCTCTAAACATTCTGTGATAGGAGGGCTCAAGAGTCCCCTCTCCTCCTTGAGGAGCTGTGGTAGGTAACGGTTGCCAGGGAAGGAATGTAACATTCTTCAGTTGTGTAGCCACTGTCATGTTGTGCGTGCTGCGATAAATAACCCTTGCTGACAGAAACAACTCTAATTAAACCCAGTTGTCCCCCATCTCTCTCTCATATACATACATGAAAACAGGAGAGGGACCCTTCGCGTACCCCAGCATGGGGTAGATGTTGGACTGGGCCAATTCAAAGCCCTGGGTCTGGGCTTGAAAGGTGTCTGAGCTGGTCAGCCTATCGGCTCTCCTACACCCGTATCACCAGGGTGGGGCGAGCTCTCCTTTCCTGCCCCAGCTCTCCCACTCTCATGTCCCTGGGTCTGGCTCATCTGCAATGCCCCACCCCACCCCCAGGGCCAGCAGTAACCCTGCAGACGGATGCAGGCCCACTCTCTTGAGTGTTGCAGCCAGGGAAGGACAGGGCCACTTCTCTCATCCTCATGACCCCGGGGCCAACTCTCCTTCCTCACTACATGATCTCCATAATACAATGCAACAACAGGATATCCCAGAGAAGTCCCAGTGAGGTTTCTGTATTGATAGTGTACCAGCAACCAGAGGCCTCATACCAGACCAGCAACTCATGGCCATGAATGTTTGCAAGCAAAGTGTGGACAAAAGGGTATACTGTAGGACACACTGTGACGCTCTACATCTTCCACAAAGAGATTTTTTTTCTCTCTGATGCAGAGGAGGTTGCAAGGTTGGAGGTTGAGAGTGGGGGGAGGCGATGAGTGAGATTCAGGTACATGATGTGGAATTCATAAAGAACCAATCAGTTTTAAAAACAAAGTAAAATTGGAATAGAACTTTTTGAGAAGAAAAAGGGGGTTGAGCAAGAGGGTCAGGATGAGAGAGGAATGGGGACTGAAAAATGCTCAGACCACATTACAATACATGACATTGTCAAAAGAATAAAAAGAATTACAGGGGAAAAAAGAAAAAGCAAAGTCTAGTTATAATTTGATCTTGGGAACTGCTGTGTGCAGAACACTTCAAGATGCCCTCCGATGGACACAGTATTTCTGTTGAGATTCCTCATTGGTTCTCTTAGGTCTGTTACAAGCTGTCCTCTGATGGACACAGTGTTTCTGTTGAGATTCCTCATTGGTCCCTCTTAGGTCTGTTACAGACTTCAAAATCCAGAGTCTGTCTTTGTATTCTAGGCTAACCTGGGTTAATTGGCAGAAGAAATTTGCATTAGTTCAGATGTTGGGCCTATGCTATCTGTCTTGGGCTATTGCAGGCACAGAACCTGTAGGGAAATCTGATGAGACCCCATTAGCCTCTGTCCCTCTGCTAATGGCCATGGTGCCTGAGCTCTGATGGGTATCAATGATCTGTCGCTGCATTGTCAGAAGCAGGGTTACCAAATTGGTAGAATGGTTATTCCTAATACATACTTCTTAGTATGTCACAGAGCACTTGCCATGGATTAACTGAGTTAACTAGTTTAATCTCACTGCAACCCTGAGAGATAGACTCTATCTTTCTCTTTGTTTTTCAAATACAAGAGCAAGTGCCTAAAAATTCCATGGCTTTTTAAAAGTCAAATAGTTGATGGCAGGACCTCAGTTTGAACCCAGTTAGTTGAGCGCAGGGTTCAGAACTGTCCACTGGCTGTTCTTCTCACCAACCCAGATGAAGGCCAACAGATCTTCATTCTTGTTCTGTATTCACCCTCTTTCTTGGTGGCTGTGAACCCCAGGTGTGGTCCGCGATCCTCCCACTTCCCTCTGGACGTCATATGTCTCTGTACACCAGACCAAGGAGGGTGAAGTGGATCCTGGTAGGTCTGGGAATGCTGGGAGTATTACAGCTCTTAAAAGAGGAATATAGAGGTTTGGATGGCCTGCATGGGGCAGGTAGCCAGGGTTTCAGGTCGCTTGATACTGAGGTGGCAGCTGCTGAGGTGTGAGCTGCTGCAGCTCTGATGTGAGCTTCTGCAGGCATCCAGAGCTTGATCAGCCAGCATGTGGACAAGGACTATATAAAATTTGGGAAGTGGGATGGGATGGTGGGGGCGGGTAAATGTTGTCTATTGGCTGAGTTTGGGATATTGGCGATGCTTTATTTGCATGGGGAAGGACTCCAAGCACTGCATTACATCACTGATTGACTGTGTCCCTCTCAGTTGGTGATTATGATTTCCAGAGCAGGCACTAGAGATAGGGAGGGGACAGCTCCACTCCTATCGTCTCAGATCTCTGACATTCCCAGGGTTTGAGCACAATCTACCTCAGCAGTCCTTACACCTGTCTGGTAGCGCAGCCTATGTGCCTACACCCAGGTATATCACCCATTTCTTCATTCTACAAATGTCCACTGAGAACCTATGCAGTCGGTACTCTCTGTAGATGGATGGATCAATCCACACCACTGTGACTGTCAACACTACTATTTCCTCTGGTTTTAAACCAGATCTGTCTTCTCACTGCTTTGACCAACAGAGGCCTTAAGAGCATTGGATGGTTTTTTGCTTTCCTCTTGGAATGTTCTCTCTCTAGATCTACTTGTCTGATGAACAGACAGATTGAGCGGCTATGTGAAGGCAACCTTGGTCGGGCTACTGGCTAATAAGCAGCACCAACTGTTATTCATGTGGACGAGTTCATGTTGAACCTTCCAGTTACTGCATTATCCCAGCCATTTTCTCTATGAAACAGAAGGACTAGGTGGTCATCCCAATGAATTCTGAACATTAACACAAAGCGTGTAACTAAGTTTTGGGTGAGGAGTAACAATTTCCTGGGGATCAGACCTCTAGTCCTCATGCTTGTCTGGCAAGCACTTTATGCACTGAGTCATCTCCTCCCTTTGCCTAGACAAGAAGTCCTGAATATACTCTGGAACAGCCATAGACTGTTTGTTGTTATTTACTAAAATTGAAGGCAAGAAGTTGAACCATTTCTCTCTCCATGACTGTAACTTAGCTCATACCTGTCTAAGAACAGATGATTGGCTTTGTATAGATGTTTGCCTTATTTAGGTTTGTACTGGAGAAGGTCTTGCTACTGACCTGCTTAAAACACTATTATAGATCAGCATTACATCACTGTTATATGACTTTTCTCGGGGAGACATGAACAATGTCTATTTGAATACTGAGAAAGCATCAATGAAAGGCCAAAGATATTATTTCATCTAAATGTAGTTTGGATAAAAGAAAAGTTTATTGCTCTTACTTAAGGAAGCATGGGCACAGGGGTTACTTACAAGAGTGTGAGCAACCCTCAAACAGCTGAATCATGGAATGTCACACCCATAGAGGTAAATATTGTCATAGATAACAACTTCCAGAAAGCTGCATGATTGCATTTCCTCCTCAGTAACCCAAGTTTGATCCAGGTTGACAAAGTCAGTCTGAGCCTGGCTTTCATTCTTATCTCCATGGTTCATATTCCTGCATGATGCCTGCAGAGACACCATAACTTGTGGATAATGCTGCCAAGTTTTTCTGCCAGAGTGGTATGTGGCCTAGATCCTTTGGACTGCCTAGATAGTTATTTTCAAACAGGGAATTCCTCCTGTGACATTCTCTCTTGACTTCTCTCCATTCAAATAAATTTGTGGGTTTTTTTTTTAATAATTTATTTTTTCTCAAATCATAATTCATTCACACAGGGGTTATAAACACAGAAAGGCTTGTATAACTGGAGTGTGGGTGTTCAGGGGGAATACAGATATCTTCAGAACTGGGTATTGGCTGGGTGAAGGTTCAGGGGACAAGTCACTATGACTCTGTCTATGACTCGCTTGACCTTATCTAAGTTGGTATTGTCTGCCCAGGCTACCTATTTACAAGGTCTGTGACTACTCAGGCTTGTAGATTTCTACAAAAGCTGCCTGTCTACATTAGCTTATAGCCATCTGTTTCAATGTTTTTCCACAGAGACCCAAGACTTGGTGTTAGTATACATGTATGACAGGCCTATTGCTGATTTTAGGCCTATGGTTGATTTTAGGCCTTCAGGGCTGCCCCTGACATCTCCTCCCTTCTCTAAGTATAGAAGGGCTGTGGCGATTCTAATCTTGCGAAGGTGGGGATAGAGGCCTGACCTCCAGTAATTGAAGGGGACCTTGTAATGGCTCTGGTCCCCCTGTCGTTGTCCAGTGAGGCATGAGGGCCATACCCATCCTGATGTTTTTTTCCTGGAGAGGGGATGCTTTTGACATCAACCCCTATGCAGTCAGGCTTGTCCCAAATTTGTGTTTTCATAATATGGATTCCTTGATGGGTGGTTCTTGCTGTCAGAGTGCATGTGTGTGGGTGTGTGTTTCTGTGTATACACCACAGAACACATGTAGGTGTCAGGAGATGACTTTGTGAAATTAGTTCTCTCCTTCAGCCTTTACATAGATTCTGAGTGTGAAATTAGTTCTCTCCTTCAGCCTTTACATAGATTCTGAGTATTGAACTCAGAACTGCCAAGCTTTATGCTGTAAACATCTTTATCTGATGAGCTATGTCACTGTTTCCCACATCTTTTGAGGAAAGATCTTTTACTGATTCAGGTAGACTGCCTAGCTAGGGGGCCCCACAAACTCACTTGTCTCTACTGGTCAGTGGTGTGTTTATAGATGCCTGCCACCATAGTTGACTTTTTTTGTGGATACTGGGAACATAAACTCAGGACCTCATGCCTGTGTGTCTGGCTTTTACTGAATGGGCCATTTTTTTCAGCCCCATTCATGATGGCAATCTCATTACCCAGTGCAGCTCCTTTCTCAGCCACCTTCTCTGCAGTTTTAAACTCCCTCCCTTCACCTAACACTTGTGCCTCATAGTCACTATAGCTGTGGAGAAGAGCAGTAACTATGACACAGCCTTCATGCTGCCTCGTGTTTATATTTCATTGCTCGGCAAGCATCCATTACTTTTGAATCCAGCTTCAGGATCACACAGTATGGACAGAATGCAGCTAGACACTCTGCCAGGGTGTACCATAAATGGCCTCCAGCCCTGTTTCTGATACAGTCTTTATTTCCTTGTGAATTATCAGGGGTTGTGCTTCTACTGTTCACATTTCTTGGCATTCTGGCCTTCCACACTTGATAAGACTGTCTTACTAAACTCAGCTTACAACACTCCAAGACTTCTAGTGCACAGCTCTCAACTCTTCCACATTCTTGCTGGGGCTCTGCTATCAAATCTCAAGGCCTGTCCCCAGTGGCTAGCTTCTTCCGGCTAGTCGACCTTAAGGCTGACCTAATTTAGCCAGGAGCCAAGTGCTTATGAACCCTGGGAGGACATTTCACACTCAACCATAACAAGTCAGCACCTGCATTTTATCTTTGTTAGGTTTTAAGACACAGTCTTTTTGTGTAGCCCAGGCTGGCCTCAATCTTGCAGTCCTCCTGCGCCACATCTCAATAACCAGGATTGCAGATGTTTCCCACCACATCTGACTTCTCACTGATGTTGTTGTTTGTTGTTGTTGTTGTTGTTGTTGTTATTGCAAGGAAAACATTGTCTGCAATGGACTACAGGCTAAAGGACTCCTCTTGAACTTATTTTTATTTTTATGTGTGTCAGTTAGTGTTTTACCAGCATATATGTATGTCTGTGTGGATACCTAGTGCTTATGGCCAGAAGGAAGCACTAGATTCCTTGGATTATAAGCCATTATGTGGCTGTTAAGAATCAAACCCTGGTCTTCTCAAAGAACAGCCACTGCTCTGAACTGCTGGGGCATCTCTCTGGCCTCATAAAATGTCTTTGTGAAAGCGTGGGATTATGTGTCTGGGAGATTCTTTTTTTCTCTTTTCTTTTCTTTTCTTTTCTTTTCTTTTCTTTTCTTTTCGGCTTGCACTCCTTCTAATTGCTCCATTACCCCCCATTCCCTGGCTTTCTTCCATCAGTTTCTTCCTCATCATTTGAACCTATTGAATTGAAATCCCAATTGTCCATCTGCCCCACCCTATGCCCAAACAATTAGCTATATGATCCCTTTCAGGTCTGCAGTATTCATAGTGTACAAGTACATCTTTTAAATCCTGGGTTGGATGTTCATTTCTTCTATAAAATTGTGGAAGTGACATTTATCTAGTAAGATGCTAGTACTACTTCAAAGCAGATTTTACTGCTTTAAAAGTAAATCCTAAGTGAATAAATAAATCCATGTTAAATGTATAGCTCGTTGGACTTTGAAAAATGTGTGTGTGTGTATGTGTGTGTGTGTGTGTGTGTGTGTAACTGCCACCACAATCAGATATAAAGCATTTCTGCCACCTCAGAAAACAACCCAATATCTCTTTATGAATGTTTTTGTTTGAATTAGAATGACCCTGAGAGACTAGTGTATTAGAATAGTTGAGCTCAAGTTGGTGGAACTATTTGGGAAGGATTAGAGGTGTGTCCTTGTTGGAGGAGGAGTGTCACTAAAGGTGGGCTGTCAGGTTTCAAAAGCTCATGCTATTCCTTTGCAGTTAGTTTCAAGATATAAACTCTCAAATACTACTCCAGTGCCGTGCCTGCCAGCCATGGATCTCACCACCATGATGGTAATAAATTCTAACCCTCTGAAATCCAAATTAAATGCTTTCTTTTATAAGAAACACCTTAGTCATGGCATTTTATGACAATAGAAAATAAAGACATGACAGTGTGAGAACAAAGCAAACTCTTTCCCCCAGCTCCTACATGCCGTTCATCACAATTCTAAAACCAGATGCAGATGGATGCTCCCTCCACACACACTGAAGAGTTCTCTATCACACATCAACTGGGTGTTTTCTAATTTAACTGAATTGTGACAAGTCTGCCTAGAGACAGTACCAGATCCCATGGGTTGACGGTTCAACACCTTTTCTTCGTTCAGATCTGATTTCAAATAGTATGTTGTTACTAATGCATCTGGCTGGCTGGCTGGCTGGCTGGCTATGATTCAGGGTCTCCATGACCTCCTCTTCCTGGTGGATTAATTTGCTCGAGTGGCTTGTTAACAAGAGACACAATGAGATGCAGATGAGCAGCAATTTAAAGAATCCACAGGGCAGGGTCTAAGGATCTCTGAGTACAGGAGTTTTTATCCCAACAGAGTTGGCATGTTCCAGCCACTCTTCTGGCAGGGGATAGGTTTCCCAATTCAGAACCATAGACCAAGGATATTTTTTTTCCCATGGAGGCTTCATCATATAGCATGACTGATTACTAACCCAAGTTCCAGTCTTTCTCCTTTCTCTGGAAAACCTGTGGTTGGGGTGGTGGGGGATGAAAACTTCAGGCTTCTTTGATTGTGGCTTATTTCTGGTGAGCTTCTTCATCCACAGCCATGTCTACAGTTATCTCATTAGGGAAAAACAAAAACAAAAATAAACAAACAAACAAAACCCAAAAACCCACTTGTTCCTGCAAAACAAAATTCTAAGGGATGAGCACTCCATGGAAGATGTTCCCACTGGTCAGGAAACTAGAAAAGTTTCAGTAGTTTTAAGAAATCAAGGTTGAAGGCCAACTATAGGAGAGATGGTCCGCCTGTGTTTTCTGAAAATTGCAAGGGCTTTAGAAACACTGGGATAGGAACCAGGGCACAGACTAACATATAAATATCTTATTTTCATCCTTTGTAGTCAGGCCCTTTGTACTATAAATCCTAGGCAATCACTGATCATTTTGGTTTCATGATAAATTAGTTTTGTCGTCTTCTAGAATCTCAGACAAATGGAATCATATGTGTCTATTAGTGTTTGGATAATTTTATTATTTGTAAGATCTGTGAATATATATATATATGTATTGATATATATATGTATATATGTATACCTATTGATATATATATATATATATATCTCAATAAGTCAGCAGTTCTCAATATGTGGGTTGCAACCTATTTGGAGATTGAACAATCCTTTCACAGGGGTCACCTAAGACCATGGGTAAAACAGATATTTACATTATAAAATTCATAATAGTAGGAAAATTACCATTATGAGGTAGCAAAAAAAATAACTTTATGGTAGGGGTCACCAAAACATGAGGAACAGCATTAAAGGGGTGCCACATTAAGAAGGTTGAGTATCACTGCAATAAATCGTTAATTTTCTTAAATTGCAGAATCTCAGGTTGGTTGAATTTACCATGTGAATTTATCCATTCTCTTGTTGATTAAACTCTGTGATGTTTTCTGCTTGAGCTAAGAGGACTAGCACTGCTGCAGATACTCTTGTGTACCCTGTCTTCATGAGGATATCCTTTCTCTTGAATAAATACCGAGGGCGGAACATTCTGGGCCTGCTATTTTACAGTTTTAGAACTTGAGCAGCTGTCTTCCGATGCTCTTTTCTCTTCCATTTCAGGGAAAAAGAACGAGTTTAGCAATGGGAGACATAAATTTGCTTTTCTCTTTGGTGCTCTTCTTATTTGAAACACATTTAGCTCTCTTTTTCCTTTCTGTGAGAGACAAACAGCTAGGAGAAACAAAATAGTTATCTGATCCTGAAGCAAGAGGAATGGAAGACTAATGGAAGAGTATGTTAATGGCTTTCTAGGCTAATGGGTGAGTTTTTCCACTGAAGAAGTCCTCCTGTTTATTCCTTTACTCGGAGATTTGGATTCATCTTAGCTCAGCCTTCGTAGACATCTCAGAGAAGGGCCAATAATTATCCCTGTGCCCTCACCCATCTTTCCTCTTTTGGCACTGAAAAGTTTATAGCCATTTATATTTTCCTGATTAATGGACAAGTATCTCCTTTACTACACGTGATGAGGAACCAAGACTCTTTTATCCCTTTGCCTCACAGTAGAACTCAAAAGCATTTTCATGAATACGCAAATGAATTAACTGCAGAGCAGGACCGCCAAGCCAACAGTCAAGGGTCTAGGAATGAAGTAAAAGCCTGCATATGTTTGTCATTTACTAGCTCCTCCAAAGGACCAGGGCAGGCAGACTCAATCAAACAAAGCTGAGATCGTTGACTTATTGTAAAGAAAGTACCACTGTTGAAGATTCTTGGGCAAGAAAGAGGTCAAGGGTGGATATGAGTAGTAGAGATTAAGACCTGGTTTTGAATGGCTTAAAGGAGATATTCCAGTGTGGAGAGAACTAGTAAAAAACTAATTTAATGGCTTAGATGAGAGGCACACTCTGAAAAGGTGGGCTCTAGACCAAGTCCTACTTTGATAAGGGAAAGAGTCTGTCTTAGAGAACCATCAGCTGACCTGAGAAAGGGAGCTAGTGCATTATTTGTGGAAAACAACACCCTGCTAGATGTCCAAAGAGTGCCTGAAGAAAATAGACAAGGTTTTTTGTATTTTTTTTCTGAATAAGAATTTCCTCCAGGCAGTGGTGGTGCACACTTTTGATCCCAGCACTTGGGAGGCAGAGGCAGGCGGATTTCTGAGTTTGAGGCCAGCCTGATCTACAGAATGAGTTCCAGGACAGCCAGGGCTACACAGAGAAACCCTGTCTCAAAAAAACCAAAAAACAAACAAACAAACAAAAAACAAAAAAACAAAACAAATTTCCTGAAACAAACTGTAAAGTTATATTGATAAAAACTTCATTCTATCATTGGCAGACTGAAGAAAATTCATTGATCTCCAAACAGAGATCTCTAAAACTGCAGAATTGCTGATATTCACTGCTAAATCTGGAAAGCCTACAGACATGATGATACTATCAACTGCTGTATCCTATCTGCTCATAGAAGAAAATGATACCATCTCAATGTTGCATCCAAGAATCAAGATACAGAGTTTGTTAGATTTTTCTTTTTTCTTTTTTTTTTTTTCTGAGATGGGCTCTTACTCTATCCCTGGTTGGCCTGGGACTCACTATATAATCCAGTCCAGCCTCAGATTTACAGACATCCACCTGCCTGTGCCTCTCAAGTGCTGAGATTAAAGGTATGCATTACCACGCCCAGCAATTTTATTTTTGTTTTGTTTGTAAGAAAAAATCTCACTATGTAACCTAAGGTCTTCTCAGATTTACTCTCCTCCTGCCCCCACTTCAAAGTGCTTGGAGAGTACAGGCACATGACAGAACATCTGGCAAGATGACCAGTTGTGCATTTCTACTTCTTTGACTTCAGTTTCTTAAGAAGCCTCTACTAGACAAAACTTTACCTCTCCACCTAGAAATCCAGTAAAAATAGAAATGGAAGGAAATACAGTGAGTGTGCCTACAGACAGCAGAGGTCTCTTTTATTTTTTGGGTTTTTCGAGACAGGGTTTCTCTGTGTAGCCCTGGCTGTCCTGGAACTCACTCTGTAGATCAGGCGGGCCTCGAACTCAGAAATCTGCCTGCCTCTGCCTCTCAAGTGCTGGGATTAAAGGCGTGCGCCACCATTGCCCCACTAGCAGAGGTCTCTAATGAGTTCTCACTGTTACAACAGTGGTTGAACCACAATGAAAGTTTCACAGAGGATCAGGATAGCTATTTTGCTGCCAGTGTGAGGACAGGTGAGATCTTCATAGGAATCCCTGGGCTTGGGGGACATCTCAATTTAAATTAAATAGGTTTGGGGACTTGGGAGAAAGGAGAAGAGGAATATTTGCCCAGATGCAGTTAAATGCAAGGAAGTAAACTTGTTTCCCCACCGACTGGATGCCCAGTCACAATTACCTGACAGAGCCAGTTCAGGGAGCGTTCCAAAGCCTCCATTACCTGCATGCTACACATGATTGGCAGCCAAGACTTGCCACACCAGGGTGGGAGGAAGCATGCTGGGGCTTGTGCAATTCCTGACAGCACTTGTGTGGTGAATAGGGACGTAGGAAACTTTCTAACCATGGAAAATAAACATCTCACCTCCAAAAGGCTACACTCTGGCAAACACCATGGAACAAAGACTCAGTACTGTGAACAGAGCCAAGAGTGTCCCAAAAGGCATGGTGGAGCTTGGCATGGCTTTTCCTCTCTTCCCTTGCATAATATCATCATATCATCTGGGGGTAGTGTGTGCAGAAGGGAGCCTTTAGAAAGATGGTTGTGTCACAATTTATGGCTTCCCTCACCAACTAAATCTTTTGCTTTCTGATGTACAGCCCAGCAAGCATGGTTTTGCCTTCCCTATTTAAACATTTCCTTTTCTGTTCATAAAATATTTTACCATAATATTTAAATTAAATAAATCTCCCAAACACAGGAATCTTCCCTCTTTCTCTCCTCCATCCTTACTGCCCATAGCCCACTTAGTCTCTTCAAACCTTTTACTCTGGCATTTGTGTTCATTGGCTTGCATTTGGATGTATCCATTTTAAATTCCGTGTGTCAGCTGCGTACAGCATCATGGAAGGAGGTGACTCTACAGCTCCGTCAATTCCCTTCGCCCCGCAAATCCAATTCGGCCATTCCTTTGAGTGCTTTGAAAATGCTGGTTTAGTAGAGTCGTGTGGTGTGCATCCAGAGTGATAAACATTTATTATTCCTAAGAGCATAGTTCTGTACTCATGATCATGTTGTATGTGCAAGGGCTTCCTTCTGATAACAGAATTTTGGTGACAGTCAAATGAAATATTAGAGGTTCAAGTCATGTGAGACAAAGATACAGAGGCTGCTCTCTATCCTTTCTTCATTTCTGTCCTTTCTGTGCTTTCTGTCCCATGTCACCAGCCATCAGTCGGGTCTCGGTGAAATGTCACATCACAGGATGATCTCTGTGAACCTTTGTGAAATATTAACTGTCCTAAAATCAAAAGCAATATGTCATATCTCCTAAAAAATATTTATACTGTCATAGCCAACAAGCCCTTGTACTTGGGGGTAAATGTTGCAACTTTAGCATTTGCAATGATAAGATGGGCCTGGAACCAGACACCCTGCAGAGCATCTGATAGCAGCGGTCAGGGTAGTGAGACAGCTACAGAGCTGAGGAAGAAGGGGGTTGATTTTTGTGCCCCTCAAAAAGCTTCAGGGACCAAACCACAGCTTGTGTCTTCCAGACATTGAAGTTCCATCATCTGTTTATGGGAAACCACCCTCCCACTACCGGCTGCTCCTTCGTGGAGTTTTCAAACAGCTTAGCCAACACAAATGACAGGCTGAAGTTAACTCTGTTTCTCTAATTGAGGACTGTCAAAAATACCAACGTGCAGGAGGTGGTGGGATATGGGTGTTTTGCCCATCAGGGTTGCTGGCTCTCATATGATACACTTAATCTGCTGTGGCTCCAGAGTTGCCCTAGAGAATGAGAAAGCAGGCAAGGGATGCAATTCCTCGGGGTCATCCTAACTCACAGGTTAGAAGCATTGAACTGGCTAGAAAACAGGAAGCAACATAGGTGCTCAGAGCCAAAAATAAAGCCCTGTGCCATGTCAGGAAATTCTGAGGACACAAAGGGAGCCTTTTGATTAGGACTGAACAGCCAGAATGCACCTACAGAGCTGACCCAGAAGCTCTTGGCATGTACTCCTCCCTCACCAGGTCTCAGGAGCTAAAAATTCACACCAGAGTGAATGGGGGTGGAAGCCAAGACAAAACCTTCATCTCTGGGGACTGCCTCTCTTTCAGTCTCTCTGTCTCACCATCTCTCTTACTCTGTATCTCTCTCTCCTTCTCTCCCTCCTTTCCTCTCTTCTCCCCTCCCCTCCCCTCTCCTCTCCTCTTCCCTCCTCTCTTATACCCTTTCCTAGCAATGCATATCTATAAATGCATTCTACTAAATTCCCCACCTCTCTCCTCCTCTTCCTGTCTAGGGATGCTTCCAAAGACCATCAAAAGTTGTTGATAGGGACTTTGTTTATTATTTTATTCATCAATAAATATGAACATTTAGTTACAGCAGAAGTTTTGCTATGCTAGTCATTTCAGCTTAAATAAAGTAGCTTTTATTTCTTAGGATACAATTAACACACCAATGTTGTATAAAATGTAGAAACATGGAAAAAAAGAAAGCTCATCAGTGTGCATGATTAAGACCAAAGGCCCTCAATGTTGTCAGTGTTCTGACATTTTAGGCTGAGTGAGTCTTTTCTGATGGGGGTGCCCGTGCATGGTCGACTGTGCTCCCACCAGCATCTCTGGTCCTTACCCATCAAACACCAGTCACAATACCCTCCCTGCTCCCTGCTCCAGCCAGGACAACTAAAATAACCCTAGACATTTCCAGTCTTCTCCTGGATGGGGGCAAGCTATCAGGCCACTACCTAAGTCATACTGAGTTTAGAAAGGGTTTATTGACTGATGTTCCCACTTATTTCTTTTTCCCTCCAGAGGACTGGATAACACTTATAAGGTACTGAATAAAATGGAATTAAAGTTACCTGCTTCATCAGCCCCCTAGGTGGAGGCAACTAGAGCCCAGGGTAAGCTGGGCTGGTTTTACTCACCCAAGACCATCTGGGAAACTGAAACCGTAAATGACAGGTGTAGTTGGACCTGGGTTATCAGGAAGAAGGGCTATTATATTAGAGTAGGCATGAGGGACCAGGAAAGGGTGAAGTTCTGTCTTAGGTTTAAGCAGAATGACTTCTATCTACTAGTGTGCTAGTGTGACAGAGTATCAGTGTCATTGGTGGGTACTTCTTCTACAATAGCCCCCAAAGAGCTGATGAGTTGAAAGAAGCTTTATTCCATGAGTCAAAACACAAATGTGGGGGGCAAGCAAGAAGGGTCTTCTGCCACAGAATTCTCTTCTACTGTCTCCATATGGGTATATCATGTACATCCCAGGAACAACTCCCTCATTCTGTAATTATGGCATGTGGTATATATGGCATATACCCCATCATCTTTAGTATTATACTACACACACTGTAACCCTTCAGTTAACACACACACACACACACACACACACACACACACACATATATATATATATATATATATATATATATATATATATATATATTTTGCATATACGTGTGATATATATGTATGTAATGGCATACATATCTATGTATACATATACATGTCATATTCATTTCATTTTTTCACTTTCTAAGCATATTTGGATGTCTAAATGGTTCAGACTGTAGGGTAGTCTGCTGGCAAGAGAGAAGCAAGATGATTGGCCAGGTAGCGTGATACAATCCTAGCACAGGCTCGGTGGAAGATGCCTGTAATCCTAGATGGTCTCACATGCTTGTCATCACAGCATGTGAGGAAGTGATACAGAACTATTGAAAGTTCAAGGCTGGTCTGCTCCACATAGTGAAACCCTTTTTCAAAAGGTCAAAACCTACAAAGCTATTGGGTTAAATGGTATGCGTTGAAAAGCCTTCCTGGAATCCCTCCCACTCCACCTCCATTAAACTATGTAGCTTAAGGAACTTTAGTTAACCATAGTAGAAATCACCAAGGGATGACATGACAATGATTGTGTACATTTTCCTGGATTTCCTGAAGCTCAAGTGGCCGCTGAGGTCAGAGGCTCCTGGTTTCTAAAGCTCCATGGCTCCCATATGCTTGTGGTCCCAGGCAGATGACAACTCTGAGGTCCCTGAGAAGGCTTTGTTCTTTCATCCTCAGAGCCTTTAACCCCTGGCATGACACTCATACCTTGCTTTTGGCATGGCAGAGGGGACAGGCCCTCTCTGCTCCTTGGCTGTGATCCACTTGGGAGAAGGCCATGATGCAAACAGTTCTTCCACCTCTGGGTCTTACTCCTCAGAGCTTCCAGTCTTAAGCTGTGGGGTTAGAGGCTCACACAGTGTTTTTTGCCATCTTTGCCCCAAATCCAGACACTGACATTTTTATTTTCCCATTTTCTGGATGAGGATCCTGGAGAGGCTGAAATTTAAATAGAAAATAAGCTTTAAGGGTTTTATGGACTAGTACCAATAAAAAAATTAAACCTCAATTTGCCCCCAAGGAATCTTCTCTCTCTCTCTCTCTCTCTCTCTCTCTCTCTCTCTCTCTCTCTCTCTCTCTCCCTCTCCTTCATATCTTTCTTGCCCAATTTTAACTTAATCATGATCCCCCCAAAGCACTTCCTAAGTCATGAAATAGGAGACAAGCAGATCGCCAAGGCTAATATTTGTGTTTGGAGCAAGGCTTCTGTCAGAGGGGCAGTAGCCCTTAGCTCCCTCCAGGATCTCTGAGCCAGAGTGCTGGCCAAACACTCCTGTTGCTAACTCGGTTTTCATGGCTTAGGATAGAACCAAATGTTTTTATTAGACATGGCCAACATGTGAAGAAGCTATTATAGTGGTGTGTGTGGGGTCAGTCTCCCCAGGTCCTTCTCAACCTCTTCAGCTGTTCCTTCAGTCTCAGTCTGAGTTAGGCATAACACACTGGGCTAGAGAAAATGGTAGGATAGTTGGAATGAGCTCAAGCTCATGGTGTCCTAACTTCTCTAAACCCAGGGTCCATCATCCAGAGACACTGGTGATACTGTGAAATCCAGAGTTGTATCATTCATCTTCAGAAATGTGTGTGCCAGACCAACCTCTCTTTTGCAAGGATGCAAAGCCAGAGCCATACAGCCATGATATTAAATGCATGCAAGGGCACTCAGAGAGCCAACCCATATTTCTTTGGCATTCTTTGGAGGTTAGGAATGCTTAGACTGGGAAGGAGAAAGTCAAGTAACTGCAGTATCAGTGCTGTGATGTTGCCTCCTAAGTCAGCCTGAGGGGCCTGTCCTGGCCATTGGTGAACTCCAAAAAATATATTCTGATTACTGCTACTTTAAAAAATCAGTATGTATCTGGTCTTGGTTAGGGGTATTATTGCTATAATAAAGTACCAAGACCCAAGCAATTTGTAGAGGGAATTGTTTATGTGGTTTATGCTTCTACAATGGTCCATTATCCTGAAGATAGGGGCTGATGCAGAGACCATGGAGGAGTGCTAACATTTCATATGCTTGAAACCATCCAATATCTCACTCCCAAAGCCTGGAGGTCAAGATCAAGGGCACTCCTGGCCTTCCGTAAGTCACACATCTCTTCAGCCTGCAGTGACACTCATGCTGGTATGGTGCAACCAAAGAGTCAGTTGAATACCAGAGATGAGAGTATTCTTAAAAACAGCAATCAAACAAAAACTAACAGCAATAAAAAGCAAACAAATATGGAATTCATCTAGGATGAAGCTGTCAAGAAAAACAAAGAATTGTCGATATCTACAATGATGGCACCACCCGTGACAACATTCCTTAGCGGGGTCTCTACATGGAAGTCACAGAGTAAGGTAGGAGGAAGGACCAGTGAGGGGGGCACACTAGTTAACAATTATTGCTAACAGGACAGTATTTTAGGATCACCTAGGGAACATACTTCTTGGACTGTATGTGCATACAAGTCCAGTGGGTTTAACAAAAGGAAAGAAGACTCACCCTGAATACAGATGGCATCATCCCATGGCTGGGTCCTGAGATCAATTCAATGAAGAGAGATCTGGGTGCTAGCATTCATCTCTTTCAGCTTCTTGACCATGGACACAATGAACATGCCCATCACAGTCCTGCTGTTTTCCCACCATGATGGACTCTGTATCTTCTCAAACCATAAACCAAAATAAATCTCCCTTTTGTTGATTTTGTCAAGTGGTTTCTCATAGAAACAAGAAGATAATTAGCACACAGGGCTTGGAAAGGGGCTGCTGGTTAGGCTTGGGAATCTTCCCTGATCCTGGATTCTGCTGGACCAAACTCAATTGGTTGGGTTTGTAAAGAGTTGGACACAGTCATCTGCTGAGATGGCCAGAGCAGATGCTTCACCAGTGGAAAAGGGATATGGAGCTATAAGAAGGTGGAGGGAATTTCTCAGAGGCCTGATGCTGAACCTCCCATCTCCGGACCTGTATGTGCCACCTTTAAATGAGGAGAACCTTCCTTCAGGGAAAGTGGGAGCCTCAGTGCTTCATCCCACCTTGCTGCTCCAGACCAAAGAACTGAACCCACAGGATGAAGTGCAGAGTCGGAAAGTACTTGCATTTCTTTTGCTTATTCTCTGGGCCAGGTATGGTTTAGGGAGTCTCCTTGGCTTTTAAATCTGGAAACTTTATAAGGAACTGAACTCAGCATTGTCTCTAGAGCCAAAAACAAGAACCCGGGGAAAAAGGCCCAGGAGGACCTTTATCTATGAGCCAGACCGTATTTCCCCGAGGCTCTGCTGAGTCTGCTCTCCTGGAGGATGGTGATTGAGCTGGCTGTGGCTTGTTTTGGTGGAGGCTCTGGCATCCCCATGGGGCCTCCAGGCATTTCAGATACTGGCCTCTTGCCGGACTTTATTTAATACCTGTGAGTGGGTGGGGGCTGTTGGATATGGACTTGCTTATTTGCCCACTCACATAAGAATGCTTCGGGGACTCTACTACTATGTCTGAGGCAAGGGCCAGTGAAGGAACACTTGCCACAGCTGGCCAGGACCCTTCCCTGACCCTTCGGCAGCTGACCCATGTTACAACATCTCCTCAAGAGAAGGCTCTGTTCCCGGAGGATCTGCCAGCAAAGCACATGAGGGCCAGTTTTTGTTCCCTTTGAGACATTCTTTCTTGCATCTCTGGCAAGTGTATCCTGTAGTTTCTCATTGTCATGGCCCAACATGACTTCTTGTAAAGGGCAGAAGTGACTAGAACAGAGCACTAGCCCATTCCTTTACTCTGCCTTCAACACACACGTCCTAAGGAAGCACCCTGTTGGGACATATGGCCCCTTCTCATTCCTGTCCAGAGGGGGCAACGTGGTTCTAAACACCAGACATTCCAAGCCCTTTGACAACCTCTCATAACTCGCGTCAAACCTTCAGACAGGCAAGTGTGAGCCAAATATTGTCATCTGTGCGCCAGGAGCTCCACACTTTCCTCAGGCTGGGGTTCTCTCCTGTTAGATGTTGAGCTGAAACTACTTTGTCAGCCCCAGCCAGATAGACAACAGTGACCATCATATCTTGTACAACCTTGGCAGTGATGGGTTCCCACTTAAGAAGGAAGAGTGGTCACCAGTGTCTCAAATGCACATCGCACTCTCTGCTGACTGTCCCCAGCAGAGACAAGGTCTCTGACAAGCAATGCTTCCTAACTTGTCTTAATTTATATAGCAGACATATAGGACACTTCTCTCTCTCTCTCTCTCTCTCTCTCTCTCTCTCTCTCTCTCTCTCTGAAAGGCATACACTGGAAGTAACTAATAGTCAACAAACAGCAAAACACACAACCCATGCAGATGTGTCTTGCTAGAAATATAAGCACGGTCTGGGTTTGGGGGAGAGAGTATTTGGGAAGGCCAGCCCATATGTGTGGATTTGGAAAACTGTCTGGATACTGCTGTCTATTGCTAAAATGGCTGCACATTCTTACTCCGAAGCGCGACTCCTCATGTACTGGATCTGGACTATCTTGTGACTTGCTTTAGCTGCTGGAGTTAAACATTTTTCAGTTTTTGAGCCAGGGCCTGAAAGGAGCATCACACACTTTCTTTTACTCTCTTGTAACCACTAAAGGAACAAGCTCATGATAGCCAGCTGGGAGGTGACAGACATGTGGCTATCATCCAGCTTCAGAGGCTGACAGTCATCTAACCTCTAGGCAGGTGGTCACCCCTGAACAGCTGGTTACCAGGTGACTCCTCACTTGATCACAGGCATGCTGTTAGCTGAGCAGATTAGATGGGAAGACCCAACTTACCCAGCCACAGGATGTTAAAGAAGGATGAACGGTGGTTGTTTAAATCCACTAAATTTAGGGATCCTATCCCAGCTCCTTAGGGTTACTCTGAGGATCATCCAAAATGATGTATCACTGTAAATCTGAAGAGAGCATTATCTGAATCCTTCCATGGAGGTATGGAATGGGAAGAGGTTACAGTGATTGCTAAAAGCATGCGTGAAACCATGGGGTAGGAACTTCACTTCCTAACTTCCCATTATTATCTCATGTAGTTCTAAAGACTTATTTTCAATAGTTTGATAATGCCACCCCTGTCTGAAACCAGGGCTGAAATCCAAGAGTTATCTTGCTAGGGCTCATACTAGTAATAGTGTAGCTAGATTGAACTCAGTCCTGAGGAAAGCTGAAGGCCACATTTAAAGCTTTGGTCCATATATTTAAAGACTATGGTCTGCTGTAGGCCTGCTCACTGAGATGGACGAACGATAATGCAGAAAGGAGATGAACACATTCTGCTTGTAGAAGGCCAACAAGGGCTAGTGGCTTAGGTCCCTGCTACTGAGATAATGTGGGAAGTTAGTTTTAGTCACCACAGTTAGGAGCTATAGGTCTACAAGGTCCAGGCTGGTGAGCTGCTGAAGAAATGCCTTTGGTTAACAGCACAGCTGGCTTTGAGAATGGAGAGCAGTTTCTACATTCCCCAACCTATAGGTTTACATAGATGTTCATCCCAGTATCACAGTGGTTGAATGTGGGAAGTATTTATAAGCACATTTGAATTGCAACCCTAACATCTTCCTGTGCAACTCCTGACATTTTAGCACTTCTGTTTCTCTACTTTCAAAATGGAGAATAATGAGATAATGGAAATTGAGTTACCATAGGCATATCAGCTAACTTTATTATTAAAAGGGCAAAACCATTATTGAAGTTGAGGAGGTTTTGTGTAAACAAAGATATGTATTTGACTTGGGACAAGAGCCAAAGCCCCTAGAACAAGGTCTACTGGTATCACCGAGACTTTTCTTGGCAATGGGAATTATCAACTAACAATGCTTAACCTGACAGAATTAAAACAAGTTAGCTCTGTTGAACGTAAACTAGTATTGCTTCCTCCACTTGGAAGTAAGAACGTGCTGACATGGATCTAGCTGTGCAGTACTCCTCTTTGTCCTACCTTATGCTTTCGTCATAGAAGCTTCTGTCCTCATGGACAGTGCTTCTCGGTCTCAAGACAGCTGCTGTGGCTTCCTGTCAAGAAAGGAAAGTGGTTGAACCTTAAATTTTTTCAGATTTTTTTCCTTTATTTAGTTGGCTAGAAATGTATCTTGACTGTCTAACTGATAATAGTGTTGGCCTTTTTCAGACTCCTCAACATAAAGAGCTAAATGAAAGACTATTAGGGAATGTGTTGGCCTAACTGACAGAGCTCTTATAGGAGAGTTTTAAATCCTTAAGGATTCCTTTCTTTTCTTTTGGTTTGTTTATGGTTCCTAATTTTTTTTTGTCATGAACATATTTTACTTCTTTATAAGAAAGTAAACACCAAAAACTGTAACTTCTAAAGGAGTCAAAATAAAAGATTTCAGCCTGCTTTCCTATGGAGTAGGGTCTGGGAACTATTTGAGTAACAGTGTGATGTCTGCCTGTAGCCTTTTCTTGCACTTCCAAAACCAAGTGGATATCTGATAGTCAACGTACATGAAACAAGGACCATATTTCTATGGATTTGTGTGTGTGTGTGTGTGTGTGTGTGTGTGTGTATGTGTGATTATTTTTCTCATTGCAGTGACATGACATTTGACAAAACAACTGAAGATGGGAAGAGTTTAATCTGGCTCATGGTTTGAAGCCTGTCATAGACAGGGAGTTGTGGTAACAGAAAGTGTGACATCAGTTGTGTGAGGCAGTTAGGAAGAGAAAGAGACATAAATTCTCAGCCCACTTTCTCTTTTTTACCCAGATTAGGACCCGCATGGGTGTTAGTATCATCCACATTCAGACTGGGTCTTCCTTCTTGGTTAAGTCTCTGTTGAATCACCCTAAACATGTCCAGAAGTGTGCCTCCTAATGATTCCACATCCAGTTACCAATCAAGATAAACTACCATAATACCCTGTGTAGATCAGCTTTTGGATTGTTGGTCTCTATTTCTGGAAGTTTTTGTTCAATGCCTATGTGTGAGTGCCTGCTCGATGGTATGTGTGCCATGTGTGTGCAGATGCCTGCAGAGGCCAGAAGGTACTGAATTCCATGGAACGGGCACTATAGGCCATTACGTGGATGCTGAAAAGTGTTCTCTCTCTCTCTCTCTCTCATCACAGATAAGAAAAAATTTATAGTGATCTAAGGTTAAACTTTGAGGCAGAATTTCCAATCAAATTTCTATCTTTTATCCTTTGAGTGTAAAAGAAAGGCCAACAGCTGTTATTGACAAAGTGGCTACTAAGTAAATAAAGAAGACAAAAATGACGTACTAGGAGATGTCACAATCTGCAACATGTTAGGGATTAGCTGCTCTTGTCCTCACCAAGGAGACCAGTTTGGAGGAAAGAATAAAAATGTGGCTTGATTTAGAGCTGATGAGATTGTGTGTCTAGTCACCCGAGATCAAACGCAAGCTGGCCTGTAAAACACGGCTAATGAGATGAGAATGGAGACCCAGCTCCTCTTGGGTGTGTCAAAGGGAAATGTTGCTGGGTAGTGGGCCAAGGGCAAGTGAGTCATAGTATGTTCTACGGGTGTAGCTATGGCCACGTGGCTTTATAGTCTGCCCCATCAGCCCTGCGGACTACCGGTTATCAGTTGTGTATGATCATTCTCCTTCATACCTGCTGTGACTTGGTGGCTGAACAGCTCAGTTTATTCCCCAAGGTATCTGACTGGAGACCTTAATACTTTGTTTTAGGCTTTCTTTAAAAAAATCAAAAGCTTCACGTATTTGTCTTGTGAATGTATGTGTGTATGTGTGTATGTATATGTGTGTATGCATGTATGAATGTATGTGTATGTGTGTATGTGTGTATGCATGTATGAATGTATGTGTGTGTGTGTGTGTATGAATGCATGTGTGTCCACATGCATGTGCAGTGTATGCCCTCACGGTGCCACAGTGCGGACAGCCATTGACTTTCAGACTCTCACTTTGTACAACTAGATTTTGAACAGCCTACCTGTAATAATAATGCATCTTTTTTTTTTTTTTCTGAGGCTGGAAACGAACACTTGGATAGTGAGGTTAATGTTTTTTGGATAACTCTGAGGAATGCTGAGGGCATTGTGAATCCAAGAAAACCACAGAAGTGAATGTCACACTCTTTGCAATGAAGAATTGGTGTGAAGGAAGGAAAGAAATTGTCTTTAGTATGAAAACTCACTGAAAGAAAATCCTTGCAGCAAATGGTATTTAGCGGGTTGGAAAGAACTTCGTCACGGTAGGCCTTGTTATCCTGCGTCGGGACACATTCTTTTCCAAATACAATGGAAACCATTGGCCTTGCCACACTCCCTTCTGCAAATTCCATGTGTACTGAATTTCCATGGAATTCCTATTTATAACAAGACGGAGGTGCTGAAGACCTGTCAGAGCCACACTCAAAGTTTAACTGAAATGCTCACGTTTCCTTCCCTCCTGGCCTTTGGTTACTGAAAACATTTGCTGAAAATTGCTGTCCCACTCAAGAACTGTCAAAGGTAATTGTGTTGCACAGAAGTTACCAAGAAGCATGAAATAATATGGTTACCACCTGGCGACCAAGTTCACAGAACCTGTCTGAAGAGCCGCCAGCCCTGCCACATGTGAACACACCAGTTTCTGTCTGAAAGACAGGACACCATAAATTGGTGAGGAAGACGTGGAGCAGGGGCCTCTTAGTGAGAATTTATGATACAAATCCCCATGTAAGGGCAGCTGTCAGGTCACCAAATCCAGTGAGGTCCTTGGTTCTTCGAATGGCAGCCTGGGGAAAATGGAGGAAGGAAGAAAGAAAAAAAAAACTCTCAGGGGATGTGGGCTTGCATGGAACAAATAGAAGCACTTCAAAAATCAAGGTCCAGACTTGGCTATCTTCACAGCTGGCAGTGACCTTGGTGTCTTAGAAAATAAAGTTCAGACTCCTGCATCAGAAAGGGCTTCCTCTGAGTACTCCCTGCCCCTATCCTTTAGCTTCTGTCTGCTCTGTGCCCGTCCAGAGAAACTGTTTCCTGTGTACATCCCCAGAGAAGAAAGCATGCCTGTTCCCAGAATTCACTTGTGGGGTCTTGCATCTTCTAGAGACAGTGTAGCTCTAACCTGAACTTAGATACAGGGACCTCTATTCATCTGGCCTAAACTCCACTAAGCCTCTAAATACACCATGGCTGCTTTGGGGAGGGTCTAGGTCTACATGAAAATGTCTTTTCCTGTGGTCAGAAATTATCTAATTTGGGTAGATGTGAATCCAGTGCTCTCTCATCCAAGAGACAAGATGTGGCTTAGAAATGAGGCACTGGCTGGAACGTGGATTTGTAGTTGTTGGATCCCAGGCTCAAATCTGAACTATCCTGATGGAATGGTAAATGGAAGGAATCTGGGAGCTTAGGAGAGTTCCTGTGTTTGTTTTTTTTGTTTGTTTGTTTTGTTTTTGTTTTTTGTTTTAAAAACCTTTTGCTAGTCACAGCTGAGTATTTGTGAACCAGAAAATAGCTCTCACTTCTCAAGCAGTAATTAAATTGAAATTAAGGCTTGCTACATAATCTATACAAGTGAAAATATGGCATCTTTTAATTTTTTTCAAAAAGCAGGTGGATAAAGACAAAGATAAGCTGGACAGTGGTGGCACACGCCTTTAGTCCCAGTACTTGGGAGGTAGAGACAAGCGGATTTCTTTCTGAGTTCGAGGCCAGCCTGATCTACAGAGTGAGTTCCAGGACAGCCAGGGATACACAGAGAAACCCTGTCACGGAAAAAAAAAACCCAAAAAACAAAACAAAAAACAACAACAACAACAGAAAAGACAAAGATATAACAAAACTGCCTTTTGTTATATCTTAACATTTTATAGTATTTTGTTGCTTGTTTGTGCTTCTGGGATCAAACTCGAGGTCTCATATATGCTAGTCAAGTGCCCTACTCCCGAGATACCTCACTGGAGGGTAAATGTAACCCTTCATAGGCACTTAAAAGTGAAGATGATACTTTCTCAACCAAGTCATCTCACAGGGTCAGTGGGCCAGGGAACAGGGCTGTACTGGCTCCATCTGGACAGTTTAGAACCTGTACAAAGGAACACGAGGTAGCAGGAATAGGGCTGTGAATGTGCTAACACTGCCTGGTACGTGTGCCACTGCTCTATTGATTTACAAGACACAGAGTCAAAGACATATGGTCAAGAATTTCAAAATGCCAATGACCATAGTATTAAACCGAGTGTGAAGTCTTCTGATTATAAGAATTAAAATGAATCCTTTCTTGGCTTAAAAGATGGCTCAGCAATTTACAGTGCTCTCTGCTCTTGCAGAGAATTCATGATTAATTCCCAGTACATACATAGCAACTCACATCCAGGAAATTATGTCTGTCTGTCTGTCTGTCTGTCTCTCTCTGTCTCTCTCTCTGTCTCTCTCTCTCTGTCTCTCTCTCTGTCTCTCTGTCTCTCTGTCTCTCTGTCTCTGTCTCTCTCTGTATGTATGTATGTATGTATGTATGTATGTATGTATGTATAAAATAAAAAATAAGCAAAATAATAAAAAATAATTTTCTCATCATTGTGGCCATATATAGCTCAATAGCTATTGGGAATTGTCTTGGTTACTTTTGGATTCCTGCTCTGTCTTAATGTAATCTGCTTTTAATTCCTGGATTTTTTTTTATCTTTTTATTTTTTTATTTATTTTTTTTAAAGATTTATTTATTTTATGAATGTGAGTACACAGTTGCTATGATCAGAAACACCAGAAGAGGGCATCAGATCCCATTACAGATGGTTGTGAGCCACCATGTGGTTGCTGGGACTTGAACTCAGGATTGCTGGAAGAGCAATCAGTGCTCTTAACCACTGAGGCATCTCTCCAGCCCCTGGATTTTTTTTTTTTATTAATTCATGTCTTAACACTGGTCTTTTCCTTTTGATTTCACTCATCATGTTGGAATTCTTTGCAGTATCTGTTACTTGCTAGGTTTGAGTGCTTTAAGATCATGGATCAGAACTTTTATAAGCTTCACCACTCAGAGAATAATATGGCAATCTACGATGCATCAAAGTCTTCTCGTATCTCATTATCTGTGAGTCTTTTCTGGACTGTTTTGGAAGGAAGTACAATCTCTTGCCAGAAAGTAAATGTGTGTGCCCGTGCACGTATGTATGTAAGTTCTGGGAGGAAGTTAGAGTCAGGCCTTGGGAATGGTATGGCTTTCTCTATGGTAGACTTTAGTTCTACTTTGTTTTATCTCTTTTTTTTCCATAAACATGAACTAACTCCGTGATGCTTACCATGGAAGAAGAGGCTCTATAGCCTTAACCACTAAGGGTGGACTTTGAACAAAACTTTCCACAGTGGGCCTTATCTGCGTTTCTTCTGAAATTTTCATCACTTCTACACAACTGAGCAACTCAGAGCTTCCTCCGGGAGAAGTGTCTATGATTCTACTTGTCTGAAAGCACTTGGCTTCCCCTTTTCTGAATTCTGCCAAGATAATTAGCATTCTTTCTCTCATTTCTCACTTTCCAAAAATGTGTTGAATGTATTTATGGCAAATGATCGCTTATTCTCTTGGACAGTGCTTCTTAGTTTGTTTTAAAAGACTTACTGTCACCTTAAATGGGTTTGGAGTAGGACAAAATGATAGTTATGGATATTATATTTGCAACCAGAAGAAGACATGTAGAGATGCTAATCTCTGGTGGAATGTAGACCTGTTCACTTTACTATTAGGTGAAGCCTTGCTTTGTAGTCAGTGAAACAGGAAAGTTCTAGAGAAATACCATCTTTTACTCTGTTTCTCATTGCCAAATTCTGGTCTAAATACAGTTCTGAGAAACCTGGTTACTTAATTCCCATGGTTTAAACAGACAAAGAACAGAATTTTGGTAGATGGTTAGATGTGGCTTGACTCCAGAGACTGTCAAGAGATAAGTGGTGGACCAAACGAGAAAGCTGCTGCAAAACACATACCAGCACTGGAGTTTTAGGGGACATAGTCTTATGAGTTCTAAAAACATTGCTCCATGGAAGTGCAGCACACCCTCTGGCCAAGTCTTGGACATCTCCCCAGTATCTGAATACTGAAGTTCCATGTTCTTTGCTCATTCCTTTGTTAGCAGATGGGATTCTTGGTTCCAATGGAGGGTCCCCTGCTATTTCAAACCCATGAGTTTCTCCTTCAGATCTGTGAATTTATCATCCCAAATCCTTTTTAATGCTTGAAGGCCCATTTGAATTCCTACCTTGCTCGTTTTCTCCTTCCTTTGTGTTTCCACAGAAATTTAGAGTAAACCTTATTTACATTTCAGTAGGAATTTTGAACTTACAGATTGGCAGCTGGATCCTGCAAATCAAGGAGTAAGTGTCATTACACCTGGAATAATGCCTTACTTGTAAGTGCTCCTGCATAAATACTGACCATGGGATCTGACTGAAAGTGTAACTGATAGGCAACCTGACAGGCCTTAGTCCCTAGGAAACATAATGTGGGAAGCTGTACATTCGGTTAGAGGTTAAGTGAGTGATGTGTTTTTAAAAGTGAAAGAGAATTTATCATATGCAATTTACCTTAAACATACACATTGACAGGACAATGAGGTGTTTTTCTCATAGACCACAACATCAGTATGCCACCAAGTTGTTTTAAGTTTGAGCATCATAGCTTAAGCACTAGCTATCAGCGCCATCTCTTAAAAAGAAAGGGTGGTGACAGGTTGTGGGAGGTGGAAAATGTCTCTACTGATGTGTGTCTGGGAGTCGTGTTCCTTGACATAAATTACCCACCCCCCAGATATCTGGGCTCAAATCCTATCTAGCTATGGACTCATGTTGCAATTTTCAAGTCGCTTTTATCTTTGCTCCAGATTGCTCTTTAATCAGGTGTGACTTCTGACACATTTGCTTTAAATTTCTCTCTACTCCCCTGTCAAGTAGTTAATGGTCTCAAAATGTCACAGGGCATTCTTCAGATTTCCCACGGAATCCAACATGGATTGAATGACAAGTAAATGGAGTACAGAGAATCACCTGCTTGATTTCTGTGCACACACACCATGTTCTGGGCATGCCCACCACTCTGGCTTCATGGACTTGTCAGCCAGGGGCAAGCAGTAGCACAGGTCAGGCTCAGGAGGCCACTGTGCTTGCTTGAATGCTCTCCTCCACTCTTTTGGCATTCTTAATCATTTTATCTTTTAATTTGAGTTGTGTAAGTAGAGCCTGATGGGTCAATGGAGCATGAACACAAACAGAAGATATGCATACAGTATACGTATTTGCTGTTCTGTGAGGCAGATTTGCAGTGTTCACTCTGGCCCACATACCCAGAATTCTGATGGATTTCCAATGCACGGGCGCTCACCAAGTCTCAACTCACATTATGTCTACAGCATACAAAGCAAGCTAGAACACTAACATCTTTCAAACATTCCCTTCTATATCCAAACCAGATCCTTCTGTGAATGTAAGAAGAATTGATATTGAACAAGTAAAGCTTGTCATGTCCCACACAAGCCAACCAGCACACAGGCTGAGCGTGACACAGAGGGCAAGACAAGGCAATCCAGAGCTCTTTTCCATTTCAGACTTCATTATTCATCAGTAAGCTAAAATATAGTGTTGGTAGAATGTGAATGTATGAAGAAGTGAAGTAGTCCAGTTTGTGGTCTTTTCATAGTCTTAGCAAGAACGAAACAATACATCCAGATGAATAAAATACAAACTGTGTAATTATGGTAATAGTGTCACAAGTTAAATACCCGTAAGGTTTCAAGAAAAACATTACCTGTTAGTACAGCTTAAAGTAAGTAGTCTTTACTATGATGCTACACATCAGTGTCAGACTTGTCTGTGAGAGGATAACTGTACTGTTGTCTGTTTGGACAGGGATAGTATATACCCTAATATGGCCATGGACCAGGGAAAGAAGTCATTTTGATGATTATTTAAGTATCAGACCACATGTGATCATAACAGCACCCAAACATTGAAACCTTTTCCAGTTTCATTACACTGAAGGAGTTAACCAACACATTGCCTGTACTAAGAGAGGTCTCCATTTCATTTAAGGGTCAGCCTAAAATTAATTAGAAAGAAAAAGGACAGTGAAATAAACTCAAACAAACAGAGTCAAAGCTGGAGAGATGGCTCAGCAGTTAAGAAAGTGTACTGCTGTTATAGAGGACCAGGGCTCAGTTTTTAGCACTTAGGTGGGTGGCTCACACTACCTGTAACTCCAACGCTTTGGAATCCACTGCTCTCTCCTAGTCTCTACAGGCACTTGTACTCACATGCCCATACACACACACACACACACACACACACACACACACACACACCCTACACAGAAAGACATACACATAATTTAAAAAACGCAAAACTAAGAAAGTCATGAGTTCAAATATGGGCAGAAATGAATGAACTTGGAAAGAGGAAAACAGTGAAGCAAACCCAGACAGTCGGAGTTCATTCTTTAGAATGAGCAATAAAAATGATAAATCTAGCAAAACTGATGGGTGGGTGGAGTTCTTGGAAGATGGCTCATCAGTTAAAGTTCTTCCTACATCAGCAAGAGGTCCTGAGTTCAGATAACTAAAACTTCCATGAAATATTCAAGGGTGAAGTTATTTTGTGACTGCAATTCTATCCTCTGAAGATGTAGACAGCAGATCTCTGGAGCAACCTGTCTAACCAGACTAGCCAGATCTGAGAGATGTGAATTTGACTGAGCGATCCTGAGCAGTAAATAAGTTAGGAGGGGGAAGTTGAACCTCGACCTCTGGCCTCTACAACATATGTGCACACATGCAAGTGTGAATCTATACACAAGTGTTTTCCCATAAACATGTGCATGCATACCATACACACATGCACAGGAAAAGCCTGAAAAAAATGTTTAAAGACTGGAGAGATGGCACAGTGGGTATAGTGCTTGCTCATCAAGAGAGAACCAACTCCACGGACTTATTCTCTGACCTCCACCTGCAAACCCCCACACATAATACAATACTAATTAAATGAAATTTCTTGAAAGAGACAAGACAAAATGTACCAACTTTAAGAATAAAATATACAAACTAAAGAAATTATAGATGAACAGTTGAATGCATATGAATTCTACAGCTGAGATGGAGCAAGGCAATTTTGAAAAAAAACAAAACAAGAAAACCAACTATGAAGACAGACTCAAGGTTAAACTCATACTTGAACAGTCCTGTGAAGGAAATTGAATCCATGGTTTCAAATCTTCTACAGAATTAATTCTATTGTTAGAGCATTTCACAGATACACTCCACTAATTATTGACAAGAGACAGTGTGCTGGGTGTATGCTGTCTAGTTCTGTAAATATGAGAAGAGTCAACACATTATGATTATCTGGATGGCAAAATTAAAGACGCTAAAGGATATGAATGCTACAGAACTTATCTAGGAATGAGAGGGCTGTGGTGCAGGTCTGAGATGGAGTGTTTGCCTAGCCTGTTCAAAGCCCTAGCCCAAACATTTTTAAACAATAAGGCTAATACACTATATTATCTTTATAATGGCTAAAGATGAACGTTAAAGCTGCAATGATCAAGATGTATTATGGGGGCAGATAGACCTGTAGATTACAGGACAGGATTAGGCATCCAGAGATAGGCCCACAAATCTGGCAAAAGTGCAAAGACAACCCAAGAAAGAAAAAGTCCACATCTCAGTGATGTTGATGACCTAATGAGGCATTCTACACAAAGGGGAACATTGACCTAAACCTCTGATTATTCAAAAGTCAATCCAAGCTGAATTCTTGACTTCAATATAAAAGATAAAACTATACAATTTGTAAATGAGAAGAAGTTATATCCAGAGTGGATGAAGAGCCCTCGAAATTCATTGGTGTGACAACAAACAGCCAAGTTAAAAATCGTGCTAAAAAAAATTGTGCTACTTGAACATTCTGTCAGAGAGGATCTATGGAACACAATCAAACACACAAACTCCCAGTACAATTAACAGTCAAAGAAATATGAACTAATAAATAGTAGGGTGAGATGCCACTCTGTAACCATTAGAAAGTGAAGCCCTCCCAAGTATTGGTATGGATGTGACAGGAATGTTCACTTGCAGTTGGTGGGACATCAAAGTAATACAGCAGCATCCTAAAATCCCACTTGGTCATTTATAAACAATGCCAAGCAAAGTCAGAAATGTGGCTCAGTGGTAGAGCACTTGCCTAGCTTATCAAAACCCCAGCTATCCTACTCCTAGATAGAGAAATAAAAGCCTATGTGCACATAAGTCTGTATGGAAATGTTTATAGTAAAATAATGCACAATTTTAATGTCATTTAGTGAACTAGTGGATTAATAACCCCTCTAGAATATCAATATAATGGAATATTACAAGTCAATAAAAAAGAATGACACTATGCAATTCTACTTAGATTAAATTCCAAAAAGATAAAACTGTGTTGAAGAGAATAGACCGATGGTTTCCAAAAGTTTGGCAGGTAGTATAAAGTACTAAACCAGGGCCATATCTTTGTAGGTACTCCTTTTTAGGAAAAATTTGGTCAAATAGTTCTGTATCCAAAGGGAAGCCTCCAATGTGTGTGCGTGTGTGTATATGTGTGTATGTGTATGTGTGTGTGTGTGTGTGCGTGTGTGTGCACGCGTGCGCATGCATGTGAGCATGGATGACATGTATGTAGTGTATGCTATATCCATATGTATGTTTAGGCATTTTCTGTGTCATGCTCCAACTTATTTATTTATTTACTTACTTACTTACTTGTTTACTCATTTACTTATTTTTTGATATAACATGAAGAACTTACCATCTCAGCTAGACTGGCTGGCCAGTAAGTCTATGAGATCTTTCTTTCCCCTACAAACATTGGGGTTACAGAATGGTGGGTACCATGTGGGTATTGAGGATTTGAACTCAGATCCTCATGTTTGTAAAGTAAGCGTTGTAACTACTGAGCCATCTCCCCATCCCAAGAAAGCTTTCAATTTTAATTGTTGTATTTAACCAATGTGATTTTCTGTCAAGATGAACATTGAATACTTTCCTTGTGAGAATTTCTTCCAATAAGCCCTTCTTAGACTAGTGAGAGGTATAAGACAAATCAAGTCCAGGTGAACCTCATTCATCAAATGTGAATTGTGACCAGATAGACTTGGCCCATATTTCACAATGAGAAAGGTGAGATCGATGGAAGAGCCAGCCTTACCTTGAATCTTGCTTTCT
>NW_021604587.1:8913078-8925574 GCF_004785775.1 Grammomys surdaster
ACCAGGTAACTTTATGGATAAGGCTGGGCACAAAGTGGCTACCGTAGTCCCCCTTATTCTCATTCCTGTGATGGAAATTCTGAGTGTCTCATCACACCAAGCCATAACTCTCTTCCCCACCTTGTTTGGGCGTCACAGTGGCATGATCTTCCTTATTATTTATGGAACAGAACAGCAGGCAAACAAGGGCTCTGGGAAAATAGATCTTCAGCACAAGGTCAGCACATGTTGAAACTTGTCCTGCCCGGGACAGATGTACAACCATGTTTTGGAGAAGGGGCCTGAGACCTCTAACCCCTCACTTAAGAACCAACCATTATAGTCTTCATTGTTGCTATCACATGTGTTACCCATGAGAGGGGCCACTCGCCAGGGCCACCCCCAGGTTTCAGCTTGTCGTCTGAGCACCCCCTGGTGGTTATTTATGTTGAGTGATCCTCTATTCCTTGTGTCCAGGAGTTCTGTGGCCTGCTGGAGTATTGTGCATAAAATAAACAGAAATGTTCCGGTATGTTTCTTTGGAGCATCTACAAAGAAATAGTTGAGGACCAGGAGAAGGGGCTGGAGATAAACAGCAGTTTCTGATGGAGTGGTGTGAAAATATGATCTCCTGAGCTAGGAATCCTTGTAACATTTTTATTCAGCTGTATCGCAAGCCTCGTGAAGGCCTCCTCGTGCTTCAAAAGATGAAAGCCTTAAACCAGGTTGCTGTAAGGTGTGCTTCCGGCTTTAAACGCTTAAATGTCTAATAATATATTTAATCTGCGTTTTCTGCGTTGGTGATGTCGATGCCATTTCTGCCACCCTCACCAACCTCGGAGTGTTAGTTCACCTTTTGTTGCTATAGCCCAGGTGGCTGAAGCTAGGTAATGAATAATAATAATAATAATAATAATAATAATGGTTTACTAGATTTGCCATTCTTGAAGTTCAAGAACTTGGCACTGGCACTGGCACCTGCTCAGCTCTGAAGATGGCCTCTGGCTATGCCCGAGCAGGGCAGCTGGTGTCTCTGTAACGGTGCCTATGAGAGATAGGAACTGTGTTAAAGTCCCATGCTCCTGCCCCTTTGGGCGCCGCTTTTCCTACCCACCATCACTAGTAAGAGAGCATCTCCCCGCCTGTATCCATAGCCGCTGTCAGTTCTTAGAGGTGACCACTTGCGTTTGGACAGGTCCTCAGAGCCTGTCTTTTCTCTGTCATGTTTCTTCAGTGTGTATCTCCTACTTGGCGTGAATATCCTGTGCTAACCTTGCTCAACATATTATCCTTTTAACAAGGAGTTTCGGGTTCTACATCCCACTGAGTGCCTCCCTTGGGGGTCTGCTTTTTCCTGCCAGTTGTCCTAATACAGTGCCTGGAAAACTGGGGGAAATTCTTGTGACAAGTGGCTGAAGAAAACACACACACACACACACACACACACACACACACACACACACACACACACCTTCCCTTTGCTCTCCAGTGAATTTGCCTAGAGCCATTTGGAGGATGCGGTTTCCTCTAGAGTGCCCACTGAATTGCTCTGGGGTCTGGGAGCCAGGGAGGAGTGTGACATTTTCTGCCTTGTCCTGTTCAGTGTTGCAGCTTCCTACTGGAATCTCAGGGCTCTTTCATCCCAGGTTCTTATTCCAAATGAAATGTTAAGAAGGCTCAGATGCAGAGGAACAGGTCAAGGAGGTGGGGGTAGGAGTAGCGAGAGGTGTGAGTCTGTCCAGATCTGTGGCTTTGCCAGGGCTGTTTTTAAGTTGACACCGTGCTAAATAAAAAGCTTCTTGCTTTGATCTCAGAGACTTCCTGGGCAGACTGTCTGATTAGATAAAGATCATATATCCCCTGTCCCCCCCACCCCCCTTAGAAAGGAATCTACGCTTTGCTGTCTTCTCTGGCTTGTGTTTCTTTCTTCTTAAAGATCGACACAGTCTTACTGAGTGCCTTTTGGAGATCCTGGGCTTTTCTTTCTGTTTCTGAAGGAAAGGAGAGTCTGAGAAAATGGGACATCACTTCTTCCCCCTTTGAATTCATCCCCTGTTGTTTAGAGAAAGAACAAAACTGCTCTGAGACTCATCTGGACCTTGTCTGGCTCTGGGCATCAAAGGGAATTGATTTCTGTTTGCAACATGGTCAGCTGTAGGGGATGTTGTGAAGCAGGCAAGCTGGCAGGTGGATCATTTGGAGAGAGAACAGCACCTACATTGGGTCATCAGTCAAGAAAAGGGGGTATCTTTACCCATAGGCTAACCTGTACTCTTTAACCTACATCCAGATACCCAAGAGATGGATGTGTCACAAGATGTCTTCAATGGCAATGAGCTGGCTTGCTCAGGGCAATTTAATTGTTTCAGTACAAAGAGTTGCCCAGTTAAGAACTGGGCAGACTATATTGTAGCTTCCTGATCAGTTCAGGAAGAACAGAGCTTTGGGTTGATAAAGAAAGACATTGCAAAAAGATACTGACTTCTGACATTTAATTCCATGTTATGTATGCATCACTATTTGAAGTGCAACACATTCGAAGTTTATATGATGTAAGATAACCAGATAAACAACAACACCCCTTACCAGCCCTCCCTCACACCAGGGGACGAAGGCTAAGGAACACCGTGCCCAGAGTCACACAGCAGATGTGTCACACAGCAGACATGTGGCTCACTACAGAGCCCATTCAGTCAGGCTAGCCCAAGAATCTCTTTCATCTGCTGCCTGAACACCCTCTGCACACACTTAGACATTCAGTCTAACACGCAGCACGTAAAGGTAGGAATTCAGTATTTTCAGAAAACATTTATGAACACATGAAAATAGTCACGTAGCTATGTGGAATGTAGTGGCTTATTCATTGGTTTCACAAAGGTTTCTTTGAGAGCTGGCGGTTCCTGCCAGGCCTGGGTGGGAGCTGAGCATCAAGTGGTGGAGAAAACACACCCATTGCCTGTGCTCGGGCTGGGAGGCAAGGACTATTCTTGCACTGAACTGCAGGGCCAGGATCCTGGTACTCCCTACAGCTTTTCTCTCTTTGGATTCAAGCAATAACTACCGCTTACTGGAAGGGAGGCCCTGCTGGAGGAAAGCAGCCTAGGCTCTATTTTGCATACACACAGTGTACAGTTTTGACTACATTTAACATTCACAAGGCGGGGCCGAGGAAGGGTTGGTCCTTGATGTTAGACTGTTAAGTTCTGGCTCCAGCATGATCTCATTTCTGTTTGTTAAAGAATTTTTATTTTTTTTCTAACTATGGGAACATGGCTGTTGCCAACCAAAATAATTTGTCCTCTGCCTCCCCCGTCTCTCATTACCCATGTCTTAAAAATACTTTGGCCCATGTGACTACATTTCTGTAGGTGGCGATCCTGTAGAAAGGTGTAGAAAGGTAATCCCTTTTCAAGTTTTATGACCTACAGACACACATTCACACCCACACCCATACCACCCCTCCCTTTTCAATTTAGGTTTTGTAGATGAAAACAAACAGAATTGATATTTGCCTTTCTAAGGATACAGCTTAGGTGACTTAGGTTGAGCAAATGATATCTACTGATATTAATTTTCATGCAAATGTCATGGCTTCATTTTTTTTTTTCTTGAGGCTACATAATTCCATTGTGTGTATGTATCACCTTTCTTGACTCATTCATCTGTGGCTGGACTTTTAGGTTCTATTTCCTAGCTATTGGGAATAGTGCAGTCATTAGCATAGATATATCAGTACTTTAGGGGGATGCTGACATAGACTGGCTCAGGTGTTTACCTAGGCAAGGTAAAAGTGGGCCCTGTGGTAGGGCTAGTTTTAGTGTTTTTGAGGAACCTTTAAGTGGCTACATCAGTTGAAATTTCCACAAGCAGTGAATAACAGTTTCTCCCCACACCCACCCCATTTTTACTGGCATTTGTTTTTTTTTTTGGGGGGGGGGAGGGTTTGTTTTTGTCTTTTTAATTTTTGTTTATTTTATGTATATGAGTACACTGTAGCTCTCTTCAGACACACCAGAAGAGGGCATCAGATCCCTTTATAGATGGTTGTGAGCCACCATGTGGGTGCTGGAAATTGAACTCAGGACCTCTGGAAGAGCAGTGTTTTCGTTTTGGTTTTTTTTTTTTTTGTTTGTTTGTTTTTTGCGTTTTGTTTTTCTTAACCATTCAGGTATGATGGAATCTTAAAGAAGTCTTAATTTCTATTTTCACAACGGCTAAAGTTGCTGAATACTTTTTCAAGTATTTATTGGCCATTTGTATTTCTCCTTTTGAGAACCATCTGAGTCTGCTCAGTTTGTTAGCTCATTTATTTATTACATTGGTTCATTGGCAATTCGTGCATCTATGGAGAGCATTCTGTTTATTCTTACCTCCTCCCTCCCCTGTTATCTCCCTTCCATCTCTGTCATCTTCCTTCCTCCCCGCTGGTTCCTAGTCCACATTCCTGTGTTTTTGTTTTCTTTCGTGCTCCACTGAGTTTAATCAGGGCCACCTGTGTTTGACCAGATGCGCTTAGTTGGCTCACAATTTAGTACACAACTGAAGACAATGAATGTCCTTCCTCCAAAATAAGTTGCCAATAGTTGAACACATATGCTTACAGGACCTTCTCAGACCTGTAGTTAGCTGATGACAGGCCCAGTCTTATGCAGGCCCAGTGCAAGCGACCCCAGCTGCTCTGAGATAATGTTGCCAATGGCCATGTCTTGCTGGAGGATGGTATTTCACAGCACTTCTCTGTATTTTCCAGTCTTATATGCTTTCTGATCCCCTCTTGTGACTACCAATGTTTTGCTAAACAGCCACCAGTTGCCAGTAGCTCCTCAGCTGGGGAGGACCCTCTTTAGCCACTCCCTCATTGATGCCAGAATAATCAATTAGCCTGATCTTTCGTAGGTCTTGTGTCCATAACCATAGCTCCTCTGAGTTTATGAGTGCAATGGCCATGCCATATCAAGTAGGCAGCATTTCACAGAAGTCCTCCCTATCTTTGGGCTCTTCTATCCTTTTCTGCCTCATCTGTGATGTTCCCTGAGCCTTTAGGAAGTTGGTATAGACGACTGGTGTAGGGGTGAGCATTCAGCAGCCACTTCACACTTTGAGCAGTCATCTATTCTTTAGTCACTGACCAATGGAGAAGAAGCTTCTCTGACAGGCTGAGAGCAACAGTAATCTATAGGTATAGACACAAATATTGTCTTGGAGACAGTTTGACAACATGTCTGTTTAGCAAGACATGAGAAATAGGTTCTCCCTTCAGGGTCTGTAACTTGCCTGGTCATGGGCTTTTGACCAAGTTCCCAGTACAAAGTATGAGTTCCCTCTGGAGGAACAGGCCCAATGTCCAATCTTTCTAATCTTTTCTAAGAGCCAACTCTTTAGTTCATTGATTCTTTGTATTGATTTGTTCCTGTGCCATTAATTTCAGCCCTGGTTTGACTATCTCTCCCATCTTTTGTTTTGAAGTATTGATAACTGTTTTTCTTAGGCCTTCATGTTCATCAGTAAGTTATTAGTTTAGGATATCTTGATTTTTTTTCTTGTAAGTGTTTAGCGCTATAAACTTTTCTCTTCAGCTTGCCTTCATTGTGTCCCCTAGGTTTTAGTGTGTTGTATTTCATTTTTATTCAGTAGTGTGTTGTTTAATTTCAGTGAGTTAGTGTATTTCTGTAGTTTCTATTGCTGTTGATGTCTAGCTTTAGACAACTGTGGACAGACAGAATTCAGTTTTATTTCAGTTTTCCTTTATTTAGTGAGATTTGGCTTGTGTGTTAGTATGTGGTTGATTTTGGGGGAAAAATCTATAGGTTGTTGAGAAGAATGTTTATTCTTTGATGTTTATGTGGATGTTCTATACATTTTTGTAGTGTCCACATGATTTATGAAGCTATTAAATTATCAGGTTTCTCTGTTAAGTTTTTGTCTGGATGAATTTTTTTATTGATGAGAGAGTGGATATTGAAGTCACTGATTATCACCTTATAGTATTTCCTTTTGGAAATTGGGTGCTTCTCCATTTGGGATATGTATCTTTAGGATTACAACATTATCTTTATGTATGTTTTGCTTTAATGAGTATAAAGTATACTGAAATATCTCTTCTGACTAGTTTTGATTCGAAGGCTCTTTGATCAGATATTAGAATAACTATACTTGCTTGTTTCTTAGTTCCATTTACTTGGATAACTTTTTCCATCCATTTACCATTAGGTGGTATCTGTCATTGATAATGAGGTGTGCTTCTTTGAAACAGCAAAAAGATGGACCTTGTTTCTAATTCATCCTGTTAGTCTGTTTCTCTTTATCTAGGCATTGAGACCATGAGAGTTATCATTGAACAATGTATGTTAATTTCTGTCTTTTTGTTATTTTTGTGGTGTTTTCTTAGACTTCTTTTGATTAACTATTCTGATTTATTATTGTTGTTGTTGTTATTACTATTATTTTGTTTCTCATTCCTTTTTGTGTATACTTAATCTTCAGCTCTAAGATTTCCTTCCATTATCCTCTAGATAGCTGGCTTAGTTGTCATAAATTCCCTAAATCCATTCCTATCACTGAAAGTTTTTCTTTATCTTTTGGTTTTGACTGATAGTTTGCTGGGTACAGTAAACAGGGCTGGCATTTGTGGCCTTTCATGTAGAAAATCAGTCTAAGCCTTTCTTACTTTCAAAATCTCTACTGACAAATGAGTTGTTACTTCTGCCTTTATGTCCACCTTGGTATTTCCCGTGTGCAGTTTTTAATATTCTTTCTTTGTTCTATATATTTAGTGTTTTGACTATTATATGATACAAGGAGTTTCTTTCTGGTCCTATTTGGTATTCTGTATTCTTTTTATACCTTGACAGGTAGCTCTTTCCTAAGATTTTGGAATTCTTTAATGTAATTTTGTTGAAAATATTTTCTGTGTCTTTGGCCTGAATTTCTTCTCCTTTTTCGATACCAGTGATTCATAGGTTCAGTCTTTTGATACTGTATCAGAGTTCTTGCATGTTCCATTTGTACTTTTAAAAACTTTTTGATATTTGTTTTTAGATTTAGCATTTTCTTTGACTGAGTAATCCTGTGTTCTTCTACCTCCTCTTCAAGTTCTGAGATTCTTTCTTTTGTTTGTTCTAATCTATTGGTAAGGCTTTCCTATGCAATTTTTTGTTAGAGTTACTGAAGTTTTCATTCAGATTGGCTATTCTTCAGAGATTGATTTTTTTTATTAAATTCTATTTTTACTTTTTGCATTATTTTGTTTTTATTCAACTATGTGTGTTTTCATGGTCTTCATCCCAGCATTTATTCATATCTTCTTTGAGTTCTTTGAACACATTTATTTTTGATATTTTTGAAATCATTGTCTTATACGTCATCTAAGTTGTCTTTATCAGAGAACATTGCTATGGGAACACTAATGTTTGGGGGAGACATATTGTCTTGACTATTCATGTTGTTTGTTTTTCTGATAGGATCTAGGCATCTGGAATTTTGTTGGTGTTTCTTGGGATGGAAATCTGTTTAACTCTTTGTTGATTGGGTGCTTGGATTGCTGTTATGCTGTTTGCTCAACTTTTCAGGCTGTTGAACAGTTGAATGGGGCTTGGAATTCAATCTTAGTGCAAGTTAGCATGAATATTCAAATGGAGTATAAGATGTAGTTCCAACTTAACAAAGTCAAGGTGAAGCTTCTTAGCCAAGAACAGACTGTTTTTAGAATTAGGAGATTCTCAGAAGTGTGGAGGAGGTACACAGGATTTGTTTTAGGCAGTGGGCTGAGTGGACTCTCAGTGGGAGTTTGGGTTCCCTAGTGAAAAAAGGAGGGATGAGCTGGTGAGCTGGGGATGTGATCATCGGGTGGTGAGAGACTGAGTTCCTTTCTTGGAGAGGATTATAGAATTTTCTTGAAGAGTAAAATATGAAAATAGTGAATGACAGCAAGGACATGGCATAAAGGGTAAACAAGTTTACATAAATGAAATGAAATAAAATGTTATAAAGGGGAGAGAAAAATTATATATTAGAAAAAAAGAGAAGTAAACCGAAAGCAAGTGTTCCAATAATAGGAAAGCTCAAAACTAAAACTGGGTAAATATTAGAAGGATAATAAAAAATAAATATGCCAGAGATTTTTTTTAAAACCACAAAAATAACACCAAACTACTAAAGTTACAGTAGAAAATAAAATAGAGAGAAAACACAGGGGATGAGAAGTTGGGTGGAAGAAAGTAGAAAAAAGTACTCAATGAAAGAAATGCATAAATAGAGTCTAGGTAAGAGAGTGAAGTGATTGAAAAGAAAACAAACCAACCTTTAAAAATATAATTTAAAAAAGCCTGCCTGCTGCCACACCACGTGGCATGGGCAGGTAGAAGATACCCAAGAGGCCAGCCGAGCACCATTTGGCTGGTAGAGGACACCAAGAGGCCTATGAGCTCTGTGGTGACACTATGATGTACATGTGTGTGGTGGAGAGACTGGAGAGAAAGAGTAGAACAGATTGAGCATTAGGAAGAGAGGCAGAACTAGAGACATGAGGGTGAAGAGGAGCATCCTGATGTGAGTAACCTGCCTTGCCACATGACACCGTGGTGAAATGCCAGCCTATTCTGGCAGTTACTTTATCCTCAATGAAATAAGAAAATCAGGCTACGCTATGGCAACTACGAATCAGACTATAGAAAACTTACTCTTACCCGGACACCTTTGCCCTAAAGGTAGAGCTTGTTGCTATAACTATGGAAAAGGACAAGAGATTCTATATGCACAGACTCTAAATAACCTTTCCTTATTCTCTATTCACATTTAGTAATCTGGAAAGAGAGGAGACACCTGACAACCAAAGGCTTAATCATTAAATCATTACATGATTCTCTTATTCTACACCTTACAGGAACTTCCCAAACCCTGATCCAAGTTTCAGTCACCCACTGTACAGGTCATCAGAGGACTCAGAATTTAGAGGCACTTGGAAATTAGAAGAGATAAAGAAACTATAAAGGCTGACTTCTTGGCCTTCCTAGAGAGTAAGGCTTTAACCATCCTCTTCCCCATAGATATCAGTAAGGGAAATGAGAAGAATGGATTAATAAAGACGCGTGTAAGCAAAGATGAGCCTTGGTTTTCTGTACCAGGAAGGGTTGTCTCTTTGGATAATCAGGAAAATGAAATCCACAGGAGAAGTATGGTTTCTTACACATAGGACTGAATTAAGGACATAGGCTCCTTACTCTGCTCATCTCTAATACTAACTTGGAAATTAGCAAATGTTTTGTGGTTTTTTTTCTGGATTCTGAAAGATTTTGTAAAAAGATATGATGATTTCTTTGAGTGCTTGGAAATTGATCAGTGATCCCACTTGAGACTTGTGTTTGCTCTGAGACATTACTAACTATTGTTTCATTTGAGATATAAACATGTCCAGCTCTATTTCCTCATTGTGAGCTATGTCATCTTGTCTAAAATAATTCACCTGTTTCGTCTATGTGGTAGTTCAAATAAGATGTCTCCCATAAGTCTGGGGTATTTGAATACTAGATCTCTAGTTGGTGGCTGTTTGGGGAAGATTAAGAAGTATGGTCTTACTGGAAGAGCAATGTCACTGGGGCCAGATTTGAGATTTCAAAACACTTGTGTCCTTTCAAGTTATCTCTCTCCACTTCCTGGTTGTGGATAGAGATGTGAACTCTCAGTTGCTGCTCCAGAGCCTTGCCTGCAGTTTTGCTTCCATTCTCCCTGCCGTGATGGTGGTGGACACTTACCCATTTGGAACCATGAGCCTAAAATAAACACTTTCTTGTATAAGTTGCCTTAGTTATGGTGTTTTATCACAGCAATAGAAAAGTGACTGTCTTAGTGACCAAGATAACTTATAAAAGAAAGCATTTAATTGAGCTTATGGTTTTAAAGAGAAGTCTATAATGGTGGAGTAAAAGCATGTTGGGAAGACCAGCAAAGAGCTCACATCTGAAACCACAAGAGGTTGAGAGAGACACACTGGGAATGATGCAAATCCATTCCAACAAGGCCACACCTCCTAATCCTTTGCAAACAGTTCCACCAGTTGGAGATCAAGTATTCTAAATATGAGCTTGTGGGAATCATTCTCATTCGAACCACCACAATCTGTGACATCTTAACCTAACTCAGAATAGAAGCTTGGATAAAGGAGAACCCAAAGACAGACACTGGAGTGTTTACAGTAACACTATTTGAAAAAGCACTATGTTAATTTTCTCATCATTGTGACTAAATACCTGATCAAATAAATATCTCCATGTTAACATGTAATAATAGTACATGTTAATAGTACTGGAAAGTGCTATACAGGCTGCTGGGGATGGTGGAGCTATCAGCAGTTTTACTCATCTGTGAACTTATGAACTTCCATAATGATCACTGGGGAAAGACATGTTCATGGGTACCATAGTTGCAGGAATGTGATGGGGTAACTAAACTAATTGCTTCCTGATTGGATTTTAAGGCCAGTTTCACAAAAGAAAACACATACTTGGTACAGTAAATCTTGCCAAAAAAGGGTTGGGGGACTCATAGGCCCAAGAGCTGAACCTTCTACTCTTATTCCACAAACTGGGCATAATATCAAACTGTCTTCTCTACCTATAGATTAGTGTAGCAGCTGTGAAACCTTATCAGACAAGTTTCATTGTGCTATGGACAATGATTAATGGAGACCCACAGCTGGAGAAAGAATAAAGAATAAATGTTGATAGTGTTCAGCCACAAAGGAAACATCTATACCCAACTCATTCCCCAAAGTTCAGAAACCATTGTGGAAGTAATCTATATGTGAGAACAGACTGTAAGATCTAGAAGTCATGGAGGACCAGAGAAAAGTGTCCTCTGCAGATTATAGGAGTGCTACAATCACAAACGCACAGCAGTTGTAGTTGATTGTATGAGACCTGAACAGAATCAAACCATTCCACATTCTAGTATGGGAGCGAAAAGGGAGTCACAAGCTCTGATTTACAATTAAGGAGCTATGGACAACTGTTATCTTCTGGTTGGAAGAAGTCAATTTTCTCTGAGAGTGAGGCTCGTACTCCAGTAGGAGGATCCACATTATCCATTCAACCATTTATAGACAGCATAAATTGAAGTTGACTTTTTTTTTTTTAAAAAGAGGGTACAAAATTAGTGAGAGGTAGGGAAGTGGTGGAGGTTTGTTGAGGAATGAGGGTTTAAAAGAATGAAAATAAATCTAAATTGTATGAGGTTCTCAAAGAATTAGAGTGTTATACATACATACATACATACATACATACATACATACATATGTACATACAATTTAAGGATTAAAAAAGAAATTTAAAAATAAAACAAACAAACAAAAGTCCTAAACATCAGAAAAGCAAGGCATAGAAGGCTCTAGAGGAGAACAGGCCTGCACAGTATGAAGGTGCCTGTCTGGCAGTATAAAAATTGAAGTGGTGCCTGCTAGGAATTGCTGATTCCCTCTTGCTAAGGAATGAAAGGCACACTTCATCTAGACGGTTCTCGTCCATGGCAAATAAACTCAGGATTTATCCATGACCTTTGTGAAAAATAAACTCACTGGATAGGAAAAAATGCCTTTAAAAAGTTAGGCTTGAAATTTTTATATCCTTTGAGTCATATTCTTGAAGCAATTGGCTGATTAATTCAAGAAATGTTACTTTCCCAATTCAAACATGACATTTTGAAAATCATCCATGAATTACATGCCTCAAGAATGAAAGGCTTTTCTGTGCTATTTAAAAGGTTTTTAATTTTTTTTAAATATTTTATTTTTGAGGGAAATCATGAATATCTATGAGGCTACATTTATTACTCCCAGAACAGATAGAAAATTAACAAAGTCATAAAATTCATACCCAGTTTTGCTATTGCAGCTGTGTCTCAACCCATTCCCTCACCAGTTCCCTGCTACTAAAATGGTTAAGGATGATGTTATTTTTGCCATTACATGCAAGGGCATGGGTCTTTGTAGTTTGGCTTTCCAGATTTCTACATGGAGATCTAACAAAATTATCTGTGTCTAAGCTTTGTTTTTCTGGTGGGGTTTAATAAAAGAGTTTCAAGTCCTATGAATTTGTTCCAGAAAAATCTTACCTTCTGATCCCAGAAAATGTGCCTTTCCCCTTTTCTAATCCAATACAGTAAACCAATTCTACATCTCAGAGAACCATCTGACTTTAAACTTTCTGTCTTAATTTATACTACTGTATGCAAGGCCTGTATGCATGGGTATATGTTTGTGTATATACCCACCCAATAATTACTGAGGCAAGCCTTTAATTTATCTGAAATTGTGCAGGCATCATGGTGACAACCCACACATTTTTCCATTGGAAATTGTAAATGGCTGACAAAGAAGGAGTTCTACCGACCCCTCCACAGCCTACTTCCTGAGAAGTTCTGTAAGTCAGTGCAGAATTGATGTTCATGGGTGTTTTGATCTTTGATCTTCTTTTTTTCCCCCTTCTTCCTTTTCTTCCTTCCTTCCTTCCTTCCTTCCTTCCTTCCT
>NW_021604587.1:8925674-8938168 GCF_004785775.1 Grammomys surdaster
TCTTTCTTTCTTTCTTTCTTTCTTTCTTTCTTTCTTTGTCCTGGTCTATTCATACTCAGTAAGCAAATTATTTGGAAAGTAAGGAACAAGGTTTAAAGATCTGTAGAGGTATTTGGCAAAATAATTTTCTAGCTGTTTAATCTAATGACAAACTCTGCAGCCGGGCAAGGTGAGATTGATTTGACTTTTTGGTAGATCTGTCACCAAAAGAAAAAAAAAAAACTCATGCTTTGCAACGCACTGTGAGAATAATAATAAATTTACATTAAGTAGCCTCAATAAATGTTAAAGCATAAAAGGAGAACTTGGCTTAGGACCCCACAAAACTCCAGTAAGGGAGGGATCTGAGAAGTAGCAACTTTGAGAGACTATCCAGCAAGTACCAGTAGGAAAATGGAGAAGAGAAGCAAGGAAGAATAGGACACCTGCAAGCTATGTGTTACCAAGCAAGTTAATACCTCGAGTGACTAGGAGTCAGTCCCATGGGGTTCCAGAAATGGTGTAAAACATGCTTCACAGTTTCACTGCTTGAGGAGCTAAATGTTACAGCATTAGGAAAGTTGTGATAGACGCCATAGACTATTTCTTTCTCCTTGGCCCAGTTTAGGAAACTGACTTGTTTCCTAAACAATATTGGAGAGTGGTGTTGCATGAACGAAGTTGTGGAGTGTAGATATAATGTCCAGTGTTTTGAAGCCTAACCTGCAAAAGGCCATACATACATTCTCTCTGCTTTTCATTAATTAATGTTGTCACCCTGACAAGATATAGAATCACCTGGGAGATGGGCCTCTGGAGAATTGTCTGGGGGATTGTCTTGGGGATTGTTTTGATTGTTTTAGTAGAGGCGGGAAGATCCACCGACTCTTGGTGGCATCACTCCCAGTGTGGGATCCAGAAGTGTGTAAGTAGAGCAGAGGAGCTAAGCAAGAGTGTGCCCTGCTCCCCCTTAGCTCTCCAATTGAGAAAGTGATGTGACCAACTGCTTCAATCACAGCTGCCACAGCTTTCCACCATTATGGGCTGAACCCCCTGACTGTGAGCCAAAACAAATCCTTCCTTATGCTGCTTCTGTCAGAGCATCTTATCCCAGTAACAGGGAAAGAAACTAAGACTGAATTGGTACTGAGAAATGGGGCCATTGCTGTTCTTAGCCTAACAGCAGGCTCTCTTCTGTCTTGAAGTGTTGAGCTCTGCTCAATAACATGAGCAAAGGCTCAGCTTCAGAATTAGAAAAAGTTTCCCAGGGACCTGTGAGAACTGAACAAAAAAAACATGACTGAGGCCAGATCCTTGGTGATCTACTTGAACAAAGGCAGAATAAAGCACAGGGAAGATCTTAGATCTTAGACTTAGAAGTTGGACAGGAAAGGAATAGTTGAAGGCTATGGGCTCAGTGAATACAGAACTGCCTTTGCCTAACCGCTGTTTTCCAAGCAGAGAGATCTTCATGGAACTTATTTGCTTCTCTGAAAACCCTAGGTAGTAATACTGTTCAAGCTCTAGCTAGTATCCCAAGCTACTAGCAAATTAGTGTAGTCTCTAGTCTTTGATCACTGGTCTCAGTACTGGGAACCCCCATCTTCTTAGTTACAGAAATATACAGCCAGAGACACTTTTGAGAATGCAATCATGGCAGATGCTAGAACCTGGAGCAGAAGAGAAAGCGGTGAACTTGTTCCTTCACCGTACCTGTTCCAGATGCAGCTACAAGAAAACACTGGGAATATCTGCATATGCTGGCACCATCCAGATGTGGCTGTCAAGAGCCTTGGTGGTTGACCACAAAGAAGGCTCTTTCCAAGGAGAGGCAGAGGCGCTAAACATTCAGAGAGATGCTGCCCATGGATGAGGTTTACAGATTGCAGATGAGACAATGCCATCTTCCTCTGTTCCATGCCATCTTCCTCTGTTGCCCAGGAAAATAATTGCCTGTAGTTATACCTGGACTGCCTAGGGCCTTGAGCTGAACTAGATGAGGGTCATTGTGTCTATAAAATGGTCCTCTAGGTTTTGGGCCCCAAGGTTAGCAGTTTGGCACTGAACAACAGAATATTGTTTAATAAATAGTCCGTCAAATTTCCAGAGGTGTGGGACAACCCCAGTGATATATCAAGAATAATAATCTCAATTTGCTATAAGCCTACACAACTCTCTTCTCCATAATTCATAAGGTCAGGAAGATATTATATCAAAAGGAAAATAGCTCATGGGGGAAAAAGTGCTTCAGTTATTTTCATTGAACTATGAAAGAAATCTCTTTTCAATTCCACAGTAAATCCTTAACAAAAACACTTTGGCTATGACTCCAGGACACATTCTCCCCCTCGCCTTCATTACATGCCTGAAATTTTAGAATTTTAGAAAACACTAATTTCTTTCCCAGCTCATTTTCTTACTGCCAACACATTACTTGTCTCTCCCCCAGTATTTTTTTTGTTGTTGTTAATAAAAATCACACTCCTTTACCTTCTTTCTCTTGCCTTATTCCTCCAGCTACTGCTTCTAGTACAATATTAAAAGGGAGTAGGTGTAGTTAGTGGGCAGCCTTGCCTTGTTCCTGACTTTAGTGGAATTGCTGCAAATTTTTCTCCTTTGGAGGATGTTGGCTGTGGGTTTTCCATGTATAACTTTCTTGAATTGAGGAATGTTCCCTCTGCCCTACATTTTCTAGAACTTTCATCATGAAGGCATGCTGGATGTTGTGAAAAGCTTTTGTTCTGTCTACTGAGATAATTATGTGATTTTTGTCTTTAAATCCATTTATGTGGTTTATTACATTTATACACTTTTGCATGTTGGACCATACCTATATTTCATGGATAAAGCCAACTTGGTTATGATAGGTAATCTTTGTGAAGTATGTCTGAATTTTGTTTGCAAATACTTTATTGATCATGCTCAAATCTGTGTTCATCAAGGTTATTGTCCTATGATTTCTTTTTTTGGTGTGTGTGTGTGTGTGTCTTTACCTGGTTTTGGTATTAGAATGATACTGGCTTCATTGAAATGATGTGGAAGTCCTCCTTTTGTTTCTAATATTTTGAGTAGTTTAAGAAGAATTGGCTGTAGATACTCTTTGAAAGTTAAGTAGAATTTTGCTGAGACTTTATTTGGCCCTGGATATTTTTTAGTTGGAAAGGTTTTTATTACTGTTTCAATCTCATTTGTTACAGGTCTGTTTAGGTTGTTGGCTTCTTTTTGGTTTAATTTTGGTGGTTTGGCAGAATTTAGAAATTCATCCATTTCTTTGAGGTTTTCCAACCTAAAGAAGTACAGGTTTTAAAATATTCCATTATAACATTTTAAATTCCTTTGTTGTGTGTTGTAATGTTTCCATGTTCATTTCTGATTCTGTTAAGTTGGGTTCTTTTTCTTTCTTCTGGTTATTTGGGCCAAAGTTCTGTCAATTTTGTTTATCTTCTCAAATAACCAGCTCTTAGATTAGTCATTATTTATATTGTTTTTTTTTAAGATTTATTTATTTATTATATATGAATACACTGTAGTTGTCTTCAGACACACCAGAAGAGGGCATCAGATCTCATTACAGATGGTTGTGAGCCACCATGTGGTTGCTGGGATTTGAACTCAGGACCTTTGGAAGTGCAGTCAGTGCTTTTAACCACTGAGCCATCTCTCCAGCCCTTATATTGTTTTATTAGTTTATATTTCATTGATTTCTGCTATAACTTTTATTATTATTGTTGTTGTTATTATTATTATTTTGCTGTGAACTGGATTTAGTTTATTCTTGGTTTTCCAAATTTTCAAGTTGCATCATTAGGTCATTTATTTGTCCTCTTTATGATGTTTTTAAAGACAGGCAGTTATATCTTCTGAAGAACTGCAGGTAGATCATAATTCAAGGCAGTGTACCATATAGACCATGACATGTTACAAGGCACAGGCCAAGAAGATTTTGTACTTTTCCACCACCTGGACCCTGGACCCTCTTACCCCCTCCCCTTGTAAAACATGCTATAAAAAAGCATTTCATGTTCAAAAAAAAAAAAAAGAAATTAAAAAAAAAGAAAAAAAAATAAAGTATGAAAACATAAAAAAAAAAAAAAGACAGGCAGTTAGAGGTATACATTTTCCTTATGGGGCAGCTTTAATTGTGTCTCAGAGGTTTTATTGTATTTTCATTTAGTTCCAGGAACATTTTTATTCCTTTCCTGACTCCATCTTTGACTTATTCACCATTCAGTAATAAGTCATTTATTCTCCAGAAGTTTTTGTATTTACTAGAGATTCAGTCATTTAATAGTTGACAAAGATGCCAAAACCATACACTGGAGAAAAGAAAGCATCCTCAATAAAAAGTTCTGGGAAAACTGGATGTCCACATGCTGAAAAACAAAATCAAACACTTATTTATCATACACAAAAGTAACTTGAAGTAAATCAAAGACCTAAATGTGAAACTTGAAACAGTTGGAAGAAAACCTAATCATACTATGTATGATATAGGTGTAAGAAAAGACTTTCTGAATAGGACTCCATTACCCATTCAAAAAATGGGCCTGGGACTTGATCAGAGAGTTTTTCAAAGAAGAAAAACATGTCTAAAAAATATCTCAAAAAATATTCTTCAATCCTAGTAATTAAGAAAATTCTGTTTCATGAGGCCCCATTTATCAATTGTTGATCTTAGAGTCTGAGCCATTGGTGTTCTGTTCAGGAACTTGTCTCCTGTACCAATGTGTTCAAGGGTATTTTCCATTTTCTCTTCTATTAGATTTAGTGTATCTGGTTTTCAGTGAGGCCTTTGATCCACTTGAACTTGAGTTTTGTACATGGTGATAAGTATGGATCTATTTTCATTCTTCTACATGTAGCTATCCAGTTAGTCCAGCACCATTTGTTGAAGATGCTTTCATTTTTCCATTGTATGGTTTTGGCTTCTTTATCAAAAATCAAGTGTCGATAGGTATGTGGATTTATTTCTCTGTCTCTGATTTCACTGGTCAATATATCTCTTTCTTACCAATACCATGAAGTCTTTATCACTATTGCTCTATAGTACAGCTTGAGGTCAGGGATGGTAATTCCTCCTGAAGTTCTTTATGTTCAGGATTGTTTTGGCTATACTGGGTGTTTTGCTTTTCCATATGAAGTTGAGAATTGCTCAGGAAGACCAACAGAGTCAACTAACCTGGACCCTGGGGGTTCTCCGAGTCTGAACCAGCAACCAAAGAACATACATTGAGTGGACCTAGGCCTTCCTGCTCATATGTAGCAGACGTGCAGCTTGGCTTTCATGTGGGTCCTGAACAACTGGAACAGGGACTATCCCAAAAGCTGTTGCTTGTACATGGGATATGTTCTACTAGCTGAGTTGCCTTGTCTGGCCTCAGTGGGAGAGGAAGTGCTTGGCTTCACAGAGACTTGAAGTACCAGGGTTGGGGAATACCCAGGGTGGCCTCCACCCACTCAGAGAAGAAGCAGAGCGGGGATAGGGGAAAGATTATGGGAGGGGTGACCAGGAGGGGGCAGTGAGCAGGATGGAAAATGAATAAGTTAAAAAAAAATTAAGAATTCAAATAAAAACAACTTTGAAAGTTTATCTTACCCCAGCCAAATATGGCAAGAATCAACAAAACAACCCAAAACAATTGCTGTAGAGCATGTGGGCCATAGGGAACCCTCATTCACTGTTGGTGGGATAGCAAACTAGTTCAGCCGATATGGAAATCAGTGTGAGGAATTTCCATAAAGCTTTTCAAATCTAATTCATGACCCAGTCATATTATTCCTTGGCACATGCTCAGAGGACTGAACACCCTACTATACACATACTTGCTCAGCCACGTTCATTTGTGACTCTATTCATAATAGCCAGGAAATGGAAACAACCTAAATGTCCTTCAACTGATAAACAGGTAATAAAAACATGGTGACATATACACTATGAATATTATGAATCTATAAAGAAACTTAAAATTATGAACTTTGTAGGTAAACTGATAGAACTAGAAAATATCATATTGAGTGAGGTAATGCAGGCCTAGAAAGTCATATATTCTCTCTCATCTGAGGCTCCAAATCTCCAGATGTGAGTTTATACCCTGGAATAACTGAAGAAATCATGAGAAAACCATGAGAAAAGGGACCATTGCTAGGGTTGGGGATGGAGATCAATGGAGAAGGGGAATATCAGGGTACAAGTAATCTGATGGGAGGAAATGAGATTAGGGACTCTAAATAAAGGGGGGGGAGATAAATATGGAAGGAATAAGGAGGGCAAAATAACAGTAAAGATGTCTAAAAGAGTCATAAGGAACCATACTATGAACTGCCTGCCTAAAAAATACCTATAATATACTTAATACCCTATTCGAGAGCCAAATACCATCTAACAAGAACATCAGTATAAAGCATGAGAGGCTCTCCTTTGAGTTGTTGGTCAAGGTTGCCAAGAGGCTAAAGCATTACATTCTGCTACTGTTATTCCTGTTTACAACCAAAAACAGAAGGTAGGTCACGATTGCTGAAGATACTATGCACTTCTGACATATGGGCCAGAGGCTCCTGACCTGGAACTACTTGAAAGCTTCCTTTCTGATGTACCAGAAGGCACCCTGCAAGCTTGCAAAGGAGGAAATGAGTCCTATCCAGCTCTGATGCCTGTAAGCCACAGCAATGAGCAGCATGGCAGGATAACCCTAAAGATACAGTAAGGAATGTGTACTTTGGCATAATTGAAGTCAAGACTCACACAATAAGCAGGAAATCATGCCTGGTTATTGGAAAATTAATCAACCACCTGATGAAGGCTATTGAAGTCATGGAGGAGAACCTTCAACTGACACTTTACTAAGACAACAGAATCCACAACTACATTCTAAATATTTGTCCTTATACCAACAGATAAGTGTAGACCTAACCCCCGTCAAGAAATTTTCTTTTTGCAACATATAGAAATTGTTACTGAAAACCACAACCAATGAAAAAGCAGTGTGATGGAGTCTAGACCCAATAGATATACTCTACAAAACATTCCTGTGTCTTTGAGCATTGTGGAACAGGGAGAGGAAAGATTGTAAGAACTTGAAGATTAGGGAGTTTGCTATGAGACTGTATCTCCTAACAATGCCGGAAGCTACACTGATAAAGTCTCCTTAATATAACTGCCTAATCATGAGCTGAACAACAGACATGCCAAAATGGACAGGAAAAGTCCAAGTGGCCTTCACCTTATACAAAAAACTACAGACAACTAAGGAATGCTGAAAGTTGGAGAAATCATGTTCCCCAGGAAAGAGCACACCAATTGATTATTCAATATCAAATGGTCAGCCCTGCAAACAGAGTGAGCAAATTGTACTTACATATCTAGAACACATTTCTCTCTCTCTCTCTCTCTCTCTCTCTCTCTCTCTCTCTCTCTCTCTCTCTCTCTCTCTCTCTCTCCCCCTCCCCCCCTCCCCCCTCTCTCTCAGAGTCAATCAATAATCAATGACCAAGTGAACAAAGAGGGATATGGAGGGAGGAAAGGGAAAGGTGAAATGATGGAATCATATTATAATCTCAACAAAATAAAGAAAGCAATTTTAAAAATCAATTAAATTACCCGAAAAAATTCCATTACTCTACTGGAAACTTCAGGTGCATTCCTGATCTCTTGAAGGATTTCCCTACAACCTTGAACTTACTCTAGTATACCCATCAAGTCTTGCTGCACAACAATCTTATCTCTCTTTGCTACTGAACTTCCATGTACCTTATCTCTTCCCTCTTATGTGTGTATCCTCACAAGGTAATACATTCTATTTCCAGTCAATTCTCTTTTTGAAGATTTTTTGTTGCTGGTATTACAAACCAAATCCTCTCCTCTGATACATGGGTCATTTATTTTCTCTACTGGTTCCTTTAGCATTTCCTTGATGTGAAAAAGACCTTTAAAAAAGAGTTACTTATTTTTATGTGTATGTGTGAGTGTCTTCATGAATGTATGTGAACTGTGCATACCTGGTGTCCACAGAGGCCAGAAGAGGATGCCAGGTCCCCTAGAAATGTTACAAAGAAGTGTGAGCCAACGTGTGGGTGCTAGGAAATGAACCCAGGACTTTACAAGAGTGGTAAGTGCTCACAGCTACCACTGAACCATCTCTCTAGTCCTGAACAAGGCTTACTATTCTGTTATTAGATGCAGAACCTAAGTATAAATAATTTCATAGGTAATATTGCAGTAAACTATTCTACATTATAAAGATCTTACAAAAGCTTCTCTGTAAGAACATACTTCTACCAGGAGAACTCGAGTGTATGGTCAAGACTATCAAAATCAACAGGGATACAAAGACACCAAACCAGCACTTCACAAACGACATGTCTTACATGGTTTATACTTTCTGACCTTTAGTTTCTCTCACCTGGAAAAACAATAACTTGCATTGTAAGTAGTTCTGCTTATTATTTGTATTCCTTTGTTTTGTCTAGAAGTAGCCTTGCCCATCTTAAGTCTTGGCTCTAGCTTGATTTTCTTAGTTCTGGGTGAGAAATCAAATCATATGTGTGCCAATTAGCTTGAGCTAACTGGGGACTGGAGCGACGTTTTTAATGCTAAAGATGCTATGACTTACCTACAAGTCCATTTGTGAGTCTTTTACTCCCACCTAAGTTGAAGGCTTCTCCTCATGAAAGCCTCGCTTCACTTGGGGTAGTTACGATATTTGGATCATCAATCAAGGATGCGGGTAACACATTTTATTATGATTTTATTATATATCTCTTTCCCTGGAGTTTTGCAAGTAAAAAGTTGCATAAGAACCAACTCTTCATCTGTCCTCAAGTTCTACTCCACAGAAGTGGATCATCTCATAACTGCACAATGCACAACATCCAATGACTCAATAAATACTTTACAAAAATAATGCAGTTTTTTCTTAAAACATAAAAACACGAGGATTTCCCAGACTTCGACTCCCATCGCCCCCTTTATATTTATTCACTGGGAATATATCGGTGGAGAAAAGTTGCTCTATTAAGATAAAATAGACAAAATGAGGCCCCTATTATTTTTCAACTTGTTCTGTTTTTTTCTTTGGAAAGTGCCACTCCTGGCTTTACGCCTGAACTTCCTTCAGTCTTCAGAGCCTATTAAGACAGAGCAGAAATGCTCCTGCTGGGGCTCTTCTGTACAGTTATGCTGGTCATTTACTTTAAAGCCATTTAAAACCGTGTCTTAGATTTGATTCTACACATTCACTTACTACCCACCCCTTGCCTAATCTAAGACAAGGGAGTGTTGGAATCTGTGACACCAGCAAGCACTCCATGACTAAAGAACACCTGGTGCAAGATGAGTGTTTTATTGCTCTGATGCATTTCAAATGCAAAATTCCTTTTCTCATAATTCCCCTATGTCCTTTTTCTTTTGAACTCTCTCAGAAGCAATTAAATAATTTTTTATAAGGACAACTCCAGAGAAAAGGTTAAGCTTAAGTCACATTTGTATTAAATAAGTTATATATAAAAAAACCTGCTTATAATGTTTACAACCTCAGTCTCTGTGCTCCTGTGCACTGGATAGAGGTGGGAACAGAATCATGCCCACTATGGCTCCAAGGTGCCTCTTCCTGCCCACACAGCCATTAGGAGAACCTCCAATATGGTTTGTAGGTACTGGACATAGCAGTCCCCAAGACCTGGTGCATACCCCTAGTATACTTACAAAAATATTCATGTGGAATATACAGATATACAAAAATTGTGGATAAAAAGAACCAGGTGACAGTTGGCATATCAGTGCAGTGCATTCGTGACTCCAAACCAGTAGTGCTTTAGTACTCCCTGGCTTCTTGGAACTGTTTAATGTAGTCCTCATCAGAAGGGCTCTCCGTGCACTTCTGTCCGTTATTGGGAGGCCGGGCCTCATTATATCTGCTCCAGTCGCCCTTGCAGATAATCCAAGGCAAAACATCCACTTTGTAGTGGAGCTCAGCAGAGAACTCGGTGCTGATGAGATTGGGTGTGCCTGCCCCTTTGCCCCTGGTGATGAGCTGCATGTTGTCACCATAGCAACAGTGCTGGGCAGCCAGTGTGGTACTCTCCAGGGACAGCATAGAGCGGATGCAGTACCGAGCAGTAGGTTTGTAGATCTCTAGTTTCTCTTTGGGTCCACTAGCATCCTTCCATCGGAAGTCCTTGCGCTTGATGCGGTCGAAGATGTCAGCTGTGCTGTAGGCCACCTCAGTGGGATAAGAGCAGGGGCAGCTGGGCAGGTCATTGATCACCTTGTGCATGTATTTCTTTAAGAACTCACTTTTGCAGCTCATCCATCGCTCACAGCTGTCCATGTCTGAAAAAGATTGGGGGAAAAAAACCCCAAAATCTCTTAGCACATGCTAAACTTTCTGGGAGGATGACGTTGACATCAACAGTGTCCTCCATTAGCATCAGAGACTCCATAGGTACCCATAACCACCACGCATGGTAGCCATTCTCATCTCCCCTGAATTTGGCAACGTTGCTTATAAGATATTTTCCTAACACTGTACTTCATAGTATGAGACATTTTCAAACACAGAACAGCAAGAGAATTCACTGATTGAACGATTACTAGCACCCCATCATCTAAACTTAACTGTCCGTGCATTTGATACACCTTTTAAAATTTTAATGTAGAAACATGTTATTATCTCTAAATTTAAAGCATCTTCAAAAAAATGTCCCAATTAAACCAGATCTCAACAACTCCTCACAATAAAAGCCTCAAACATAAAACAATAAAGAATATCACAATAGATAACCATAGCCCAATTATACATCCTAACGAAATCCGAGAGCTGTATTGAATTTCCCAAGTAAGTGGTAATAGGCCTCAAAGGACCATCTGTAGAGTTTATTTTGTTTCTGCCATTTACTGAGTTGTTTAAAACATAATCAATTCCCAACTGCTGGACCTTAATTATTGCTATATGCAAATTCATAGCTGAGAGTGTGACTTGGAACCCAGAGGTGACATGTTTGGGTTTTAAAGCGTTAAGAAAAACTTGATTAGTTGCAAACCCTTAAGAATTTATGGATTCAGATTGTATGTTGGTCAAATACTCCTTTTATTTGGTTATAGCTTGGTGGTTTTATTTTTTTCTCTTTGGGTGTGGTTTTAATCAGTTTTCTAGGTTTTGGTGTTATATTGGGTTTTTGTTCAAAGTCTGCTTGGTCTACAGAATAAGTTTAAGGCAAACCTTGTATAGAGAATAAGTTCAAGGCTAGCCTGATATGTAAAAGGAGCCCAAGGCCAGTCTGGGCAACTTAGTGAGATCTTCTATTAAAGCAAAAAGTAAAAGAGAGTTGAGCGTGTGAGTAGGACCAATGCCTGAGCTTTAAAGAACTTTGTCCTGGAAAACAGCAATATTAAGAATGTTTGGCCCCTTCCCATCTTGATCTTCCTGAAATCCCCTTTTACATTGGATTTAGATGAGACTGATGGATGTTCTGTCTCCATTTGTGAATGATAAGCTCAGATGCAGACCTTCTTTGTTTTGCTCATGATCAACTGAACTGCTTGCCCACACTGACTGATCAGAACAGAATACATGTTCTGATATCATTTGCCACTGTTACAGTTTGGATCTTAGATGCCCATCAATACCCCATGTATTGATGGCTTGGTCCCCAGCTGTGGCACTGCTAGGAGGTAATGGGACTTATAGAAGATAACAGTGTGTGCAGTTGATAGGCATCTGGGGACTATGGTCCTGTTCACTCTCTTTTTCTTCCTTGTTGCCATGAGGTGAACAGCATCCTCATCACCTGCTCACTGTGATGTTCTGCTTTGCTGCAGGCCCAAAGGCAACAGGCCACATATCGTGCTCTGAAACTAGAGGCCAAAATAAATCTTCCTTCCTTTTAAGTTGTTTTCTCTTTCAAGTATTTCTTTTCCCCACAGTGACAGAAAGCTGACCAATGCATGCACCACTGGGCGCTTTCTGGCTTTATTTACTTCTCCATAAAAGAAAACCCTGTTTGCCTAAACCTAGACATTCTTCTGTTGTTTTTGAGACAGTCTCACAGTGTGTCCCAGGCTACGCTGGAAGTCACTTCAGCCTCTGAAAGCGAGGATTACAGGCATGTACCACACAATACTTGGCTCTCTTGTCTTAAAACGAAAAAAAAAAAATAAACAAAACAAACTGAAAACAAAATACTTCAAAACTGAAACAACATGTTATTTCTAGTAGGTAAGTCAAGAATAGTTTTGGGTACAAGTCACAACATGTTGGTCATGAGCCATAGTAGGGCTGGTGCTGGCCTGATTTTGTCTTCAGAGCTCCTAGAAGATAGTCTTTCTGTCTACTCTGCTGACCACCTCCCAGCATCCAGGTCAGACTTGCCCTGTAGGCCGATGACTGGGCATGGAGGAGGCATTGCTGTCTGGCTCTCCTGCTGGGTCCCCTCAGCTGAGCAGTCCCTGTGGGACAGGGCTCAGACTTACTCGATTTTCTTCCTTCCCAGTTCTCCCTTTCTCCTTCCTCAGGTGTCAT
>NW_021604587.1:8938178-8986040 GCF_004785775.1 Grammomys surdaster
GAGAGAGAGAGAGAGAGAGAGAGAGAGAGAGAGAGAGAGAGAGAGAGTGGATTCAAGGATTCAAGAGTAAGGATGATTGGGTTGGGGCTGAGGATACTTTTTTTTTATCCTCTGGAGTAGAATGTATATGTATGAGAGAACAAGGTTGTTGGGTATCATGTGATGGAGACCTTTTCAGTTTAGGCTTGGTCAGAGGTCTCTAGGGAGCCATGGCACTCAGTGAAATACGTATCAATTGAGCTGTGCAGCAAAAAAAAATTGATCCAGTGTTGAATCCAGTATGGTATATCAATGGTAAGAGCTCAGGAAAAATTATGCTCGGTAGTACCAGCAAGTTGGATCAAGAGGAGTCAGGATTGCTGGACTCCAGTGGCTGAGAAGTCTGTGGATAGTGAGAGTAAGGTAGGAGAAAGGACTCCAGTCATTAAGGGGGCAAATGCTTGGGAGGCTGGTATGGTTATATATGGGATCACATGGTCAAGATATAGGGTCAGCTGGAATGGGGCGTGTGTCCCATTAGTTAGATGGGGAAGGGAGTGGAGACGGTATATTTCTCAGGAGTCTACACAGAGCTCTGGTATAAGATTAAATTCTCACCTTAACCTGGCTGGGATAAAAGTTCAACTTCTTAGCAGCTTTATGACAAGGCATTTCAACTTGCTGGGCTTCTGCTGACCCAATGTCAAGTTGGCATGAAAGAAGGACTTCTCCAATGAACTTGGGATGGAGTGTCAGTGGCAGGGGATGTGAAATGAACAGTGCACTGTCCTGGGTAGGGCCAGCTGGCATGCACACTGTCTTCTTTTTTTTTTTTTAGTCTGAGTTCTAGGATTTCTTTCTATATCTTCTTGTCTGTCACTCAGAGTGAGACAGTTCCTTTCTGGGTAGTACCTGGGAAGTCACAGGCTCATCTTGGAAGGTCAGGACCTTTAGAAACAAACTTTAGGAAGCCTGAGGAAATGGCATTATATTTTCCAAGGTTGGAGACTACTGTAATTCATGTGACTATAAAACATTTGTTGACCTATTTTCATTAAAATAATGTACTTATGCAGAGTATTCAGTTTGATGGGCATACTTGAATTTGGCAGATAATTGACTCACTAGATTCTACAGACATTCTGTAAGATGCACTCCTGCCTCATGCCATTTTACATATCAGAAAACTCAAGGCAGTGCTAGCTTGCGGCAATCCAGTGTTTCCAGTCCACATTTCTCATTTTCTGTTTGCCCTTCTGTGTCTTCATCCCATGATGCTCTTGTCCTGACACACATGGACCATATCAATAGGCTTTTTACCCCTGCTTTCTGATTGGATTGCCCAATGGGAGGACCCATCAGTGGACCATACCGAGGGAAGATGGTGAGGCTAGAACATTTCACTGGTTTCTCTCTCCCTTCACATTGCCTATATTCTTTGGGAGACTGGGACTGTGGTCTGATGGCTCTCCCTCTGAGGTGTGCTTGCTGACCCTATCAAGGTTCCATCAGATCAAGAATAGTAAGAGTTCTCCAGTGTTGCAAGTCCTGGGTTTTCCTTTTCAGTTTAAATCATAAGTTTAGAAATGGTCCCTTCCGAAATCATCGTCAATTGCCTATGTACTCAATTCATTTTTGCCTGGACTCTGGTCGAAATAGTTCTCAGTTCTGGTATCCTTAGCCATGAACTGGATGTGGCCTTATGCCTTGCCCTATAGAAAAAAATAAAAGGTGCTTGCCTGTGAAATGTGATAGGAGACAGGAGAAGTTCTCTGTCCCCTGGAGACCTCGGACTGTCATCATCAGCTTAAAAAATAAATCCAGGGAACTGTGCTTGCAGAAGGCTCTTGTTAAATAAATGCAATCTCATTGTGTATGTGAGGTGAGGGGTGAGGTGGAGGGCCTAACAATACAGAATTTCTAAACTGTCCTGAGTTTGGCTTACAGGCATGTTTGAATAGATTTTGTTTTAAAAATAAATTATTAACAAGTATTGTAAAATTCAAAGTATATTCTAGCTAAAACAAGATCTGGGATTTATTTTGGAAAATCAGCCCAACTAGTTGGCGTTCCCCTCATGGAGGTTAAGGCATGGCTGACCCTATCTTTCAGAAAAAAAAATGTTATTAGTTCTTTGAGGATTTTCTACAATATGTTTTGATTGCATTCACTACCCCACTCTTCCCAGTGCTACCCTTCTTCCTAACCATTCAATTCCCCCACTTCTTCCATCAAAACCAGTTTGTGTCATCCAAATGTTCTTTGCTATGTGGTCTTCAACTGGAGCATGCTCAACTTACCAGAGACTACCCTCTTAGAGAAAACCGATTGTCTTTTGTCCCAGCAGCTTTCCACTGTGGATACCTCCTCAGCTGGGGCTAGAGGGAGGAGGCAGGAGGACTGCCCCACCCACCACTGGAGATGCTGATGCTAATGCTATTTACTGTTTCTTTTCATCAGAGTCCTGGCACCATTTTATTTTTCATTCTTTGTTTTCTAGACTATTCTACTCAGAACCTTGACTGACTCCTGTAGTTCTTTGAGAAAGAGAAAATGACATCTCAAAATAGTTGGGATAGGAAACTAAAAGAGATTTAGGACTGCTCCATCTGAGGAGGCACAGCAGACTTGAGATAACAAAAGAATTTTTGGGGATAAAAGAAGTGGGACAGAAGGAATCTCACTCTTTTATAACACAGACTGGTATCCACAAGTAATTGAGGCTGTGCTGAAAAGCAAGCTTGCACCTGAGGGGATGCTTTCTGCTGGGTTCATTCATGCTGTTGCTTCTGAGCCAGCACTTTCTAGTTGGAAATGACACACACACACACACACACACACACACACACACACACACACACACACACTCAAGTGTACTGAATTTCTCTTTTAATGGAAAATTTTAATGGAAAATCCTTGCAATGGAAGGAAGTATAAAATATTGAGAAAACTTCCTTCCCCCTTCCTTTCCTCTGCTGGAGACTTCATTTTACTGGATGCTTGGTGAGGACAGATGGGTAGTGGGTTTACTTTTTGCTAGGGGGAGGGTGGGGTCCAGCCCATCTCTCACTTAGGAGGCTCTACAAGTTGCACAAAGAGGTGTCCTATGTCTCAGTCTAGTCTGGTGTCGGAGGGATGAGGTTGCTCCCTTTCTTGCTTGGAGTCTATTCAGTGAGCAAGAAATATGTTGGGAGTAATGGACCTCAAAGGGAAAAATGAAACATTTTCATGGGTCCAAGGATGGCACTGCAAAAGCAAAATGAATCTCCAAAGCACTGAACCAATATTTGGATTAAAAAAAAGAAAAAAAATTCTCTTACCAACTTCAAACAACTTGGTGGCATTAAACTCCTCGCTTCCCGCAAGCAGACTCACTTCAGTGGCTGCTGTCCTGAAAGTGTCTTCAATTCCTAAACAGAGAACAAGAGCTCATTTTCTCCCCAGTTATATGGAAAAATTCACCATCCCCCCACCAATACAAAACAAAACACCTGAACAAAGCCTTCTTGTATTCATTACTCCTCACGGGTAGAAACTTGCCAACAGAGGAAACAGTAAAAAGCAGGTAGCGGTGCATAAAACATACTAAAACCCCAGATACTATTCACAGCTCGAAATCAGATCCAAATGTGCCTGCAAGAGTTCCATGGGCTCAGCCATTTGCCTTGGTGATGGGGGTAAGGATTGGTGGGCTGCTTGTAGCTGTCTGGTGAGTGACAAACTAAGCCTGAGACAGCAGAATGCTCAATACCTTCTTGTAAATGGCCAACTGTCTGGGTCTAAATCATTACTAGCTGTGTGGACCTGGGCAGGACATTTCATCTCTGTGTGCCTCAGTATTCATTTCATTAAATTCAGATCTGACATCTTTCTCTTGCAGTGTCAATTCACATGAGTGAAGTGTGGAGTGAGCATCCCCCAGACAGGGGAAGCAGTAGTGTGTCTTTCCCACTTCATTAATTGCTTAGTTCTATTTCTACTGATGCTTCAGAAAGGATGCACAGAGGACCTCTCCCCATTACTTACTCTCAAAAGCTGAAGCTAGTTTGCTATAAACCATTCAGATCTCTTAAACCTGTTAGAATTACCACACCTAACTCAGCTTCCTTACAAACAGCAGTTCTGTGCAAGCTAAATCATAAGGAAAAGGAAAGAGCAGAGGCTGGTGGCACTGTTGTTGGGGAACTCTAACTTCATTGCTGGGCATGACAGGATATCCTTTAGGAGATCACTCTTATTTTACATTAGGTCCTTAAATGACCTAGGGAAATGGTTATAAGAAGTGTGTGTGTGTGTGTGTTATGTGCATTCTGGTGGCTGAGAAGGGCAGAAGAGGGCATCAGATCCTCTGGAGCTGGAGTTCCAGGTGAACTGCCTGACATAGGTACTGGGAACTGAAGGCACAGCAGGTGCTTTTAGCCACCAAGCCATGTCTCCAGCCCTCAGGGGGACATGCTTTTACAGTATGATCACTACCAAGCCTACAAGACTTTGTCTATTCCATAGTTACTTCCAGAAAATCAGATTCAACAAACCAAATAAGGAGACCCTGCTAAAAGCAATCATTCCTATCCAAAGGGACCCTTGAATCTGGTACCTCCTAAACCAGACAAGCTGAAAGACTGAAGTGGGCAAGCACAGATGCGAAGAAATTCACGCAAGAGGGATGCTGGCTGCACTATGCTTAGCCCTGGTACCCAAGAAGGGAACAAGCAAAATGGCAGCAGAGAAGAGTCTTACCCTGACAAGAAATCCACATCTCCTGCCTTGGCTCTGGATCCTAGCTCTGACCAAAATGCAGGCATGCCCTTATAACTCATAGTAAAATTCTACCTGTGTCTGTGTGTGGTTGAGCTGGAGACCTTTCTTCATGGCAAAGGAGAAAGAGTGTACCAGTTCAGGCCATAGCCTCTGGAATCAGGCATCATGGATTCAAACTGCACAAATATCATTTGTTGCTGGGTTTTGGGTCTCAATTTCCACAAATGCTAAGCAAATACACTAATAAATTTCAACTTCATGGGGCAATTTTGAGAATTAAATGAAATTACATACCTAAAATCCATGGAAGTTTGATTAGTACTTAATTACCCAGAACACTCCCATTTTCCTTATGACCATCTTTTTCTTTCTGTTTTTCTTTTTTTTTGCAGAAAAATATTTTTAATAAATTGCAATTTAAGAACCCCTGAAAGTGTTTATTTTCTAAAATTCACTTTCTTTCTTTTTTTTTTGAAGAGCTTTTTTTTTCTCAAATCATAATTAATTCACACAAGGGTTCTTTCTGTTTTTCTCCTTAATCTTTACTTTTCTCTCACCCATCTCTTCTCTCTTCCCTTTCCTCCCCTCTTCTCCCATTCCATCCCTCTCCCCTTCTCTTTCCTATCCTTTGCTTTCTTTTCTCTCCTTCCTTCTTCTTCCTTTTGTTTGGCACTAGCTCTCTAACCTGGGGCCTCACACATGGGTAGACAATACTTCATGCCTTACCCACATCCCTAGACAACCTTCCTTCTCTACATCTCAATATTCTTTTGATCCTTTTCTTCATATTCTCCTTCTCTTCTTCACATCCTTCCTGGGGGTCTCTTCCACCTACTCCTGTTATCTTTTACAACTTCACTCCTACTGAGCTAAAACCCACCTTGTCAGACTTCTGTCTCAGTTCATTGTAAGGAGCACAGGAAAAATTAGGAGAGGCAAGACATCTGCAGGGCTGACCTGGAGCCAGAGCCACCACTTCTTAAGTTTCGACTCCATTTTCTTCGCATACCCTTTGCCAGTGTAGACATCATTCCAGTCACCCCCCACCCCCCTTTAGAAATCCCTTTGTGCTTCCACTCTTGTTTTGGTCCAAATGTCTCTGGATTGAGAATAGAATGTCTGGGGTAGAAAAAGGAGGTCTGGTGTGTGGGGATCAGATTTTCTGTCTCCGAAATTTCTTTTAGATGAACCCACTTGGAATGTGTGGTTTCGTGAAAGAACCTAAGGTATTACTGTAGGCTGGGATTCTGCCTGGCATTTGGGAACACAGTAAAACTATAGGCCAGGGGAAGATAAGCTTTGTGTAAAGAATCAGTAGGTTCACAGTTTAGGCTCTGTGGGACATTCGTGGTCCTGATTGCCTCTTTTCTTCCTCTGTCTCCTCCTGTTTGATCCCTTTAACAATGGAGGTATCAATACCAATAGTTCATAAACTACATTTTGACAAACCACTTTAACTTTGGCAACCACAGTCATAATTATTGTTTAGTCCCAAAATAATTCTTCACGAAGTTATCAATTTACGTTAATTTTCAAGGAACTGATACTATAGTATAAGGTCACAATTAAATGCTAAATTGCCCCAGTTTGTTCTATGTGAAGCTTTGGGCAACTCTGAGGTCTTATTGACAGGATCAATTTCATGGTTTCGTGAGAATGAGAATCCACTCATGCTGGCTTCCTTATCAGACATAAGTATCTATTTTCCAATAAGTTTTTCAAGTCATGACAATCCCACATCAAAGGTCTAAACTGATCAGAGTCCCTCCTCCAAGTTAAATGAGTAGAAGATGGCATCGCATTAGTCACGGGCACTGCACTTGTACTTAAGACTCAGCAAATCCATTTTCTCATCCACCAAATCTATCAGCTGTCTCTAGTTGTCCCACTCTAGTGAGGAAACAGTTATCTTTTAAGTAATTTCTCCAAGTTTTAAAATATAAATTAATAAAAAAGAATCAAACCAAAAACAAAAAACTCTTTCCCTTGAACTTGGAGCCACAGCCTCACAATTACCTGGGCAGTTTGGACGGTCACAGGTCCTGGATTCCGTGGCAATGCATGCATAGCCACAAGAACGGGTCCGTTTCTGGTTGCCATTTCCACAGGTGACGCTGCAGACAGACCAGAGACTCCAATCACCCTCACCGTCTGTGGAATCTGGAAGGGAGCCAAGGAGACGATCATCATCCCCGCCTGAAGAGTTCCCGTGTCTCCTGCTCACATTGCCTGCTGGCTGTGCATTCTTCCACTTCCAGTATTCTTGCTCTTGAGAGGTCTAGGTACAGCCTGAGTTCAAAGGTTCATAGCTGCAGGTTCTCTTTAGGGCTCAGCTTTGTGAAGACTGAGAGGGTTACAGCACTGTGTCAATCTGTATGTGAGTGGAACCTAATCCTTGGGACATACCTTCTTTCCTTGTGGTGTGAGGGGCTAGGGGAGAGGGGAGAAGAGGAAGGAGAAAGGGAGAGGAGAAAGGGAGGGAGAGGAAGAAAGATGAGGGAAGGAAGAGAAGGGGAGGAAAGAGGAGAGAGATGGAGGGAAACAGGATGAGAGAGGAAGAAGAGGAGAGGAGAAGAGGGAAGGGGAGGGGAAGAGAGAGGAGGGGAACCGAGGGGAGAGTTCTACACAATATAGTCTTACTTTGACCTTATGGTCCCCATTGGCTTACAGTCTACTTTGATCTGGTAAATCCAACCATCATGAAAGAAGTTCAGGGAGAACAAATTTAAGAATGATGAGATATTACTAAGAATAGAGCCATATGAAGGACTACAACACATTTGACAGTGTAACAGAGATTCCCAATCCTTTCCTATAAAGACTGAATGTAACTAAAGCCATGAAAAGTCAAACTGCCCAGTGGTCTGTACTTCCTAAGCAACTAAACCATAAAAAATAATGACTGCTATTTTTTTCAGGTGCCAAGAATAGGATGATTTGTTACAGAGTAGTAAATAACAATATATTAAAGGCTATTGCCTTTGAAGTCATTATTCAACATAAAGCCAATGAATATTAATTAAACTCTCACTATATGTTAAGCATAATTCTAGATATGTAAGATATATTGTTAAGAATAGTTTTCAAGGCTTTCTAACTATGGCAGAATGAACAATGAATATAAAATAGTAAATTATATAGTATATTAGAAGTTATGAATAACATGGGGAAAGGAAAGTAGACCACACTAGGGGGGCTGGGAGGTAGGCACATTGTTAAGGTTAAATTTCTCTTATCAGAAGGAAATGTTAACAAGAGTCCTAGAGTGTAGGGGGCTTGTTCAGGGTTATCAAGTTAATAGAAAGGAAAGCTTGGGGTATAGCATCATGCCCTTGCTCTCTAAAACATGACTCTTCCACTAACAGCACTCCATAATAATTTCTCCCAGCTTATACACAGCTTCCAATAACCTTAGGGCCTCTGTGTGAGCCAAGCATGGGGCTACAGTCATGTGCCTTGAAGGGATGGGATACCCTTCACTCATAATAGGTTGTGGTGGTTGTTATTACATAGACCCAACAAGAATGTTCTCTACACGTTTCCACCTGAATCTTGGGTCCTATGCCAGTTGCCAAGGCTGTTGTTGACACAGTTCTCACTCTGAAGGCACCTTGGGCTATCATAGGGCTTCTGAGTCTTCTCTGCCTACTATTCAGAAGTGATGGGTGTGTATGAATGTGTGTGTGTGTGTGTGTGTGTGTATGACATTGTGATGGCATCTTCCCTAACTGAATGGAAAACTTTCTCATGCCATACCTACCCTCAGAAGCATCGTCCACTTCTATCTCCTTCCATCAAACTGATTTTTTCCAAACTTTGATTTCTTCTAAGACACAGTTTTCCAACCACACAGCCAAACAGATGTCTGAAGCTTATGTTTTACATTAGAGAACTGGGCATCATTTTTCCAGTGTGAACCTCTCTATTGTCTCCTCTGAGGCATCTACCCAGCATGGCTGGATAATTAAGTTGCTTCTAGAGGGAGAAAAGTCTGAGACAGAATAGCCACTGCTCCTTCCCAGACCTTTTCAGACATGCTTGGAACAATTGCATGATTGCATGTTTGTTAGTGAGGTCATCTGTGTGTCATGAATTACATTACATGTACAGACACTGCATTTTATCCTGCACACAGAGACCAGGGCTAGATGTTGTTAAAATGAGCAAGAAGAGACACAGTAGAGTCTCATATTTTCACAATTTAAAAAGAGAGAGGGTAAGCTTGAACAACAAACATTAAGTCATTCAAGTAGAAGCCATGTCACTTGGGAAGGGAATAGAAGAATAAGATAAAATCCAGTGAGTCCAAGCATTGCACTGCTTGACTTTATAAAAGAAAAAAAAAAAGGGCCTCTGCTATCCAGAAATCTCCTACAGCCTTACCTTTGCACTTCAGTGAGGGCAACAACTCATCAATCAACCCGAGGTCTTAGCTCACTATCAGATCCATATTTGAATCTTTGCATAAGTTAGACTTCTCCCTTTGGTTTTCTGGATCTACATGACCATTTTGGTTTCCTTTTATTGCTATGGCAAAAGATTGACCAAAATCAACTTAGGGGAGAAAGTGATTTATTTCATCTTATGACTCATAGGTTGTAATCCATCAACTGGGCAAGTCAGGATAGGAGCTCCAGGCAGGAACTAAAGTCGAGAGCAGGAGGAACACTGCTTCCTGGCTCATTCTACATGCCTCATTCGGCCTGGTTTCTTAATCAACCCAGGACCACTTGTGCACAATCAACTCTCCCACATCAATCATAAATCAGGAAATGCCCTTACACACATGCCCACAGGGCAGTTTGATGGAGGCAATTCCTCAGTTGAGGCTCTCTTTTTCCAAGTCAACTCTAGCTTGGGTCAATTTGGCAAAAAATACACCATACAATGACTAAATGTTAATGCTGCATCAGAGTGTATGAGAAATGATACTGATAAATTCTTTCTCCATGTCCATTTCCTTGGTTACACGTTTTTAATGTTGGTTTTGGACCACATGATTTTCTTCAATCAATGGAATAATGGCAAATAAGATGCAAGCAAAGGCCTGCAAAATGTCTAAGCATGTAGACTTGTGTTTTTTAGCTGGAGGGAACTAGTCTACTACCATGTAAAGAGCCCAAGAGAACTAAGGTCCAGGAGGTGAGAGGTTCTGGCTATCTCAGAATTCCTAATTGTTTAGTTGAGCCCCATCATTGCTACTGAGGTTACTGGAGACAGGTCAGCTCCAACCAAATCAGCCCATCTCAGCCCAGATGAACATTTCAGTCAACTGTAGACTACTGAGGGAGAACCCTTCTTCTGTTGTTTGAAGCTGCTAAATTGGGGTATTAGTAGTTTCTTTTTTGTTGTTTGTTTGTTTGTTTGTTTGTTAACATGTTGAGACAGCTAACTATGTAGTCTGCGTTGGCCTCAAACTCATGATCCACCTGCCTCAGCTTCCAGAATGTTAGGATTTCACAAAGTGCTTTCTTCTAAAATCTGTTAGAAATACATCACAGAAATCTATCCCGAAATGTTATCTACAAGCAACCATCAAGGACTTCATCTATTCTACCAGTAGGTGGCTTCCTTCATATCCTTAACTGCTCACAGATTAGCCACATGATAAATCACTTTTATCAGGGAGTAATCTCCTAGGGAAATCTTTATTGTCCTGAGCTTCTGTCACACACTGGTCCAGATCAGCATCCAGCAAAGACCTTTCAGGGGATTCCTATTACATGAGGTCAAAGGGCAGAATTAGGATTTCTGGATGGAACACATCTTTCTGGGGAGAAATCCTCTCTGTTTTAATGCCAGATGGAAGAAGTTGTCATATATGTGACAAGTGATAAATCTAATTTATGATGCTGGAAAGACAAGTGAGGACACTGTAAGTCAGCGTGACTGGGAGGGAGTGTGGTTCAGAGAAGAAAATGAGCCTCAGCAGCAGTGATTACAAAGACGACAAGAACAGACTGTCCCTGAGAATATTTCTGTGGCATTTTGACAGCCCCAGTGACATCAAAGAGCTCAAGAAGGGAAGACAATGCTCTGCATTGCAATGAGGCAAGAGCTGCTGTTCAAAGGTGCTATTTGGGATGGTAAAAATCTTCCTTTTATAGTGTTGGAACAGTGGAGCTTTGTGGACCAGTTCTAGTGTAGGAGGCACTGAATTGACAGGAACTTGCCTGAAACTGGTCACTGGGAAACAAGAACCACAAGTCCTGGATGGTCATTTAGCTCCCAGGATAAATCTATGGCAGGAAAATTAAACTCCTTTTATGGACAAGGAAACTGAGTTTTATCTTAAAAGTTAAGATACTTTTAGATGTCACACAGTTCAGACTCAGAACATCTGGAATGGTATCTGAAGTCTATCTACTCTCAGTATATCCTGTTAGCTATTTTGTTATTCCAGCAACATTGCTTCTGGCCAAAATTAGCCTTCCTTTTTAAAGGCATAACTAACAGAACATTATAAAGAAAACTCCATGAAAAAAATCACTGCAAAATATTCTGCTAAAATTAGATTATTATAAGTTAGACAATCTCAAAGAATTGAAACCTAACAAAGGTACCAATAATCTGTACCTATCCAACTTCACTACAGTCACTTTAGGGCCTGAGAAAATACTGTGGATAGAAAAATACGTGCTTGAATCTCTGTTTGAAATGCTCTGTATCATCCTTGTATCTGAACTCTTCTATTGATGTGATAAGATACCAAGACCAAGGCAACATAAAGAACAAAGAAGTTATTTGGGGCTTACAATTCCAGGTTAGAGTCCACGATGGAGAATCCATAAGTGGAGGTGGCAGGTGACTCACCGGAGCAGCAGCTGAGAGCTCACAAACAGGAGACTGAAGGAGCACACTGGAGAGTGGTGGCTTTTGTAACCTCAAGTCCATCCCCAGTGACATACTTCCTACCACCAGGTCACACCTCCTAATCCCCCTCCCCCGCAAACAGTTACTGACTAGGGACCAAGTTTTCAAGTACCTGAGACTAATAGGGGGGCTTCTCATCCAAGCCTCTATACTCCTCATTATGTATTGCTCGGTCCTTGGTCTGCGATAGGGAAACCATAAGGACTTGACAACAGGGCATTTGTAACAGCAGGCATTCATTTGAAGGAAGAAGGAGTGGACATTTATGGGAGTGAGTGGATCTGAGATCCGGTCTCCTTGTCTCTCATCTCAACTAAAGTAAGAAAAGATTTTTTTATTAACTCACTGAATTGGAAGTTTCCTATTACCTTACCTCTCTGTTGTTGCCCAAACACAAACCCAGTAGTCTCACCTTGGGGTTGTAACCTTTACTGTAGAGGAGGAAGCTTTCTTTGATAACCTTGACACAACTTGTACATGTGGATTCTGAAGGACCATTCTATTGCTAATACAAGACGTGACATAGCTGCCTCCTCACAGGAAGCAACTGCACACATCTCTTTTATTAAACTGGGTTTTAGCACATTTTTTTTTTACAGTTAAAAAATACAGGGAAGGTGATTTAATAATTTATCCATCTTTAGAAATAAAATTAAATTTTAGAAAAGACAAGACAAGAAAGAACCCCAACGACCCTAAAAAAATACTTCTTAAGTATAATTTAAAAATTATAATGTTTCAAAAAAAATGTGTCTGCAGGCAGCTCCATGGGGCTTCTGTGAAGACAGCCTTTATGAGGTATGCCTCAGAGAAGACTGAAAACCACATACAGTAAACTGGGTTTTGCTTGGCCTCATGTCTGTAAGGCCTTATCATCCACGTTTACTCTCCCCACCAATTTTATATTACTGGGTAGTAAACTCACCGTACTCTGGTTGCTCTTTGGTTTCAAAAGTCCGGTGGCCCGGAGCTGGACGGTCCCATCCTCTAGGAACACTGAGGAAGTTGCTGTCATCTGAGGTACTGTCATACTTGTCGTCCTGGTCCCCACTGTTTGTCCTGGCCAAGGACAAGGACCTCTGCCACCAGGCCCGCCAGTCGGGAGCTGGGAGTGACCAGCTGGGTTTATTCTCCGGATGCTGATCTTTTTCTGCTTCAGAGTCAGGGCCATCGACTACCTCTATGGTGACCTGAGGAATTCAGAACAGGCCAGGTCAATGAGGAATCGGCAACTTCAAGCTAGGAAGGTCTGAGAGAGACCAAGGAAAAGGTGAGTGCATCCCCTGTGAAAGCAAGCTGCAATTACATGGTGCTAGAGAACATAAGACATCCAGGAATGGCCACATGAACTCCATGACCAAGAGTAAGGCCTCAGATATGCAGAGGCTACACATGACTAGGTTCTTAGTTTACTGGTGACTAATTGTTGAGTAGCCTTTCACTGAAAGAACACTATGTTCCTGAGATGCTGGAAGAACAGCCACAGCAAAGCATAACTTACTGAACAGGTGCAGTGTCAGACACTTTTTTCTAAGTGCTCTGTCTCACAGTCCACACCCTTGCACAGGTACCATCAACAAGTGGAGTCCATTTTTACTTACTGTCCTCTGGGAATAGCCTCATGACTCCCTTGATCCTGGCAAATGGAAATAAGTGACATTCATTGGATTAAGGGAGATGATTTAGGGAGGGCTAGAAAGATGGCTCAGTGGTTCATTGCCCATTGAATAAGTGTGAGGTCTGAACTTCAAATCCTAAGTACCTACATAAATGGTAGGTGGGCATGGTGGCCTGCTTGCAGTTACAGCTCTTGAGGGGCAGAGACAGGGTTACTCCCTCAAAGCAAACAGGCTAGCCAGATCAATTGAATTGGAGAACTCTGCTCTAGTGAAAACCCTGTCTCAATACAATGAAAGGTAGAGAGTGTTTGAGGAAAACACCAACAATGACCTCTGGCCTCTGCACATATATGTACCTGGACACATATGTGAACATATGTATACACTGGCATACACACCACATGCACATGCATATGTCAAAAAATGTGCTGAAGCTACCATAAGAGTGTATTGCAGCTTCCCTAGTCTTTTCTATGGAATGTTCTCACAGATATGTAAGGAAGCCCAGCCTTGGTCAATATGTAAAGACAGATCAGATAAAGAGAAAGACTGTGTAGGAGAAAACTGAGGCTAAGTATTCATGACTGAAAGCATTATGGATTGTTCAGTCCCAGTTGGGCCACGCCCACTGATACCACATCAAAGCTGGACACGCTCTCTTGGTTGAGTTCTGTCACAACTTGGGTCCTAGAGGACCATGAACAATCCAATGGTCATTGCTCCAAGCTATTGGGTGTTGTAGTGATTGCTACATGAGATTGCTTTTTATAGATTAGGGGAACTGGCGCATAGATGTTGATGGCTGGCCAAAAGTCATAGGGCTAAGAAGTAGCAGATGAAGAGGATATGGGTCCAGTGCCCTTGTTCTTACTAGCTTTGCCACACTGCCTTTCCAAAGTAACTGATAGAAGTAAGGACCGTCTCACAGGACTGAGGGAGCAGAGAGCCTCAGGTACTAGGGGCAGGGTAGATGCTATAGAACTTACATGGATGTGAGTGCAAGGCCCTCAGGACAAGGCTTTCCCAGCTATGATACTTTTCTCCTCCCATTGTTCATCCCCAACAGCAGGGTCAAAGCACATAGTCCTGGGCTGTGGTTAGAACTTGTTCTTTGGATAAATGAAGCCTACTCTTGAAATCTGTCACAGGTCTGGAAGAACATAGCTTCATGGCTCTAGGAGACAATCAGCGTAGAAAAATGTTTTAAAAAAACTTGTTTAAAAATTAATAAAAGACTCATTGGGTTCCTCTGGCCATCACATAGTTCTTGCAACACCTCCTGGAAGAGTTACATGCACATGAATCAGAAACACGCACTCCCAAGTAATCAGCGCAAGATGTACTGGGCAGATGCAATCCCAGTTTTGCCCTGACCCTACATCTGAGGAGTTGCTAAGATACTCTGCCAAATTGCACTGGGGTGTGCCCATCCTTTAGATAAACAGCTTGGGGATTGTTTGAATTGTATTCAGTTTGACACTTAAAGAAGCTGCCAAGTCAATAGTGGTCCTAGGCTTGAGATCTAGATACGGTCCAGAGGATGACTGTAGCTCTCATAGGATACTGAGAATGTGTCAGGCCAAGTGCATCTATCTCCTCTGTTGTGGGACGCTTAGAAGGGCATCATGAACTTTATTTAGCTCAGGCTGTCCCCATTGTCTTAATTTGTGAGCATCTCTTGCATTCTTATAATTATAAAGGTTTTATGTAATTCAGCTATGATTTTAAAATTAAGAGAAGAAAAGAAATACAACACACATGTTCTATCCTTGTTGTTTGGCAGAATGGACAGTTGCTAGGGGATAATGACAACAAGGACCCCCATGGAACCTTGGAAGGACAAGTGAGTAAAGAGCACACTGCTGGGTGGCATATACAAAACTCCTATGGGAGGATGGGCAAGGCAGAGCCTTTGAACACATAGGCTTTCTCCTTTGAAGACCCATCCCCCTCTTTCTACAGATAGAACTACTGAGCTGCAACAATTGTCAGCAAGGATATTAACGGTCTTGGAGGAGAAAGGCTGCCAAGAGCTAGGGAGCCAGGCAAGCAGGCAATTATGGTAATGAAATCAGTCTTTGACTAGGAGATAAGGGAGGACATGCCCAACCTTTTGGGTACTCCCGTTTGTATTCAGACTGGAGTCAAAGGGATTGCTTAAACAAAATGTGCCCTGCAATTTCTCCAAGCTGGGAATAAAAACAATTTTATGTTTCAAGCTATTACCGTCAATATGATTTTTTTTTCCTCCAAAATTGTTGCTCAGATCCAAACAAAATAGAGTCCTTGCCTGGCGAAGCAATGGGTAGCAAAATAGGAATTTACTCCAAAAGCTATATCAATGACTAAATCTCAACAGCTTCGAGGTTTCTTTCTTCTCTTTAATTTCTAGCCACTGCCCCAAATGAATTACAAAACAAAACAAAACACAAACAAATCTTAGGACCCACCCTTCCCCACAGTCGGCAATGTGGAAACCTCACACTGATATCAAAAGGGAAAATCTAATCTCGAACCTGAAATTTTATAGGCATCCAATTAAAAAGACGAAACAAGCATGGCAAATGCCTTCTCAAATGGCTGGGATTAGTTTTCGTTTCCTGTTTCCCTTACTCTATTCGGGTATTTTAGAGTCAGGGAAACCTTTGGAAAGATCTCTTGAGCAATAAATGTGAATGTGCTGCAGATATGGAGTAAGCACAGCTAACTTGAAGCTGATAAAGGCCCTAGATCTCACCCTCCTTTCTAGCTTGATTGTATGTCTTTGAAGTCCCTTAGAATACCTAGTGAAAGAAAGAGAACTCTTTCAAAAGCTCCAGGCCAAATGTAAGACAGACTTTCTCTGCTCCAAAGGATATGCAAAAATAGGTTTCAATTCTGTCCTAAACTGGGAAATAAACATAATCCTGGTCAACTTTTTGTTTTTTTTTTGTTTTGCTTGGTTTTGGTTTTATTTTTGCTCAATAGTTATAACTAATACTAGAGCCAAACACTTTACTCTTGCTCTGCAAAGCACTTTCTATAGCAAGACTAAGACAGTTCCCAGTCTAATTGCTAAGCCATGGCCACCATGAATGTAGAAGCTGTGAACACAGTGAACAGAATGGGGCTTTAGCTCTTGCTGCTCCTCAGAGCTTTGTGAACTGGATGGACTGAGTAGATGGATGTAGGTTATAATTTTCCAGACAGAAAAAGGATTCCCTCAAGAGTACAGAACACCCAGAAATATGTCTGCAGCAAAGGATTTTGCTGCCCTTCTTCCTTGACAACTTCAGCAGAAAGAACACAAAATAGAGCAGGATGATATTCAATCCTCTTGTCTCAGACCTAATGATGCTCCAAAGAAACTGTGGTATTCCCTACATAATTGCGGTTAGTGCACTGAGATTTGTAGCAGTGTGCTTGCCCAGACATTATTGTCTGTTCTACAAAATTTAGACTCATTTTTCAGGCACAGATTTGGCTTAGGGAAATCATCTTCCGAAGGTAAATGGCAAAGAAGGCATAGTGACAGTTTTGAGAAAAATCTTTTGCTTTTCAGTTAATCTTTTAAAAAGTTATTTGTGTGTGTGTGTGGTGTGTGTGTCTACACTTGTTGCTATGTGGAGATCAGTGGACAACTTTATTGAGTCTATTTTCTCTTTCCACATTTATGTGGGTTTGGAGTGTTGAACAAAGTAGCCAGGTACTTTGTTTCTGAAATAAGGATATTTGGTCGCTGACCTAATTATCTTGCTGACTTAATTATCCCCATAGGTGCTTTTCCGTCACCTTCACCATCTTCACTATCTATCAGTTACAGAAAGCTTATCACATACATAACCCTATGCTAAGCCCTTTATATGGATGATCTCAGTCCCCAGAGATTAGAAGACTTAGGCAATTGTAGGTAGAATTATTACACCAATTTTATAGACAAGAAAACTGAGGTTCAGTGAGATTGGGAAGCTGGCCAGGGGCTACAGAATCCAAGCAATCTGATAGGTGGTGCTAGATTCCAAACTCAGCTCAGTTTGACTCCATAGTCCTTGACAATAGCAGAAGCCCAGGAGAATCTCAGCTATCCAGGTTGGTTCCCATTGGTACATTGGTTCTTATCCAGGGCACAGGCATTTCTTGGCTCTTACCCAGCCAGACTGGCCATTTCAAAAGTATTATAGATACGGGAGGGGAAATCAGAAGTAGAAGCAAGCAAAACCTTGACCAGTCCCTCTGAGTATATCTTGTAGCACCCATGAGGCCTAGGGCCATGGAAATCAGTCTGTGTAGAGAAGAAATGTCTGTGGATCTCTGTGTTTAAGTCTCTCTCAATGGAAGCAAAGAAAGAATTGTATTTGTTGAAGTAGATTCTGACCTCAGACTGGTTCAGAAATGGGAAATATTTGGTTGTAAATAGCTACTGTGGCAATGAATTGATGCAGCAAGTCTGATAATGAGTTTATTTTGGAATTTTTGTCTTTGTTATCTGACCATCAAGCAAAGAACAGAAACTCAGCCAAGGGTAGTAAAGTTCAAGTCTAAATTGTCCCAGGGGATTAGCTTTCTTTTCTGAATGACTTTTTTTTTTTTTTAAGGAGAACCAAATTTCTTATGTTGTTTAAAATCTAACATGGAGATGCAGCTTAGGAATCCAAGGCTATTTCTTTCTATTTGATGTATTATATACAGATGCATATGCAGAGATAATACTATGTTCCCACCTCCTTCTTAATATCCTGAATCCAGGGCTAACATCAAGCCTAATTCACATGGGACAGAGGCTGCCTGACTTACAGCATAAAGATGCTCTGTAAAGGCAGACGGTAGGCCATTATGAGGCTTTTCCACCCTAAATGTCAAAAGGTGCAATGGACATGGCTCTCTGCAGAAGCTTAGGAATGTCATTTTTCACGGGTACAAACATTTTCAAAGGAGGGACAGGATCCACTCCTGAGCTTTGGAGTTGCAGAGGGGGTCACAGACAAGGGTATTGATTCCTGCTAGGCTCCTGGGTTCCAGCTGAGGATAACTGGATGGGAGTAAGAGGCAGGTTGCCTAGGGCGAGAGCACGGGAGGCCAGAGGATCTGGCACCAGAAGGCTACCCACCAGACATACCTATTCTCAGGCCAAGAGCCAGCAAAGAAATGCTCAGGGAACCATGATAATAGCTTTGTGCGTGCCTGGCTGGGCTGGTTTGAACCAGTGGCTTTCAACAAAAGAATAATGCCCTAAGGCCCAGATGAGAGCTGCCAACCAAGAAATCATTATCATCTCTCCTTTGGGAAGCACCTTGTATTTCAAAGGACCACCAGGGAACTGGGTTTACTCAAGTGTAATGGTGCATGGGATTGTACAGGCTAATGCTGTGCATATGAGCATGTACAGTGTGCTCGAATGTACACACACACACACACACACACACACACACACACACACACACACATATACAAAGAGGGGGGAGAGAGCAGAGGGAGAGGAAGAGGGAGAGGGAGAGAGGGAGAGGAGGACACAGAGAGACAGAGACAGAAACAGACAAGGGTGGAGTACAGGGAGGAAGTAGCTGCTTTTATTTGAATATCTTTCTATATCTTTCTAAGAAATATCTTTCTTTATTTGATACTTTCTAAGTATCACACTAACTTCTTGTGGCCTTCTAGAAATGAAAGGTCAGATATGGAGCTCAGTTCTCTTTAGGGTAAAGAAACCATCAGATCAATAAGACACTGGCTATCCTATCCTCTCTACTTTCCATGTGGAAGACCAACAGCCTGGGGTTATCTAAAGCAGAATGGAATAACTGGATGGTGCAGTGGGCTGAGGGTGTCAGGCCTCAACATCTCTATGTTGGAATTACATTATCTCAAATCCATCATCGAATAACTCTGACATTTGAACCCCTAGAAATATGTACCTTTACTCTTGGCACATGTTGTGGTCTCTGGTGTCTAAAAGGTGACTCTAGAAAAACACAAAGGCTTCCTAGAAATAGCTCTGCCCTCCTCCCACCATGTCCTCCAAAGCTTCTCTTTCAGAAGCATCATTTTCAGGAGCAAGAAGATAAATTTCTTGCTCCCATGCTGGGCCAGGAGAGGACCAAGTGAAAAGAAGCTTTGACAGGGACATTCACCATTCTGATGCTACATAAGCTAATGAGCATTTGATGTGATGTTAAAAAAAAAAAAAGCTGTCTTTACACAAACGAAAGAAATCAGAGCAAAGCACCGACATTTTGGAAGCAAGCACATAAAGACAGGAGTGAGGTGAGGGTTAGGTGACCTAGGGCCTCTCTGAGCTTCCTGAACTAGCTTCCTGAAGAAAGAGAAGGCACAGGTACCATCCGCAATCAGGAGTTTGGCGGGTGGGTATTCCTGGGAGCTCGAGATCCTGGAGCTGAGCAGCACAACTAGAGTTTACTAGTCACGTGACCTTGGTGAGCCACGAAGTGACCCCCTGAACAGGAGAATGCCTTGGCTTCTTCTTCATGAGGACACCTGAGGGCCAGACCAAAGTATCACTTCCCTTGAAATGTGGGTGAATGCTATTAGTTTTTAATCTGATGACCTTTTCTGGTGTCCCATTTCCCTAGCTTCATTAAAATCCCATTTTAATAAAATATCTAGAACTTTCTTCTAGGAAGATCCATGTTCACTTTCCTTTTTATGTAATTTTTTGTTAGTCATTTATTCTTTAGGAGGTTGTCCCCTCCTGAAGAAATTTCTGGTGTACAAGGCAAGCTAGCAAGGCACTGATAGAATGCACCTTCTTTTGACATCAAGACTGTGGGTTACCCTGTCTAGTCACAAACCACACAGCCTTTTTCTATAGCTGCCACATCTCAGCAATTTCAGGGAGCATTACTTTTGTTTTGTTTTGTTTTTATCTCAGTGTCTCAAAAATCATCAAGGGTATTGCAACACTGTTTGTGTGGGACTAGTACAGCCCTCAGCAGGAATCACAGTAGGGTTGAGAAGGAAGGACATGTGAGGAACTGCTGGGCTTCTTAGAATCAGGTTGGGAAACAATGAACTATTTTCCATTTAGTTGCTACTTGCTGAGAATTACCTGAATATTTGGATTCTGCCCATTGATATCAGCTTTGGAAAGATCTGGAAAGTTTGGTAGGTCAAGGAGGAAGGATCTGGGGCCATCTCTTTGCAGTGAAGGATGCCCAGTCTCTTGAGAGAATCGCTGTCTGGGGAAGGGTTGGTGGACAACCTGGTGCTCCTCCGGGGCTTCTTTGGACAGAGGAAAGCTGGTTTCTGATGTGGAGTCACTCTCCAGGTTGAGTTTATTCTAAAACAGACAGACAAACAGATAAGTAATGAACAAATACTTAGAAGGCAGGTGGTTAAAAGTGCCACTCTTAACATCCATTAAATTAACAGATGATAAAAATTCATTCCAGGGGTTGGCGTTAAGACAGTGGCCTAGTTACTGTTCTATTGGTATGATACCATGACCAAGGTAACTCTTATAACAGAAGTATTTAATTGGGGGCTTGCTTACAATTCCAGAGGGTTAGTTCATGGTGGTCCGGAGGGTTATTATCATGGTGGGAAGCAGACAAACAAGCATGGTACTGCAGCAGTAGCAGAGATCTTTACATCCTGGTTACAGGCTCCAGGCAGAGAGAGATGCTGGGCCTAGCATGGGCTTTTAAAACCTCAAAGCGCACTCCCAGTGATGTATCTCCTCCAAGGCCATACCTACTCCAACAAGAACACACCTCCTAATCTTTCCCAAAGGGTCTACCAACTGATGACTAGGTAGTCAAACATATAAGCCTATGGGAGCCTTTCTTATTCAAACCACCACAGCCAGCATAGTATTCCCAGCTCATTTCATTAGCACATGGTTTAGTTTCTCCATCTTTAAAAGGCCAAGTCAGGAAATGTCTTCCAGTTTAAGAATTTTCTTGGGAGTTATGAACTATTTATTAAGTAAGTACCAAAGCACAACAAAATAAGACTGCTAGTTTGAAGGAAAAGTGGTATTTGTTTAAAGCTGGGACTGTTTCTCACAGCCTTAACTGGTTAAGCATTATGGCTTTCATTATACTCTTAACATCCAGTTTAGTTTCTTTGATGTGTGCCATGGAGCAAAAGATTTTATTAAATCAGGTAGATGTTTATGTCAAACAGTTGATTACATATCTCCATTCACCTATTGAATCTCCATTGGTTCATCTATTCATCTACATGTTGAAGTTTGGTCTTTTGCTATGCATTATAATGCTAAGTACTGGTTCCAAGGCCTGGGTGCTTCCAGGGATAAGAGAATCTGAACATAGACCCAAGTGATGTTATGTAACCTTGTTCCCAAGTTATCCCTGATTGGTGAACAAAGATGTCTATAGTCTATAGCAGGGCAGATGAAAGGTGGGGTTTGGGGGTTCCTGGGCTTGGGGTTGAAAGTAGAGGACCATGAGGAGGAAGAAAAAGAGGTAGAGAGAAAAGTTGCCACGGGGTAGGTGAGTTATGAAAACATGGCCATGAGGGCTGGCCAATTAGGAGTTGAGAGCAGCTCATGCAGAACATAGCAAGTTATAACTTGGGACTATTGATGGGGAAGTAAATTCTAGTAGCTTAGAGGATAGAACATCTGCCCAGCTCTAGTGCTATAAAGGCTGGTTATAAATATAAAAGTTGTTTGCCTTTTATCTGGGAATTGAATGATCAGAAGTGGGGTAGAAATCCCCAATTTGATATTAAACATCTACCCCAACATCTCCATATTCATTTCTGTCCATCCATTTATTCTTGTCTATTCTTCTTCCCATCTATCCATTCCTATATCAGTTTCATTTATATCTTTTTCTCCATATCTCTAATACATGAATTTTACCCACATGTTAGGCAAGAGATACATTAATAGATGAGATGGTTGTGTGATATGTTCTCTCTTGGAATGTACATCTACATGTAACAAACAAAACATATATAGATGAGCAAGACAAGAGACTACTCATTGCAAAAAAAAAAAAAAGACAAGATGATGGAGGGAAAGTTATCTAGGTAGGCAGAGCAAATGTCTCTGAGGAGGCAATGCCAGAGACAAGATCTGAGCAAGAAAACAAGGAGCCTTGAAGAGATCCAGAGGGTTAGCAAAGAGCAAGTAAGATAGTCCTTACGGGGGGGAACTAATGGCTGCTTTAAGTTACATAAAGGTTGGCTGTAGAGTGACAAGAATTGAAAAGCCACACAAGAGAAGGATGGAGAGACAGAGAGAAGAATGACAAAAAAAAAGGAATGTTAAGATTTAATGCTCTTATTCTTAAAACTGCCAATCAAAGGCTTTTCTTACCCAGTAAAAATATCTCAATTGACTTGTCTTGGGAGAACTTATCTAATGTAGCTATCCCTGTCCTTTCACTCTCTCCGGACCACTTAGTGAAGGCATCCTCTGTCCCTTCAGGGATAGCATTTTTATGTTTACTGGTGGAAGGAGACATGGAGATAGAATTTCCCCCAGCCTTTGGGTCAGTGGTTAATGCTGTTGTTATTGTTCGGCATGTTTTGAGGTTTGGGAGTTATGTTCCAGCACATTGTCTCCACACACACTCCCTGCCCCCACCACAGGGCTGTTGACCCAGCCAAACAATTCTGTCTACAATCAAAACACTCTTGACTCTGAGTACCCGAGGTCAAGAGCAGCCTGAGACTGAAATGCACACAGACCACCTTTGTCGATGTTTGATGGGGCAAAGATGAACTCAGGGAGTGTATCTGTCATCTCTGAAGTGGGAAGTGAGAGGCTTCATGTTTTCACTTGCCTTCTCTTTTGCTCAGGAGATGTGGCTGAGCCAGTGTCTTTTGTTCACCTTTCCAACCACCTCTCTGCCATGGTTTCTGTTTCCTGGCATGATTGTAGAGTTAGTTGGCCTGGGGTTCTGAGATATTGCTCAATGCAATGAATTCTAAATGTTCTATTGTTTGATTGAGTTGTGGGGGGCACAAGAAAGAAAGATAGAGAGGAGGGGGAGAGAAAAAGAGAGGAGAGAAGGAGATGGGAAAGAGAAGTGATGAGAACAGATTTCTTTATCCTAAGAGCTCTCTTGTCTCAATTGCCACAAAAGATACTTGAAGATAGTTGTTTCTGTGCCTTTATCACTGGACATCCAAGCCCTATACTTCTCTGATGGTGTTTTTGAGAATACAGTTGGATTCTTCCTGATAGTGTTAGAGAGTAGAGTTGGATTCTCCTGGAGAATTTCTTGTTGAGGATTTAGGCATGTAAGTCACATCAGGGGCTTAGTATTTGCTTTCCAAATGCTTTAGAGATTTTTGTAATTCAAGCCCCAGCTTTTATTGTATAACGAGGCATGTTCTTAACTAGATCAAAAAGGAAGTTCTTTGTGCTGGAGATGTAGCTCAGTGGTAGAGCATTTTCCTAGCACATTCAAGGTCATGGGTTCAAGTCCCAGTACTGCAATATATTTACATACATATAAGCAATAACACATTCTTTTTACTTCTCAATTTTGTGTTTTTATAGAGATTGGAAATGTACGTATGTGGCTAGTTAACATTTTGCTCAGATGTCTGAAAAGAAAAGGATTGAGTTTAATTGATTTTTTTCCCCATGACCCTTGGATTCTTCTGATAGAAAGTTCACTACCATAGAATGACTCCTGGCTTAACTTCAACCCAAACAAACTCCTTCAACTTTCTATGGCTCAATGCCCCTCTGTACAAAGCACAACAGATAATCACAGTCCTATACTCTTCCAGCAGGATGGTCTAGAGTTGGACTGCAGCTACACAATAAAAGAGAAGTGCAAAGTTAGGATCATTGGCTGAGCAACCCAGGCCACAAGTACTTCTGCTGGGAATAGGTTAATGACTGGGATTCAAGTATGTTTTGGATTAGGTCTTGCACAAAATTGTGGCATTGCTCCATTGTTCCTCAACCACTCTGACCCCAAGACACTGGCTCAAATTTGTAAAGTATTTGTCAGATGAGAATTAATAACAAAATGCTATTCTCAATTTCTGGATATCTAAGTCATGTTTGCACCTCCTCCAAATGTAGCTACCATGATGATTTATTGTGCTTTGTTCACAACTATTCAAAAACTAGAAACCCTGGGATAGGGGAAGGGTATTTAACAATGGTCACTCTAAAATGACTGGAATTTTACTCCATCAAGAACAGTTAAAGTAACCTAATGGGCTTGCCTGCTCGGTATGGGAACATGCCCCTTTCTCCATAGCCTGTCTTTAATCTGGGACCTGCCATTAGCAATGGTGTAGTACAGCCCCAGTAGCAATGTTCCTTCAGTGGTTTTAATGGTAGAGCTGCTACTCCCACTGAAAATGAAAACAGGACAACTGAAGTTGAGGAAGGTGATATTAGGTAGGTCAAATTAGCTAGCTATGGCTTCATACATTTCATCTTCATGCACAGGAATTCCTTTGTTACTCTACCAGCAGTTGGATTTAACACAGGATGGCACTAATAACATCATGCTGTTGTAGGTTAGTGTTTTGCTTCGGCTAGCAATACTGTAGTAGATATTGTGATCACCTACCCAGAGATCCTTCCTGTCTGCTTTTTATTTGGTGTTTGTTTCGGGTGAGAAGACAGCTGCCTAAAACTATATTTCCCAAACTCTGTTGCAGCTGAGGGGTGACTGCATGACAAAGGCTGTCCAGTTAGGGTTAAGGAGAGGTGAGGGCTTGGACTGCTAACAAGGAAGCAGATTTGGTATGCCCTTTGCCCTTCTCTCTCCCACTTTCACCCATATTGAGAACTGAGAGCATTGCCAGTCTCATCACATCAGTCCTTGATTATTGACTCCCTAAATGTCTTCCCATTATCATTTATAATTGTTCTAGTTAGGGTTCCTATTGCTGTGATGAAACACCATGACCGAAGCTACGTGGGGAAGAAAGCATTCATTCGGCTTATACTTCCATATCAAAGTACATCATCAGAGAACATCAGGACAGGAACTCAGGGAGAACAGGAATACAGAAGCAGGAGCAGATGCAGAGGCCGTGGAGGAGTGCTGCTCACTGGCTTGGTCATCATGGCTTGCTCAGCCTGCTTTCTTATAGATCCTGGGACTACCAGGCCAGGGGTGGTTCCAACCACAATGGGCTGACCTCTCCCCCATGAATCAATTAATTCAATAATTAATAAGTTAATCAAACAATTAAGAAAATGTCCTATAGCTGGATATTGTCAAGGCATTTTCTTAGTTGAAAAATCTCTCCTTTTTGATGACACTAGCATGAGTCACTTTGATGTAGGAATAATGCCACAGTAGCAGTAGCACTATTTTCCTCTGTAAATTCAATTGTATTTTTAGAGCTGTGACAATTATTTAAAAGTTAAATGCCTCCTTTTATGGTTTATGTGTCAGCTTTATGCCAGGACCATACATTTGTCTTGAAAAAAAAAAAAAAGAATCCTGTCATTTGCCATTTATAGAAATGTTGATGGCATGTGGTACTGTGTTAACTGAAATGAGCTAAGTAAAGAAAGACAAATACTGGTTGTTGCTCATTGGTGGAAGTTAAAAAATCTTAATCTCAATAGAGTAGTGAGTGTACTGGTCCCAGGGACTCGGAAGGTTAGGGAGTGAGTACAGGAGACATTAGATAGTGGGTACATAAGTACAGTTGTCAGGGCCAACTAGGCCTGTTGTTTTATAGCATAGGAGGGGAACAGTAGTCTCCAACAATTTATCATACATTTCACAATAACTAGAAGAGTCCAAACAGTCCTAAAACATAGATGTGATATGTAAGTAATAGGTATTTGAGGCTAATTCTCATATATATATATATATATATATATCTGACTTGAGGGGCTCTCAGTGAGATTATACAATTGGAGATTTAAAAAAAAAGCAGAACTACATGACAGACACACTGAATCTGAAAGTGCATGGGTATATAATGGTGCATATAAGAAAGAAGTCCCAGAAAATGACCTTAGGGTCCCAGCTGGTCATTTGGTACGGACAATGAATACAAGAGAGAAAGAAAAAGGTTCTTTGAAGTGGTTGTAACCCAACTCTGAGGGGGTAACTTGTGACTGAGATCCTAGGGAAGTAAAGGTGCAACAGGTGACAGGAACAGGAAGTGGGATGGTGAGCCTAGAAGACTCAAGCCTGCTCCCTGCAGCCCTGTTGTAACACAGCTGACTAGTGTAAATACCAGCTTGTCCTGTGACTCTTCCACTAGGTGCTGCTTCTCTGGCAGCATTCTGCAGGTCAGTTGGAGGCACCCCAGCCCTCAGATCTCTTCTATCTCCCTTCACTCTCAGAACCCGGTCCTGCATACCCCTGGGAGAGATATATGGGGATGAACGAGACTTTTTTCTGAGGCAGTTTTTATTGTGTCCCTTATACTGGGTATATCTCTGGTCCCAGACCAAGGATGTTCTGTCATGGCATTCTGCCACTGTGTGGCTCAAGCTGCTCATTGTGACTCTCCTGTGGCCAAGGTGGATTTCCACAGCCACATCAATGGCAATGAGTACAAGGGAGAAAGAATAAGGTTCTTTGGTCAACTAAACCTCAGGACAAATTATGATGGTGACCATCCAGTAGAGAAGATGATCACAGGAGGGAGGGTCAGGGTGAGGAGATGGGCTGTAGATCCAGTTCTGGGAGAAATGACCTAAGCGTTGTCTCTGTCTGTAAATAGCACACGCTCTATTCTGCAAACATCAGCCAATGGCTGTTGTGTGAAGAACACGGCTGGTCTGGCCCCTCCCCGACCCTCCAGGAGAGGTTCACACTAGTAACAAACTGGCCAGCTAGAAAGGTTTTAGTGCTTTTTAATTTTAAGGCTGTGACAACTATTCCCAGATTAATACTTCTCAAGAGTCAGACTACATGGCAAATTTCTGGGAGCGAAGAAGGCTGTATCTACAATCTCTGAGTCCCAGCCCCCAATTCTGACTGCACCTAATAAGTACTAGCTAATGATAATGATTGCTATGTCTTGTTAGATTTTGTTTTAATTAGGTTCAGCCTGTAGGCCTCATTACTCCTAATGTGGCTTTAATGTGGGATTCTAAAGGGAAAAAGAAGGAATCTAAGAATCTTCTATTGAAGATATTAAAGAAGATATTATTAGCAATGCATTTGGTCTCATAGCCTTTGAACAACAAACAACAGAGATTATAATTAACGTCACTGTAGTCTCTCTCCTGAAAACACACTAACAATATAGCTAATTAGCAATACGTCTTCATTTGCAGCTGGACATCTGCATATTATTATCAACAATGCTTGTTTCCCTTTTCCAGATTAAAGGAAGCCATACTGCACCCAGACATATGGCTGCACTTCTTCCATATTAAAACACTCTGTTCCTTGTACCCAGGATAATCATACTTTTTTTTTTTTAATCTGTGCTGGGCATCGATTTTGTCTGGAAAACTTCCACAGATCTAAAAATAAATTCAAGAATGCCACTAGTGGGGTTTCAAAGGGAAGAGCCAAAGTTCTCCATTTGGGAAGATAAAAGAATAAAGGACACACTGATTATTTTCACACATGATTGAAGAGTAAGTACTCCAGGGGAGTGAAAAGCTGGAGAGCAAATAAAATGACTTGTGAATCTTAGCATCTCTTACTCCAGGGGCATACTTGTTCTTGATGCTCAGGAAGATGGAATGGAGAGGGGTTATCTAGGAGTGGCAGCAGTGGGTGTTGGGAAGAGGCAATTAAGATCCACTGAGGAGACACCATTCAATGTGGATGTGTGGGTACTAAGGTTGACTGCCTCCTGTTCTTGTACCTGCATGCGATGCAAACAGCAGGAATAAAGTGAATAATTATTTCATTGATGCCTCTATTTTAAACCAAATAAAATAAAATAAAATAAAATAAAATAAAATAAAATAAAATAAAATAAAATAAAGCAACAACTCTTTAGGGACTGTCCTGGCAGAGAAGAGATGGCCAGACCCATGCTTCAGTCTTCGTTAGGGGCTCCCGAAGACAACCATGGGAATTGGTGACACAGTCACATCATGTTTCAAGAAGGCAGGAGTGTCACGGTCCTGGCTGGGAACCAGCAGAACTTTCTGTTCAGAGTCTGACTAATAGCTGAGGAATCTCTGGTTGTGGTGGCAGAAACGTATCAGGAGGATGTTTACTTTAGGGCATGGGAGTGACCTCACTTATGATCTCAGGCAGTGTTTTAGAAGAGATGAAGGATGGTCAATTCTCTGTAACGGGGCAGGAGCTGGCTCCTGGGGGGAGGGACTGTTCAACTCTGTACGTTTTTCCTAATGCTTCTGGGCCAGCTGATAGAATGGAAGTCGGCTTGCTGCTGATTTATCTCTAATACTTCTGTGTTGCTTTGATCTTAAAACTGTGTAGATTATTAGTGGCATTTCAAGTTGTGTTTTCTCCACTGCTGGCACAGAAAACAGAGGGGTAATTTTTCCAGGACCCACTTCTTTTATGTTCTGTTAGTTAAAAAATGAACTGAAATCACCCCTTCAACTCTAAGATAACATATAGGACATAATTACAAGGCTGGAAAGCCAGTTTTTACAAAAAGATTCTTTACTCATGATATAAAACATCAATGAAAATATAAGGTAAAAATTTTGTATTTTCTAGTCTTCCTTTGGCTTAGGTCGACAAACATAGAAAGGACAGATAATAAAGCTAGCTCTCATGTGTCCCTGGTTACTCAAAATTGAGGCCAGACCTAATTTGCCAAGGAATGTAATGGATAGGCCTGGGCTGGCCACCAGGGGGCTTCAGTCACTGTTCTTTGGTCACTCTGGAGCTCGGCATCTCCTGAAAGTTGCAATCTTAGTAAATGTTACAGAGTATGGATTATTGATGTTTCAAATGATGCTTTTTCTATTGCTCAGAAAGAAGATAGAGTGATTTTGTGCATTTTGGCCATACCCACTTCAGAGAAAAAAAATCTCAGAAGAAGGGGTGGGAAGATTGTAAGAGCCAGCGGTCCAGAATGCTTGCTGCTAGACAGTGTCTGGATGTGACAGGGAATCTGTCTTCATAACAGGTCAAAAATATGGCTGCCTAAACAAGACAGGTAACCTGACACCACCACTTGGCACGCCCACACAGATAGGAGAAATCTCACAAGGTGCACACCTAGATAAAGAGCTATAGGCAATTAGTGGGTGCCAAGAGAGGGAGAATCAATCTTCTTCAGGAATGAGCTTGCATCCAGTCATCAACCCCAAACACATGCACACACGAGTAACACTAAATACACTCGATAGGTTCTCTTTCTCTGTCTCTGTCTCTGTCTCTATCTCTGTCTCTCTCTCTCTCTTCTCTCTCTCTCTGCATGTCAACAATGACAAAAAAGAAGAGGCCATGAAATTGATATTTGGAGGACACTGTACAAATTAGAGAGAAGAGGGACACAGGGGAATACAGTATTCATATATGAAATGCTCAAAAATAATCTTTAAAAAGAAAGAAAGAAAACAGTGGTTATTTAGACCAGTGGCTCTCAACCTTCCTAATGCTGAGATCATTTCATATAGTTCCTCATGTTTTGGTGACCCCAATCATAAAATTATTTTTATTGTTACTTCACAACAACAACAACAACAACAACAATAATAATAATAATATAATTTTGCTACTGTTATGAATTATAATGTAAATATCTACTTTTTAGTGGTCTTAGTCAACCCCAAAGGGGTCTGAACTCACAGTGTCAGAACCACTGATTTAGACTCATTTTCTAGGACCCAGCTTGAAGAGGCACTGATCAGTGTGCCCATGTTCTCTATAGTGATAGATACAAACCATAGTTACCTGGGAAAAAGAATCTCAATTGAGGAATTGCCTCTAACAGGTTGACTTGTGGGAATACCTGCGTAGGCATTTTCTTGACTGTTCATTTATGTAAGAGGGTTAAACCCATGGTACTATCCCTGGGCAAGTGGATCTGCGATGTGTAAGAAAGGTAACTGGGCAAGCCAGGGGAAGTAAGACATTAAGCAACACTTCTCCGTGGTCTCTGATTCTGTTCCTGCCTCCTGCCTCCTGTCTTGAGCTCTTGTCCAGGCTTCCGTAAGAGAGGGACTATGAAGATTAAGAGGTAAGAAACCCTTTCTGTACCACATTGCTTTTGGTCTCAATGTTTATCCCAGAAATAGAAAAGTAAACCAGGACAGCAGGTACCAACTATCTAAATCTTGCTTTGACCAGGAGACGTGGTCCAGTAGTTCAAGAAGGCTCAAGCAGTGAATCAGTATCTCCCATATAGAATGAAGGATGATAGGACCTAGGCCAAAGCTGGGATTCTGCTTTTGGAAGGGAAATCCCAGAAGGTAAGCCACATCACATAGAACGTTTGTTCAGAGATTGAAGCCTGAGGCTGAGCTTGCCCTGCACAGTTACTGTACCAAGTAAGATGGTAGAGTCTTCTCAACACTTAAGGCCAATATCTTTTACTTCTAGAAATCTCTCTATTCTAAGTACCTATAAGTGCTTCTTAAGATGAATGATACCCTAACCTTGGAATTTTAGAAAGGAGCTCATGGTATTGCAGATGTGCTGGATTCAGAATGAGGCCTGTATCCCAGGCCCGATCCTGCCTTCCTGTAAGTTTGGGTAAACTACGGTGGTTTGTATCTATGGTAGAATGGTTTTAAATATGTCTACAAATTCTTCCTTTCTAAATAACCCTGCCTTGAGCAGGTGCACTCTGTATGCAATCTTTGAGTTTGACCATACTACTGATTGTGAGTTTGGTCATGCTGCTTAGGAACAACAGCAAGCAGAGTCCTCAAAGGATTTATGCTTTAGTACTACCTGTTTTAGTTGCTCTTTGGAGTGTGCCAAGAAGCCAGGACTAATCTGCTGAAACAGAAGACATGTAGGGAAAGGGCCATTATAATCCATGTTAATCAGCTGGCCAAATGCCAATCCTCACCTGGAGATCAAGGTCCATCCAAGACTAGCTGAGACAGCCCAGCTGAGATTAAGAGAATCATAAAGAATATGCTCTTATGGTTTTAAGTTACCAAATTCATAGTTGCTTGTTATACAGCAAGAGCTGACAGTTTTGTTCTGTTTGTTTGTTGTGTATGATGATCTTATTAAGTAGGGTGAGGATTTCAGAAGAGCTCTCAGTCCATCAGTTTCGATGTCCTTTGGTTGGAATCCTTATGACATAGTTGACTGGACAAATCATATCATAACAATATGGGTTTAAACATTTAAAAATGTTTTTATTTTTAAATTATGTGTTTGTGAATGAGTGAGTTGAAGTGTGTGTGTGTGTGTGTGAATGTAAGTGTGAGTGCAGATATGTGTAGTGTACACAGGTTACAGGTGCCTGTGGATGCCACAGGCATTGGGTCCTCCTGGGGATGGAGTTATAGGTGCTTATGGGATGCTTGATACAGATGCTGGGAACTCAACTCAGGTCCCTTCCAACAGTAGTGCTTGTTCTTAACTGCCTTAATGTGTTTTATTTTTATTAAGTTATTTATTTACTTTACATCCCAATCACAGTTTCCTTTCCCTCCTCTCCTCCAAGTCCCTCCCACTCCTTTCAATCCACCTCTCCTCCTTTTCTCCTCTTTTTCTTAGAAAAGGGGAGGCCTCTCATGTATATCAACCAGCCTTGGTATATCAAGTTGCAGTAAGAGTAGGTACATATTCTATTACCTAGTCAAGGCAGCCCAGTTAGGAGAAAGCGATCCAAAGGCAGGCGATGTAATTAAAGACAGACCCTGCTCCTGCTTTAGGAGTCCTATATGAAGACCCAGATTCACTACTGTTCATATGTGCAGAGGGTCCTACATTTACACAATGGAGTATTATTCAGTCATTAAAAACAATGACATCATGAGATTTGCAGGCAAATGAATGGAACTAGAAAAGATCATCCTGAGTGAGGGAGCCCAGACCCCAAAAGACAAACATGGTATGTACTCACTTATAAGTGGATATTATTCATAAAGTACAGAATAACCATGCTATAATCCACAGATTCAAAGAAACTAAGGAACAAGGAGGGCCCAAGGGTGGATGCGTGAATCTCCTTCAGAAGGGGAAATAGATTAGACATGGAGGGGGTGGATAGAAGGAAAGGATTGGGTTGAGGAGATGGTGGGGGAGGACAGAGGGAGAGAGTATTACAAGGGACAACTAGATGGGGCTGTGGCATCTCTGGAATAACGTAGAAACCTAGGACAAAGTGTTTTAGTTTAAAAGCCTATCAAAAATTCCAAAGCATCAATGAGTAGCATGGTAAAATATAAACCCAATGGCTGTAAGGGCATCAAGTGAAGATGCTGCCTTCAGTGAGTAGAATACTCACTGTCTTCTTTCTTATATTAACTCAAGGTAGGTGAAAGCTATTGAAAGGCCCATGGTCTACTTACTTCATACATATACACTTCATTGTTAATAGCTCCACAGGCAGCCTTTCAAAGAGTCAGAGGTGAGCCTCAACAGTTTTTCCTTGCACTTTCACAATGCACCTGTTTAGCTCTATGGCTGCCAGAAATTACTCAGGCTCATCTATTAGACAGCCATGCCAGGTAAAATAAACTAATTACAGAGCTGTCATAGACCAAATGTGGTCTGAGGTGAGGAGAAAGCTGTAGGCCACCAGGACTTGCTTCCCATCCCACCTGCCTATCCAGACAGATCTGACTAAGTTTATGTTCTCTAGGGAAACCCGCAGGTGAAAAAGCTTAGGGAATCCAGGGTGTTTGTTAAATTCATGAATTCTCCCATCATACACTTCTTCCATCTTCTGTAATGTACAAAGCATTGCACTCAACTGTGACAGTCGAGATCACACATGGATTGCTAAGGAAAGTTATCCAAACTTGGAAATAAAGCATAAGAGGAGAGCAAATGTATCAGTTCTTACATGGGCATAATATAACATATTTAATTCTCTTGGAGGCTGTATCTTTGAAGTGTTATTGATTAAGGTGATAGATTAAATGTTACATGCTTACTTAGAGACTCTCATTCTATAGAAATTTAAATGGTTTTGTTCAGCTTATGACTTTATGTCTGTCTAGTGTATCAATCAGTTCTATTCATATCTAAAAATATACTTAATTATTTTCCCAACTTGTTTTATAATCTATTCTTTAAATGTTACGAACTGGCACTAATCTTTTCCTATTTTCATCATTAAAATGTTGAGATGTTTATTCTATATTAGTAGAAGAATCATATTTTTAACTATATGCAAATTGTATATAGACAGATTTTTTTTTGTCTTAAGAAGTTCCGGAGGTGAAATTTAAAAAAGTTTATTTACTAAGTAATGCAAGGTAGAAAGTAGGAAATCCTGAAAGATGAAATATTTTTAGTTTAAAGAAGGGACATTATCCAGACTCAGACTCTTCACAACTTACCATATAGTGGCAATTTTTTTTGAGACAGGGTTTAACTTTCACTATGTATCCTATTCCTGGCTGACCTGAAACTTACTATGTAGAGGAGGTCAGCCTAGAACTCAAAGAGATCTGCTTGTCTGTGCCTCCAGCATGCTAGGATTGAAAGTGTGCTCTGGGGAAACCCTGCTAATTAAGGTCATAGTCTACCATATCTGGATAGCTCCTCTAAGCTGGGAGGAAAAATGGAGAACTCTCTTTATCAGCAGGGTGTCCCCTTCTCCGATCTTTTCTGGGGAGCCTGACACCCCACACCCTCTTTTGAGGAAGGTCACATAGCCTTTGGCAAATCTACAAGCTCAACTTCCTCTTTCTTGATAAGAACTTGCCCAGCAAATACCTGGGATACCTGGAATGCCTCTCCATACAAATGAGGCATTACCAGTACTTTAAACTCTAGCCAATGAAACTTCACCCCTTCCCACTTTTCAAGGTTTCTCTCTCTCTCTCTCTCTCTCTCTCTCTCTCTATCTCTATCTCTATCTCTATCTCTATCTCTATCTCATCTCCATCCTTTGGTCACTCCCTGTATACAACCCCACCCCAAATAAAGGTATGTACACAGGCTAAGATTGTCTAATTGAGCTGTTTAACTGAAGTCCTCAGAGAAGAGCCCACATATTCTGGACTCTGCTTCATCCTTCTAGCCTGGTGTGCAGTGGCAGCTGGACACCCTGAGAGGGTGGAAACGAAGGACATGGAACCACAGGAAGATCCATAGAACACATACCACAGTGTGTACTGCCATATCCAGCTAAGGACTCTTTCATAGTATTTACTATGTTCTTTAATCATATCCAGTGTGTCTGGATGCTGGCCTAAGTCATTAAGAAGCTGAAACAAGAATGGAGAACTATGGTGTGTGAGAAAGACTTCCCTTGTCATGCCTTCTCAAAGGATAGAAGGCCTGGTACCAGATGCAAAACTTACTTTCAACCTTCTTGTCACCATACATATTCCTGCTCTGATTTGGAGACGCAAAGCAATTCTTGTTTTTATTCTCACATAAGAGAAATCTCCCATCTGAACCCCTTCTGTTAATTGAGGTTTAAGATAGAGAATTGCATGTTTGCTGGTGACGTGGAGAGTGTGGTGCAGCAGAGAAGGTATTTATCTGCTTACTGTTCTTCCCAGTTGTATTTGTCACTTTGCTCATCACCGTCATCAAATAGTTAAGAGAACATATTTAAGGAGAGGAGTGATTTCTTTTGGCTCACTGTTTCAAAGGTCTTAGTCTGTCATGGTGGCAAAGGAATGTTAAAGCAGCTCCGAAAGAGAGACGTGGGGTACAGGAGGGTATCAGGAGAAGGTAGACCGCCAAGGACACACCCCCTGTTACCTACTTCATTCAACTAGGCTCCATCTCCTCTGTTTCTGACCACTCAATACTGCTATCATATCATGAATCCCTCAAGAAATTACCTAACCTATTCATTACGTCAGAGCTCTCATGGTCTAGCAGTCTCTGATTTTCACAGGAACACTTGGAGGTATGTATTTTGTATTTTTTTAGTTTTTTTTTAAAAATCCAACCAACGTTACCATATTAAGATACATTAGTCTGATTATGAGCAGAAAACTGGTGCTACTCTTAAGCTTGGGAACTGAAGAAACCATCAGTTATTTGCATTTCTGGGCAAAGTGGACAGAAACTACCAGTTATTTCTTGGTCAATGAAGATCTTCTACAACAGCTCTGAAGATGTAAAGAAAGTGAGAGGTCACTGATGCTATAAGAAAAATAGAGAGCTATGTGTGTGGGTGTGGGAGGATATGCAAGGTTTACCAAACAGTCTCTCCTTATGCCTGCCTTAACGTTGACTGAATCCAACCTGAAGCCCGAGCAAGAGGCTATTACATTGCTCAGTTGATTCAATGCATACCGGCATAAATTTGAGCAGAGGAAGGTGCAAGGTAGATCTAAAGAGAAAAATGGGGGAATCTGGAGAATATTGGAAATTGGGGAGATAAAGCATTACTCAAATATTCCACGCACCCTGTGTTAAAATAATTTTTCAATTGAGTTAAATGTGAGAACTCAAATTCTATAAATGAAGAGGCTGAGAGGTTTGTTGCTTGAAAACAGTCCCCAAAGACCTCTTACTTTCCCCCAGGAGATGTTGTCTAGACTAAGACACTCTAGAGCTATCCTGAATTCGCCATTCTTTCCTACCCAGAGCAACAGCATTAAGAAGACTATCGGAAGTGTAGTACATTACAAATTAAAACCTCAACTCAGTCCCCCTCCCCCAATTTTGTTTGATACTGGAAAATCCTGGCCTCCCAGTTTTAGAGAAATTCCTATGTAGACGCCAGTGTAGCCAATGTCGTCTGATTGTTGCAATCTGACAACTTCATAAGGAAAATTAGATTCAGTCAACAAAAGCAGAAGATACAAGGAAGAGGAAGCAAAACAGATTGTGACCAACCCACACACAAGAGGCAAAGCTAAATGTCACATGGTGCTTCATTCAAACATCAAGAGAGCTACTCCAGGGGCAAATGAGACAATGGGTCCCAAATATAGATAGCTTTGGGTATCAACAGGTGGGGCCATCACATTTCTCTTAAGACCTGCTAAACACATTGGTTGAATCGTAAAAATGTCAGGGATCCATTGGCCACCAGTAGTTGGAGGTACAAGTAAAATGTATACCTAAAATATAGAATGAATAACTATACAGAAATGAGAATGAACAAATTATAACCACATCTAATAACAGACAAATTTCACAAACACTATAGAGAACAAAGGAAGTGAAGTACAAAAGAACATATGACTTAAGATTCTATTTATATAAAGTTCAAAAGCAGGCAAGACTAACCAATAGTCTTAGAAGTCAGGATTGTGGCAGCCTGGGGGAGCTAGTGAAGAGAAGGAAGCCCCTGGGAGGCTCATGGAATACAGCTATGCTCTGCTACTTGATCCAGGAAATAGATAGATCCATGAATGTGTTCACTTTGTGAAAATTCACTGGGCACAACACATATGATTTGTGCTCTCTCTTTCCCACTCCCCCCTTCTCTCTCTCTCTCTCTCTCTCTCTCTCTCTCTCTCTCTCTCTCTATGTGTAAGTTAATTATGTAAATATGTATATAACTACAGAAACCACAAAAGAAACCAAGAAAGAAACCAGAAATGGCACATGACAAGGGCAAATATAATTCCTAAAACCACTAAATTTCTATTTTGTTTGTTTGTTTGCTGAATAAGAAAGAATACAGGTAAATACAACATTTGAAAACAGAAGAGCAGGTACTAGGGATGTCACCACTAGAAATACTTGTCTAGCCTGTGCAAGGCCCAAAGAGTTCGATCTTTACCACTGTAAAAATAATAAATAAATAAGTGGCTTCATATTGGAAATGTTGTTTTCTTGGGGGCTCACCCATAAAATGGGTAGCAGTTTGAGGAGTTAGATGTCTTTTCTTCTCCTAATTCCTCACTCTCATTTGTCTTCCTGGTGTTCTTAAACTGGTTCTTCTTGTCAGTGATTTTTCTCCTAGGGATCACCTACCTTCTTTTTAGTATCAAGCAAACTTCTAACTCCTCCCTTAAAAATCTTTCTAGATCAGCTTTGTCCTAACACTTTTTATACATTTTTCTTAATCAACTGCCTCTCAGAGCTCCCCATCAAATGGGCGTGGTTATCAGCCCCTCCAGTGCACACATGAGAAGCTGAAGTTCAGTGTCCAATTAAATTTGTTCATTTTGTTAAGGGCCAAAAGGGTTTCAACTGTGTTAAGCCTGGCCAGCCATTTGCAGTTGAAAGCATTAACAGAGGGCAGGCAAAGACATGAGAAGGAAGTTGGTGTTGGTAAAGAACAAATACACTTTTTAGTGACCACGGTGTCAAAAAAAACTGTTAGAATGAAGAGAAAGGGCTGGGTCATAGGTTACCAGCCTATGATGAGGAAGAGAGCCATAGGAGGGTCAGAGCTCAGATGTAGAGTTCTAGGCATATACCCTGCTATTCTTCTCCTGACTCCTTTGCTGGCTCTTTGTCCTTCACAGTTTTCTGTGAGTAAATCACAATCTAGTCTTTTTTTTTCTTTATTATGTAATCTCACTTAAACATCTGAACCTTGAAGGGATCAGTGGTGTTCCCATGGATCCATAAAACTATATAGACTACTGGTTTTGCTCTTGGTTGCCCACCAGAACTTGACTGTAAGACTGTTTCTGAAGATACTAGATATTTTTGCCAAAGGATGTAGAGAAATCGAACTTCCTCCCTGAGGGCTAGCTTTTAGTAGTTCTGGAAAGTTCTATGCAGACTGCTGAGGGAGAAAAGTCATCAACAGTATTACCTATCTGTGAATCCTGAAAGCTACAACGATAACCAGCCTGGAATGATATATCCATTGGTACAATAATGGCATGAAAGTATGGGAGTAACCAACTGCTTTTTGATGGAATTTAAGGTCTGTTCCATAGGACAAAGCTCATGCCTGGTACCAATAACATGACCAATAACCTGACCAATAACATGAGGCTCAGAGGGTAATATGTGAAGAACCTACTACTATTATTTTGCTAAGTAGACATAGTATCAAGCTGCCTTCTAAATGCTTATCTTTATATTTATAGATCAGTGTAGTTCTCATCCCCCATCAGATGCTTACTCCACCCCACTGCCCCACTGGACAGTGGTTAATGCAACAACTAAAGAATAGTCAAAGTGCAGAGAATAAGGGACTGTGGAGTGCTTGGACTTAAATGACACATCTATATCATACTGCCTGTCAGGACTCAGGGATGTTACAGAAGTGCAGTAGGAAGAGAGTGGTTCTAAGAGCTACAAGTTGGGGAAGATTGCTATGAAACAGTGTCTTTTGGACATAACATGGTGGTTAGGCTCATGCATTCACTATAGCTGTGATCACCTGCATGAGACCTGCCCAAGACTGGATTATCAATATTTCATCATAGGAAGAAAAAAGGGGAGTGTTTCTTTCTCTAGGGGGTTGTAGTCACTGATAATTTGTACATGGTCCAGTAAATAACCTTCTGCTCATACTCATTCAGGAACAGAAACCCTGCTTAAATTCAGTGGGACACAAATAAGCACAGATACACATACACACAGGCACAGACAGACACACAGACACAGTGGTGTGAAAGTAGGATGTGGACTTGGGAAGAAGGAGGGATTCAGAAGGAGAAGGAAGAGGAATGAGGCTGGATAATAGGAGTCAAGATGGACTATAATTCATTATACATATGAACAAATCTGTCGACGAATAGTAAATTAACTAAAATTAGAAAAATTCTTTTAGTAATTAGGAATTGTCACCTCTATGCTGTGAATTGATATCCTTTTCCATATTAAATGTAGCAATACTTTCTTAATTCCTAATTTCACTGTATCGTGAGTAAACAGATGTCTAGTGGTGGAATGAACAGGAAATAAAAGCTTGAGATGCAGGGTAGTGGTGACCTGCTGTGGTTTCATCTGGGCTTCCATTTGTGTATAAGGTGTACAAGGCAGGAAGGAGTCTGTTGAAGGGACAAGTACGAGTTGAGGAAGTACAACTGAAGGAAGGGGCATTATGACACCTTTTTGTAACTCATACAGACACTTAGATGCTGGTAGATGCCTCCAGGCCACGCTTGTCTCTGCTCCTTTGGTTAGCCACAGATAATTGCTATGTGTTTTTGAACAACCTTGCTTAGGTGTTTCCTTCTCTGAGAAACCTTCCTTGATTTGCTGCCAGATGAGTCCCTCTTCTGCATTACTGCTCTACCTTACACTTGGGTTCTTTTGTAGCATGTATTTATATTCTTTGAGCTTCTTTTCACTTTGTTATAATCTGTGATTGAAAGACAAAGTGAGCTGTACAAAGGGTGAGTTGTATCAGCCACAGTAACTTCAAGTCCGTTCATAGTCACTGGCTATGGATCCTTTTACACAACTCCTTTGTTGCCATCTGGTCCAGACCACACTCCTCTCCTTTTTTTTTTTTTTTTTTTTAAAAGTCAGTTTGAGAGTGAACAGATTTCCCTGGTCACCTGTCACCTGTTGTGAATTTCTATCCTCTGAGCCAAGCAATCTTGCGGTGTTCAGGTGTGCTCTCTTGTGAAAGGCTTAACCTTGCTATGCTTGTTGGTTGTTCGATGTTTACCAGTCACTTATGCAGAGGGTCATGAGACACTCACCTGGGTGTCCAGCTGCTCTCTACCCTCTACCACCTGTTGTATATAGCTGCTTAAATTGCATGTGACCCTAGGGAAGGGCTGCAATATATAGGTCAGTAGAAACTAAGGGATGAGGAGCTTTATTTATGAAGCAATGAAGAAGCTCTTATTTCTGTTGGGTGAAGGCTATCCAGGAACTGGCTGTTGGAGCAGGATAGCCATACACCTATATGTAATCCTTCACCTAAGCTCTGGACAGAAGCCCAATAAACTCATTGGTTTCCCTTAGTGAACTTTGGTGGAATTATGTATTGGCTTATCATTGGGATCTTAGAAGGAGAGGTAGATATTGCTTAAGTCTTCCCTTTGGGAAGAAATTTAGCATCATCACCCCTTATAATCAGTGGCCCTTCCAATCCCTCAGTAATTTCCTCCATTCTTTCTGCTTGTTTCCTTTGAAGATATTTTTACAATAAGCCAGTATTTTATGGGATGTCGTATTTGTGATGCCATCCCCCAATTCAAATATCTGTTGCTTAAGGCAAATATTAGATTTATTTTATAACTTTGTATACTTGGCACTAGGCCAGGAGTCTGACACATAATCAGCTCTCATTAAATGCCCTCTGCATGAATAAATGGATTATCATCTGCCTTCAAGTGATGACATAACCAGTATCCTTCTCTTCTAGAGAGAGAAGAAAAACACTATGGAAGGAACTAGTGGCTATTGGCCCTGTCCACATCACATTAATTCTCAGGTAGTGCCTGGAAGAACAGCTCTAGTAGAACAGCAGGAGATGGCAGGGTTTTGAGATGTCGAAAGGGTATACATATGTATCTTATCTATTTATAAATTTATGTCTATTAGTACATACAAACATGTGATTGCACATACATACATACATATTAACTGTGAATGGTCACATGTATTTATATGTGCAGATAGCAATACCTGTGCTTTACTAATTTTTATTTTAATATTTTGTTTAAGCTTAAGGTAACTGAAATAGCTTTCCCTGCTTGATATAGTGTCTTGCTGTATAGTTCAGGGTCATCTTAAAATTTATCGCCTTCCTTCCTCAGCCTCTGGAATCCTGGGTTTACAGCCATACTCTACCATGTCCATGCCCTAACCCACCCACAGTTTTCTTAATCTCTCAGAAAAACTGGTAACTTCAAGTTATTGCTTTAATCCAGATGTTTTAAAAGCAGCAGCATCATTACTTGGGAATGTGTTAGAATGCTTACTCTCAGGCCCCTGTGAAATTAAGATTCCTAGGTTAGGGTTTACAGCTAGTGTCCCACATTATTACTGGTAATGCTGCTTGCTTTGGGAGAAGGAATAGGTAGCCACGGACCAGTTAAGGCATTGTTATCCCAGGGAGCAATATAGCAAAAGGATGGAGGCTGTTAGAATATGAAGGCTTCTTGACTTGTTGAAGTGCTTTATCTTGAAAAGACATAACCAAACAATTGATGAATAAACACAAGCCATTAAGCCCAGCCAGAGTGAGGTTTTCAGAACTGTTACTTACTGCTCAAGCACCTTGAATGAGAAGGACCCCCAAAGACCACAACCTGCAAAGATGGAGGTGAATTTCCTTCTGCTTTTTCCTAGTGTCAGCATAATCTGGCCTTTCTGGGCTGGTTTAGGTGGCAATCACCCCATAGAATGCAGGAAAAATTCTTCAACTCCAACCTCTCACCCCAATGCAACTTCCTCTACATAAACCCAAGGTCCTGGAAAAGGACAAGTATGCCTTCACATGGCTCCTAGCTTAGAGATAACAGGTCACATGAGACCTAAGAGGGTCCTGGGGCCTCAGACAGGCTAAGAAGAGATAACAATCCATTAGGACAGGATAAACGTGGAAATAAAGCCGATGGAACACAGAAGAAAGACATGAAGAGGCTCCATAGACAAGGGCAAATTCTGACAAGAGCCAGCCATAGGCAACGCTCTTGCCAAACTGATTGCACAGGCCCCAGCTAGAGCACTTGAATATCAACTGTAGTCTCACTCTCCTTAAGCAGGTTTATAGCTCATCCTGTGAAAATCCCCTTTGCTGATCCCAGCTCAGACTCTACTTACACGCCCAGTCTGCAGATACAAAGGCTAGTCTTTTAGATAGAGCCAGGCAAACCAGTGTCCTAGGTATTCAATTACTAAGAGCTGAGCTCCCAGCTTCAAATGTTCACCCTCTCAGTGGTCCACAGAAAAATCCCATGGTAAACAACACAGAATGTCACACACACGTATGAATGGCTTCTTTCAAACTCCCAACACTGGAAAGCAGGCTTGAGAAGTTGAGAAGATAGAGCTTGCTGCAAGTGAATTCATTTGCTCTCTGACCAGAAGAAATAGATTTCTAGCTCTTTTTGGAAAAGAAAATATTTATTTTTAGGAACATCACATGACTCTAACCCTGCACATCCCATGCTGGCCCCCTTACTCCCTGCACCCCATTTCTCTCACGTCAGGATCTGAGCTCAGCTCATGGAGGATCTTTTTCTTTGGAATTTGAATCCCCCCACGCTGCCCCCCCCAAGTAGAATTTCTCCTATTCCATGTCTTTAACAAAGATTCCAAGACCCATGTTTGATCTCTTCACGCTCCATTTCCATCAGTCGTTCACACTCTCCGTCACTTAGAAAAATACAAACAGCACGGTTCAGTTTTAAGGTTAAGAACTGACAGTCTCCATAAACATTTTCATAATAAAAGCTGACTTATCCACTGCCAGAATTTGGTGTCTGTGGAAAGGGGGTGAGATAGAATGAAGGCAGACATTGGGAAATGGAAGCCTTCAATGTCAGAACAAGGAGACAAGTGAAAGACGCTCCCAGGGTTTCACTGGTGAAGAATGACTGAGACCTCTGAATAACAAGTATTACTGGAAGGGGCAAGGAAATCCCAGAAGGAGAGGAGCTCAGACATAAATTCCCTATTCATGGAAAATACAAAGTGATCAACAGTCATAAGTTAAAAATTGCCAGGGCATGAATATTACACATGGCCTGGAGAGGTTATAAAATTCATTCTTGGGAAGTTTTAATTCAGGAGAAGCAGAGAGAAGATAGCAGTGGGACAAAGAAGACTCAAAACTTAAGCCACACTCTACATTCAGCCACCCCAAATGATTAAGAGCTGAAATCATCTAATTAGCTGGGATTTGTTTTGATGGTGTGTGGGCAGATGAGTTACAGGGCTCTTTTTCACTTATTCATTTAATTGCTCTTAGCTCATGACTCAAGGGCTGGAGATTCAATGGGAAGCAAGACAAACATGGTCCTTTTCCTCGTTGATATTACAGGCTGCAGGAGCCTAAACAATGGCATTTTAGGTAAGCCCAAAGCTGTTTAAATCATGGTGTCTTGGTTAGGATGCAGACAGCAGGACATCCAAGACAAGTAGAATTTAAAAACAACCCTGGCTTTCTTAACCGCTTGACCCATGAGCCAAAGCCTTGTCATGAACTCTTCTTCCCACAACCAGCTTCTGTCATGCTCTGCTTTCTACACCTCTATACACCCACAAAAACTCCATCTCAGTGTCTTCAGAACTAGTAGGAAGTTCCATGTAAGGTCAGTCAGTGCTGAGGCTTATGAAAGACATTCTTAATCCAAACTATTTGGTAACATCCTTGAAAGGTATTAGAGATATTTTATTTTTTTTATTTTACACTAATCCAGTACATGGTATTCAGCATCTCATCTGGTAGTGGTTTAAAACATGTAAAACTCAGGCCATTTCAGAAGCCTGTGGATCTCTGGCCACTTTCTCAACACCATGGTTCTTCCATGGCATGGATCCTGGGAACAGATGCTCTTCAGATTTCTACAAGTATCTTTGTTAAGGGGAATAAGGAAGCACATTTCCCAACCTTGCCCGGAGTCTCATACAGGTTCAGTGTCCCATTTTCCTTTGAACTATGGAAGAAATCCATTATAGAGGTTCATGGGTCTACTCTTAGATTTTCCTTCATATAAAAAGGCCACTCCCTCCCCCCGAGTTGGCCCCTGGAATTTTTGAAGAGGAGAAGAAAAGAAAAGAAGGAAAACAGGAACCAATTTTGAAGTTTCAGTGAATGTGCCAGAAAAAGATATCGCCTCCCAAGCCAATGGGTCCTGAGAACAGTTTCAGGAGAAATAATTTCCTTTAATTCCCACCATGTTTTCTGCAGGGTGAAGTCGTCCCTACTCCAACCACCGAGCTTGCCACTTGGCCAATCCAATGACATTCCACTGCAGAGATTAAAATCAACTTTATGATTGTGGTACAAATAATAAAGAACCCGGCAGGGTTTCTTTCCAGAATGAAAGCTCATTTATTTTCCGAGGTGTATAATTTGGTTGTAAATGTTTCCTTTGGGCCAAAATATCCCAAATTGGGTTTTTGCCTGGAACACATCGCTACTTTGTGGGAAAAGAATGGACCCCATGTGGTCCCACTGTATCTCTCTATTCAGGTCAAAGAGGAGATTTAGATGACCTTCTGTTACTGCATATCTGGCAGCAGTAGTCATTGGGCTGGATCAGGAGGTGCTGGGCTTCACTGGCCACAACAGCCTCTGAACTCAGATTCTTCTGTGAACAAGGCAGGCTCATCAGGCTCATCACCAACCCTCATGGGCACCTTCTTTTGTATCTCTCTGACGAAGAGAGTGGGTCACCATGCTCTTTGTGACACTTGGCTTTCCTTCTAGGTTTTGTGTCCTTATTTTATCTTCTCAAAGATTAACCTAAAAAATCCACCCAACAATGACTAATATTTGTATTAAAACAATACCAGATTCTTTTCAGGGCTCCTGGGCTGACTACATGTATTTAGAGCCAGAATTTAGCCCAAGTAGTTGAACCAATCACATCCTAATAGAGATAGCCATTTCTCCTACATATGCTTCAGAAACAGCCCTGCCTGCCGTTTTCCTGTTGACCAGCCACCTCTTGTCATATATTTTACATTGTTTTCCACTTGCATCTTTAAGTTAATTCACAGTCACTGTTAAATTTTGGAGATAACGTATACTTATTTTGTTGTTTCTGTCTCTTCTAAGTAGCAGATCAGGCAAAGAATCATCTATTGGGGTCAATATCTATTGGGATCAATAGGAAATGGGCCAAAAGTCATCCTTTGGGGGTGGGTTGGTTAGGTGAATATATACGTATGAAACTGTCAGAATGAGACCCATTTTCAGGCCTGATTAATGTATATTTACATGACATGAAAGAGAGAGGATGAAGGGGGCACAGTTGATTATGTATCACTCTTTCAGAATCAGATAGTTATCCTTAATACTGAAACTGGGGTGAAGAAGTGGGGAAGAGGTGGGAAAATAAACCAACAAAACCAGCAAGGGCACATGAGAAAACAGTACAAATTGGTGTTATGGGGATTGGCTTAAGAGGTGAAGATCATGATCTATCAACCTGTAAAAATTCTATCAAATTTTCCAGTCGATCACATTCCCTTGGAAATAGTTCTTGCTAGCAGTGCAGCCTCTGCTCAGTGTTTTGGAATAACCATTTATCGTTGGATATCCCAGTTCATGGAAAAGTAACAAGATGTGCCATGAATAGAGAGGAAAGTGAAGAAATGCTAGGGGATGAAGGATTTTGATAATTCATGTACAAAGAAATACACTAATGTAAAACAGGTTGCCCCAGACTTAGACTCCAAGAAACTGGCTGGCTCAAGCTAATGCCTTCAGCACTTCTGGCTGCTGTCATGGCCCAGAGCCCACCTGGAACTTGGAAACTCAGCTTCCAAGAGCATTTGGAAACCACAATACTGACACACGATGAACAAGTCATAAAGGAAGTCTGACTTTCCTGTGTATGAGACTCACAAAAGCCAGGGATTCCAGCCACTCCTGTTGCATGAATGTCACGTTTGCACTGTGGTTAGGGGATTTGATTCAAGGACACACACATCATACTGAGATAAAAGAGAAACTAAGATCTGACTTCTCTTTGAAAACCATAATTTCCTACTTCACTACCTTGTGTCAATACATCTGAGCCCGCCGGCTGTAAGTCACTTCCTGTCCTGGTCAAGTTTCATCTCCTTTCTGAAGCTTTCAATACTGCTCATAGTTCCCAGGTGCAAACAGGACTTGGCTGAAAGTCATTTTGAATTCAGAATATTGCCTGTAGAGGTCTGGACAATGGCTTTTGAGAAATAATTATCCTTCATTCATATGTCAATTCTCTTTGTAACACACACACACACACACACACACACACACACACACACACACACACACCACTTTGCTGACAGATGTGGTTATAGTTCTAGCTACAGCATCCAGGCCACTAGAGCCCTCCTAAATGTGCAGGCTGTGTCCCGTGGTAACATCATTGCATGCCAAAGTGAGTCTAGGACAGCAAGAGACACACTGATGTTTAACAATATCGGGCTTCCTGACATTGGTATGTTTGTTAACTTGAAGAAGTCAATTCACAGACAAGCAAGAAGTAACAGACCTGGGTCTTCCTTCTGCCCATGAAGCTTTTTTTTTTAATTTTAAAGATCTCCTGGTTCCCCCCCTTTTTAAAAATGACAATGTGAGGGTTGTTGAATGACTCTGAATTGTTTTATCAAAAAGAACAAAAAACAATCAAATTAGGGGGCCGGGAGAGATGGCTTAGTGGTTAAAAGCACTTGTTGCTCTTGTAGGGGCCCTGGGTTCTGTTCCCAGCACCCACATGGTGTCTCACAACTGCCTATAATTCCAGTCCCAGGAGAGCCAATACCCTTTTCTGGCTTCCATTGCTGTGCACAGAGGGGATATACATGAGCATGTAGGCAAAGCACACATATGCATGAAATAGAAATAAATAAATCTTAAAAAATAACCAAAGCCAGGCTTGCTGGTGTAGACTTGTGATCCCAGCAATCAGGAAGCTAAGGTAGGAATATCATAATTTCAAGGACAACTTAGCAGTACCTTGTCTCAAAATTAGAATAAAATCAAGGTTGAGGCTGTAGTATGGGGTTAGCATGCTTTTAGCATGTGTGAGGCTCCAGGTTCAATCTTTGGTACTGCTAAGCAGACACATATCAGGTCAAGTCAGATGGTTTTACACTTAAAAGAAGAACAAAGTAAACCAAATGAATGAGGACTCCCAAATCAGGGTCCATGGTTTGCTCTCACACAAGCAGGTAAACTGTTTTCGTTATCAGTTTTATGAATTATAACAAAAATAATACAAAGTCAGTGTTCCTTACTGTGAGAAGGGCATTTTGGAAAGCAGTCCTTGACACTCTAGACTTTATCAATTCCTTGCTATACACAAGAGGCTGCTGGCATACCTCAGACAACAAGAGAGACTGAAGCTACTACACTGCAGCTCACAAGCCTCCTCCTCTAACTGGCATGCAGAGGAGGCAACAGGATTGTTTATGCCCTGGATGGTTATATGGGAATAAGAATATAGTAATTGTTTTAATGGACACGGAATGCAAGAGGACTCAGAAATTGCCACCCCAGCACTGGAGAAAAATCTCCTGTGATGTGTTTAGGGTGTTCACATTTGGGAAGGGGAACGAAATAAGCTAAGGTAACAGCATGAGCCGAAGGGAAAGGAACATGCAGTCTCTGACTTGGCTGCATGGAGCCTGTTGAAAGGAAGGGTAGGGAATGAGGTTAATCCCATATATAGACATTCTTAACACTTGTACTGAGCCAAGACATAGGGAGCCATCAAATGTTCTTGTGCAAGAAAGAACAACTACTTAGAGCAGGAAACGGGAAGACTAGTTTGAATGGAGGCGAGGGGATAGAAACCAGAAATAAAATCAAGAAATCTGGAAAAGTAAGCATGCAGGTCACCACACCAGAGTGCAAGGGAACTGTTTCTGTCTGTGTGGACAGAAATGAGCACATGTACAGGGACGTGGTGGTCTGTGAAATACTACAGGCAACTTTTGAAATGTCCTTCAGTGTCTCCATCCCCAGGATGCATACATGTGTATGATACTTTCCCTTTGGATGTGGGATGAAGCAAGAGATCTGTTTTAAAGAAACAGAATGTGACAAAAGTAATACGGGCATCATGAGATTAAAAAACAAAACAAAACAAAACAAAACAAAACAAAACAAAACAAAACAA
>NW_021604587.1:8986050-8998414 GCF_004785775.1 Grammomys surdaster
AAAACAAAACAAAACAAAACAAAACAAAACAAAACAAAACAAAACAAAACAAGCCAGCTCTGTTCTTGTGAACTGCACTGTAGAGAGGCCACATGGTAAAGGAACCAGGGATTTCCTCCGGCCAAAAATACATGGGTAACTGAATTCTGTCAATGTCCCCATGACAAAGGTCTGAAGCTCTTCTAAGATTATAGTCTTGTTTGATACCTTAATTGTAGCTTGGAAGGACTGACTTCCTGATGCCCAGAAATGCTGAGATAGTAACTGTAGATCCTCTTAATCTTGTAGATTCTGAGGCAATTTGTTACACAGCAGTAGGCATCTGTAACCTACTGTATAAGATATTTAATGTGGCAGATGAAAGGGAGAGTAGAGAACAAATTCTCTTTGAGATTCAACTCTTAAGATCATGGCCCAAAGTTGTACACTCCCTTTCTTCTCAGCCAGTGGTTCTCAACCTTCCTAATGCTGCAACCCTTTAATACAGTTCTTCACGTTGTGGTGACTTCCAACTATAAACTATTTTTGTTGCTACTTCATAACTGTACTTTTGCTGCAGTCATAAATTATAATGTAAATATAGATAGAGGTTTTCCAAAGAGTCTACAACCCACAGGTCAAGAACCACTGTTCTGGGCATCATTGATTTCAGTTTTTTCAAATAATAAGATCTCTCTGCTACTTCTTTATCCCACCGTTTCCTGGAACTGATTAAAGAAATGTTTGAGTTTTAATGTCTGATTTTTAATGGCTCAGGGAGACAGTCCAGTAGATAATGGCAGGAAAATTATCACCATGTGTACAAGGCAAAGCAGAAGCTCTTGAATCTGACAAAGGAGAAACACATCTCACTTCTTTGGACACATCTTCCTCAAGTGTGATTTTTGTATCAATAACTCTTCTGGACTGAGGAAGGGGAAATATCTTCTTTATACAAAATAGGTCGTAGCACCAATACCAAAATGCATGAATGATGGCTAACAAAAAAGCTGGATGAGAGATGTTGGGGAAAAAAACAAAGCCATGTTAACTCCTCATTAATGCCTGAGTTACAGAATTGAGCAGCAAAGTCAATACTATGTCTGTGAATTAGAATAAGTCCCCATGCTAAATCTCATTAACATGTTTTTGTGTACACTGTGCTGCTTAAAATTAAGTTCTTTTCAATGGTCTTACTGTGAGAAACAGAACCAAGCGAAGTACAGTTGCAGAACCTCATTGCCTTGTAACCTGTGGGACCCTGAGGCACACAATGTCAAGCAAGTAACCATCAGACATCTTCATGATGATGTTACACATAACAGTTGCATTGTAGCTAGACACCTAATGGAGAACTGTGCTCATCATAGTGACCAAGAGTTCCTCTGCCTTCAGCAAACCGGTGAGAAACAAGCTGTTCTGAATCAAGCTTCCTGTTGTAGACTTTTAATTTAGCCTCTGAACATGCAGACCTTTGCACTTATCTGCGATTGAGGCTAAACGTTTGTTTGCCTGGGTTTATCTTGCTTGGCTGAAGGGACAACGAATGTTTGAACTGAAATGTCCCTCATAGGATCATGTGTTTGAACACTTGGTCTACAGTAGGTGGTGCTGTTTTGAGAGATTACAGAAGCTTCAGAACATGGGGCAGAGCCTACACTAGTAATCACTGAGAAAGATCTACTACTGGTTCTGCTACCAGCTTTCTGCTTCTTGATTCACCAAGATGTAAGGTGCTGTTTCAACTAACAGATAGAGTTGCTGCCGCTGCTGCTCCACTTCTAGACAGTTGACCCAGCCTCCCAGCTATCATGTATACCTCCTAAAACCATGGGCCAAAATAAGCTTTTCATCCTTTTGTTTGTAGTGATACGTGATATGTGTGGTATATGAATATGTGATACATATGATATGTGATATATGTGAGACCATAACAAGGCCCATTGTTTGCATTATCTGTCTATCTGGCAGATGCGTTAGCAGCTCCACAGAGATGGAAGCTGAAGATGAGCATTCTCTTGTTGACCCATCAACAGCATAAAGATGTATTTTCTGAAAGTCTGAAAAGGAAGTCCATCTTTCCTTCCAAGATCTTACCCTTTGAAGGGAACTGCCAGCAACCTCACTATCTTTCAGCCCTCGATCATTTCCATTCTCCTCTGTGTTCATCCAAGCGCCCTACAATAAAAATTTATGGCAACTCCTTTCAGCTCTCCCTTTTCCTTCTCTTTCCCTCTGGTCTTTGAGACTCGGGGAAAATACCCCACATTTTGATAATCTTGGAAGCCAAAGAGATGAGAGAAGAAAAAATAAATAAATAAAAGAAAATCATCCAATTTGGCAAATACACTTTGATCTTGATCCATGTCTTTAAAGATTAAGTAAATGAGGGCTTATCACCACCCCTAAATGATTTCTCTTTCCTCCTACAAACTCACCACTAGCAGGGTCACAGATAACCATTTCCCATCCATCTCCACATCTCCTTCTCCTGCCTCTAATCTCACAGGTGAAATAGGAATTACTGCTTGGCAACTCTCATATTTCCATCATGGATCCACACTCCCACCTGGACAGTCCATCTTTCAACAGCTGCATAGACTGGGCTTTCCTGCTCCTAACAAAGGCCAATTCTAAAAGTAAAAGTAAAAGCCATTTCTCATACTGAAGTCCTAACCTTCATGAAGGAGGCAGTCCCTTCTCTATTAATATTACAGTGTAACACTCTCTTTTTCTACTTAATCTTTCTCAATGGCATCCAAAATGGCCTGGTATTTCTAATCTTAAGTAAATTTTTAAACTTCATAGGACCCCATATTCACATCTCTTTTTCAAAACAAAAAGTTCCCAAGTCTTACCTATAGTTCTGTCTCAACTTTCTCCCCACAATTTTTTTTACCTGGTACTACTATAAGTCCTCTTTTAGTGTCCCCTGAGCTCCCCTCAGTAGCAATCAGTGTATTACCCAGTTGGCATACATTTCTCTGTCTTCCTCTTTGTTGCCATAATAGCACTGGATAGGTTATGGCACTTTTTTTCTTAAGACATTCATTCTCCTTTCCTGGTTCCTATAATCACACAACTCTTTGAATCCATTCACCATTTTGGCCACAGCACTTTAGTCTCCATTCCTTGTCCACTTGACCACTTCCTTACTCATTATCTTTACTTAGAGTATAAGATGTCAGTGGAATGTCTAAGAGTTCAATATAATTCTATCCTCTAAGGTTCAGTCATCTGCACACCCTTCTGCATCTGTCTTAGAACTGTGTCTTGTGTCCATCCACTGCTCCCCACTCTCATCCATATCATATTGTTTGTTAATTGGGTTTACAAACCTTCCTACTATGTCTCTGCTGTTCCTTTATATTCTCTGTTTTATAGCCAGAGCCATCATTCAAAATCTCTTTAGTGGCTTCCTCTTTCTCAATGCCAGAACATTGAGGTTGTTTAACTGGATCTACAAAGGCCATGCCTTTTCCTATGTGTTCATTTGGTATAGATTTTTCTTGCAAACTTCTCTTCAAACTTTTTTCAAGCAACAAATCCTGTCTCTCAAGGCTCTGCTGTTTCTGATTGTATCTGCCTGAACTACATTTCCATCCTGGTTCTATGTAGGACTGGTCCTTTATTAGCTCTCAACTCAGGATTTCACTGTCAACATCCCAGCAAGCCCTTCTGGTTGTTCTCTTTTAGTATTCCCTATATGTATTCCTTGTGACTGGCCTGCTGAACATCTATCACAATCTATAATCTGGACACTACTCAGTTTCCTCCTTCTAGAACATGAATATTTTCTCTCTTGAGTCTTTAGCATCTAGCATGATGTCTCTTCATAATGGCAATTGGCTATATCAGTGATGAGCAAATAACTCAGTTGTGAGATGGTTGGGCAATGCTCCATACTGAGTTACACATTCTTTCCGTTGTCCGAGTAGTTACTCTGAAATAAGAGAGACATAATTCTTGCTCAGTCCTTCCTTTTCAGGTCCTGTAATGCCCTCACATCAAGTGTAATGTCAACTGTAATGTCACAGAATCAAGACCCTTTAGAAGTATGCACACAGGCCTTCATGCACATAGGCCAATGAGCTTTTCAGAAATGTGGCTTATTTAAGACAATTTGCTCAGGATTCAGTCAACCTGTAATACTATGCTGCCTGTATGTAAAATGATTGGTATGGTCTTGGCTAAAGTCTTTCATTTCTCCAGGTTCTGGACTCTTCATCAAGTGTATGAGTTGGGGTTATTTTCACAGTGCTAGCATGCCTTAAGTGACCAGTGTAAAGAGAGGAAAGGTTTGCTTTGGTTTATGGTTCCTGACATGTTATCATTGTGGAAACGGTGTGGTACAACAGAAGGGGTGTGGTACACATCATATTATAGTGGACATAGGCAGAGAAGAGTCTACAGAAATAGGACAAAGCAAGATAGAGCCCCAAGCCCATATTCCCCTTGACCTACTTCTTCCAACCAGACCCCACCTTGTACCTTTCACTATATCTCAATATTCCAACATATTATAAATCCAAAGATTGGATCAGAGTCTTCACAGTCTCGGTGTCTCATGCTCATATACCTTTAAAGGCATTTCACTTAGACAGTTGGGCCACAACTCAGAACTTAGGCCACACCAGTTATAATTCTCCCACCAGCATCCACCTTATGATGAAATAACCAGGGAGGCATTTGCTTTAGATCTCATGTGGGGTGGGCTGCAGATGGCTTCCTGATGTCTCTCCAGCCTGAATGCATAGGGTTTTGTGAGTATTGAGTTGTTCTTTTAAAGGGAGCCTCTGTAGCCACCAGACGCTCTTCCCATCTGGGCAGGCTCCACCATACTGGCAGGTTGCCATGGCATTTCTATTTACACCACATTCTAAGTGGCATGAAAAAGCCAACCCAAAGGAACAACACACACATACAGGAGCCCTTAAAGTAAAGTAAATTGAGTTAATGGTTTGAGCAATCTGGGAGCAACCATTCAGAGGCCCAGAGAAAAGATGCAGCCTCATAATTAGAGGGTAGCTCTTTCAAGCTGTGACCTCGTCTTCTTTGTTTATCCTCTGCTCACATCAGGAAGGTGGGGATCCTGTTCTTGGCTCCACACCACACAATTCCATCCTTACTGGGGGCTATGTTTTTCTATAATCAAATCAGCTAGCCCTGGTCCAACCATTTCTCTTCTTTTCTTCCCGTCTCACTGTCTGTGAGCAAAATTAGATCTGAAAAACAATTGGTATTCATTTTTGGATTATCTCAGCTTCTAGAAGAAGTTCTGGATGAGTTTCAGGGTTGTAAGGTTGTGGGGAAGAATCTACAGCAGAGAAGCCATCCTCCACTTGTAAATTTTGCAGAGGCTGCCTTATTATTCCCACCCACTCATTGGAGTATAATAGTATAATCTTTTCTAGAGGTCCTACTGCTCAACAAAGATTGTGAAGCATTGTTTCTTTTTTGTTTTGTTTTGAATGTTTATTTTATATATATTTTAAAAATCAAGTTCTTTATCTCCATCAAAATCTCAGCAGAGGACTTTCAATCACTTCAAGTAGTTTGTACATTTTTTTGAATGGACCAAAGAGGAACAGGAGAAAAAAAGAAAAGGCAAGGATCTACTCAGCAGCCTGTTTCCAACAAATGAGCCAATTGTGGAGCACAAACATCTCCAGGAGTGATTGGTTCAGAATTGGATGGCTTAAGTGGTACTTTATCTTTTGAGTTACGTTCTCTTATAGCACAGGCTGTCTTTAGACTCATTATGTAGCCACAACTGTCCTTGAACTACTGCTTCTCCTGCCTCCACTTCTCATACTCACCAACATACTCAGAGATTTGGTTACTATAGAGATTGCTTTATGTGCTGTGCACTGGAAACTTCTGCAGTATGTAAATATTTTTGAAAGCATCATTCTGGTTTATTTAATTTCGAGCAGGCTAGTGATTCTGATTATAGATATCTCTTTCTACACCACCTGGTTCATACTTCATGTTAAGCCAAGTACATTCTTTATAAGTAGTTTTCTATTTCTGTCATAGATAATTAGTAACCATCTATACTTTTTAGTAGGTATAGAGTAGTCCATTTTTTTTCTAATCCTGTCCCAATATCTGAAAATGCTAATAACTAACACCAAGAGTTTTTCACACCAGGGTTATGAGGAGTGATGTCTAGATAGCTATCAGGAGACATCATATAATGGACATAGGAGATTAGTTTGGTCTTAATCCTTAATAAGTGTTAACTCTACTGAAGGGCAGCTCCTAATAAGCTAATAAATGCAACAGGATAGAAATTTCCATTTTGCCCAATTTCTGTATGGTAGTCCTTGGCAGTAGATAAGTCTATTTTATTCCCAAGGTCTTGCAGAGCTGAGGGAAAAAATGAGGCATAAATACAATAAGTCAATCAGTCCAAAAGAACCCATGTCAGATTGAAGGGTCTTGAGCCAATGGCCAAACTTCAAGCAGTTTGGGAGTATGTAACCACAGTGATGTTTATTAAATGGAATGTCCATCTCGTCACATTCTCAAAGGTAATTTTTTATTATCTGAAGTTATTGCTTCTCTTTATTGTACAAGATGTCCTATAAAGAAGATATATGTCCACAATTGAGCTTTCAAAGAGGACCACGGGGCCAGATTCACTTAAAGGGAATGAAGTTAAGCAGTAAATTTGCTGGTCACTCTTTTCATAGGAACAGTATCTTAGTCGGCAGTTGGCCTTTGATGTCCTAACAATAGCACTGAGCTGAGAAGGCTGAGGAGCACCCCCATAACACACAAACTAGTCTACTCTGTTCATTAAAATGTGGAGACCAAGCTTGCAGGTCAGCATGCAACAGGGAGTTCAGAGACTGGGCCAGTCTTCACACTGTTTACCACGCTTGCTGTTTTCTTGGCTATATTTTTAGTTGAGTAGAATATTCACAAGATATTGTACACATATAATTTCAGTAATGTTCAGTAAAATCCAAGAACAGAGGCGACCTGTGTAACCATTAGCACTCAGATCAACCGAGAGAATACACTCAGCAGCCAGCCAGCCCTTTGGGGTATTTTCTTGACAATGGTAACCTGTATCCTCTCTTCCACATTCCTACACTCATTTGTCATGGTTCTGATCTTGATATAGGCAGGACTAGTAGCTGATAGTGCTTTGTGACTGGTTTCTTTCACACAGCATTATCCCAATGAATGTACACCCTGGGTGTAGGTGTTATTTGTTAATTCTAATCATGTACTCGATTGTCTTCTTATCCATCATACTATTCATGAGCTTGGGATGACTTCAGTAACATTATGACAATTCTTTTCCCAGTCTTTAAGTGCACCGACTGTGGATACCTCACCAGGGTGGAATTGATGGGCCAACAGCATGTGTAGATTTTATTTTCAGTTAGTTATTTTGGACAAACTACTTCCTACAATGTTTAGATCAGTCTACACTTGCACTAGACCACTGGGTTGCTCAACATCATTATCAACACTAGTACCTACAAGAATTTTTTTCATTTTATTATCCCAGTGTGATAGTGTAGTGGTTTTATGTTTTTGGTGGTTGTACATTCCTTTAGAAGTTGTTTTTCTCGGGGGTGGGGAATGGAGGGAATGTCATTCTATGGTAGAGAGTTTGCTATTATGTCCATGGCCTTGGGCTTAACCTTCAGCAGTGCAAAACAGAAGTCATGGTTTCACTGTATTTTAGTTAGTGATCAATTCTGAGACAACTACCAAATGAGTACATTGCATAGGAAACTTGAGCAAGACTGATTCCAAGTTCATAGTTGAGTCACACAAAGAAAGAACCACTAAGGTGCAATGGAATTCAAAAGGTTGTGCTCAATAAATGGGAGGACTCAGTCCACTGAGAAGAAAATCGTAAGATAAGGCTGAACTATAAAAGAGAATATGACACCACTGGGTAGAGAAGACATTCCTAACGTCTCACCACATGCTCCTGAAAAGACTATGAACTTGTGGCATACAGAGGGAAAAGGGGATCTGACTCATCACAAGAAGGAACCCTTCTGGGCAGTAGCAGTAACTAAGAAGTAGAATTAAACTCACAGAGCTCGTGCAACGCCTGTCCTCTGACATGTTCATTTTTCTTGTTAAGTTGGAGAAAGGAAGAGAAGGAATGAAAGGGTACCCCTGTGTCAGGGAAAGTGGTTTCAGGCTTAAATTGCTTAAGCTGAGGGATGAATGACATATTTGTGGGCGCAATTTCATTCCTATCATGAGGTATATCATGTTTAGGCACAGAAAAGACAACTATTATGAAGGACGATGGAAAGAGATGGACACATATCCCTTGACTCAGAAATGACACTCGCTAAGGTTGAATCCTCTGCTGACAGAACAACTTGTGAGAGGAAAGATCTATTCCAGCCCTGCTCCAGACTATGCCTTCTAGGAAAACTTCTCAGGAAAAGGACTGTTAGGGCCTTATCCCTTTCTTTGCTGTCACTCACCCAAAGCTACACTGAGTAGCCTTACTTTACAGCCCTGGAAGGTGGCTGAGAACACTGGAAATTATATTTCTTGTTTTTGCATGGCAGAAAGGCAAGCTTCCTTGTTTTTTCCTTTCTTGTCCTGCAGGAGACAACAGAAGTATCAGCATTGACACCAGTTTATGGTGAGCCTTCGGATAGCAGGCAGCCACAAGGACCAGCCTGGACTGTTTCACTTCTGCAAAGTGGTTTCCTCCACAGGAAATGCTCACAAGAACATACTGCTAAATCCCAGAGTCATAATATGACCATTCCCAAGTTTCTTCAACTACAGAGTGGAGATGATTTTCACTGGGAAATTAAGGAATGGAGGAGCAAACAGCCATCAAGTCCTAAAAGGAAGGCTTGCCAGAGTATAAGCACTCATTCGCCATTATTGCCACCACTGGTTTCAAAAGTGAAATCCGTGGATTAATAGAACTCTATCTCTCCACTAGAATGTGTGTTTCTAGATGAGAAAACGAAGTCCAGAGATATGATGTGATTTGCCCAAGGTCACAGAATTCTCAGTACTAACAACACCTATACATTAAAACTTTACTATGCGATGCAAAGGGTATTACAACTTTATAACTTCCCAGCGATGTAGCTATTTTTGTTCAGTTTTACTGAAAGGGATGCAGAAGCAAATGCTTCTGCTTAGGGCATGGCCTTAAATAAGAAACAGAACAGGCATCAGCCTTGGCCACTCTGTGGGAGCCTGTGACTTGATTAAGTTGATGGGGTATTAACAGGCATGCATAACTCGAGCAAAAGGCTACACTGTGCAGCACACACATGCCTACTTTTTGGCTTTCAGTAAATTTTTATCACCAGGAGATAATGGTTTAGCAGGAAGCCTGCAGGCCTAGAGAAGTGGAAAAATGCTCATGGAGTAAATGCAAACCTAAGCCAGGACTTGTTAGGGCTCTTGCCTAGGTCTGAACTCTAGCTGACACACTGGTTAATAAAGGTGCAGATGCAAGCTAATTGTTGTAGACTACTGAGTTGAATGTGCAATTGGTCCTGTAACATCTTTAGGGGAGTAGCTGAATAATATAGAACCTATGTAAGTGTTTTAATGGTGTTCAGAAGCACACCTCTGGACTACTGCTTCTTGAATTGTGACCTGCCTGTAATTAAGCTAGGCGACCTTGTCAAAATGCAGGTTCTGACTCAGTAGCTCTGGGATGGACACAAGGAGATGCTAGTGCTGCTGGCCCACAGAAACTCTGGGTACAAGAGCTGTGAAGTCATCCTGGGCTTCTCCTGTGGATTTCTGGGCTACAACTTGCTTTGGTGAACATTTGGGCAGTAGATGGCTCGCCATCTGTGTAAAAGAGCAATTTTCTGTGCCCTCATTGAAAATCCTGCGTGAGTCTGCCACTCCACCTTCTCTAACATTTATCATGGCCAGGTAAGCCTGTGTTAATATTTCCTCAGTCTGTCTTCTGGGAGTATCTGCCTTTTAGTTGTTACAGTTTCTGTTTCTTGGAATTCAAAGCTTCTTAGGACCCAATCTAGTTGACCATTCATTCCGAGCTCACAACCCATACTGGACTTTAAGGCATAAGTCAGTTGAGATAGAAAGTTTTTGCCTGTTTTTTTTAACACATTGTCAGACAGGAAACAGGGAAGATGAGGAGGATGGTGCTTGAGGATGGACAGCAACAGCACACTGGAGGCTGGGCCACATGTCTAACCTGTTTTTTGGTTCAGCACCCACCATTCATTCTGCCTCTTTACTCTAGCATGACCACCACACCACTGTCATTATGAGACCCGGATAAGTGAGCCATATGAGATCTTGTACTTTCGTTGTCCTGAAAGGAAAGGAAAACGCTTTCCAAGGATACAGGAGTTTTTTTTCTCTCCTTCAGATTCTCACAATGCACTGAAGGTCAAACACCGATATTTTAATTGGAGGAAAATATCTTTCTAAAATTCAACTTGCAAACTCTGTGAGGTTCTTCAAAGGTTCCACAGGGCTGCTGTGGATCCTAAGAACATTATGTAAGTGCATAAAAATATTGCCATGATTTCTTAATAAGTAAAACATGCAAGATCCATATGACCCAACCATTTTTCTCCTAAATATATACCCAACAGAAATGAAAGCATATGTTTACACAAATGTTCACTACATTTCCATTTTAATAGTTCCCAAATAGGAAACAACTTAAGTGCTTTTCAGTGGGCCAATGGATTAGCATACTGTAGACAGAGCCATACAATAGAATACTAATTGACAATAAAAAGAACAAATTTCTTATGAACAAAACAAGGATAATTGTCAAATTTATTCTGTGAGTAAAGAAGCCATATAATGTGTGCAAATGTACTTACAAAAAACCCAAGAATTACCAGATGACTCTATGGTGACGGAAGCCAGGTCAGTGGCTGCTTAGAGATTTCAAGAAATGACAAAGGAATACAAAGAAATGTCTGAAAGTTTATTACCTTCATGATGATGATGTCATCACAGGTATCTATAGTGTCAAAATAGTCATATTGAATATATATGCATATATATATATATATATATATATATATATATATGCATATATATTTTACCACTTACCAATTGTGTCTCAAAATTCTGTATTCTAGAAAGCAATAAAATGACTACTTCCCTTCTTTTCCTTATCATCTACAAAAGGTAGCTTTGAGCTAAAGTATGGAGTGTGTGTGGGTATGTGTGTGTGTGTGTGTGTGTGTGTGTGTATGAATTATTCTCATTGACATGAGTACATTGTTTGGACACTGTAGAAATAAGTTAATGCTTGTGGTGAGTGTGGCATTATTTCTAGAATCCTGCATTCTTCACATACAATTTACCTTGATGTTTAAAAGTAGATATGTAGTGTCCAACAGGAAATGACTGGCCTGTTGCCCTCTATGTCTGTATTCTTTTTTTCCAGGTCATTGCTGTTGAATACCTGGAGATGGGAGAGGTTCAGATTGTAAGTTCAGCAGCTAGGGAACCCAAATATCAAATATCATTAGTTCAGTTTCATGGGCCCTGCTTCAGTGTGTCTTCCAGGAAGCATAGCAAGGCTGCTTTCTTCCAGTGGGATGTTAGTCACAGACAACATTTAATGCAAGAAGATTTGCTTTCCTAAGATGGGCAAAGGTCAATGCCTACAGGAAGAAGGAGTTGTTGACCTACTGTTTTCACTTCTGCTAAGTTTACAGAAATAACTTTCCAGTGACATCTGCTGGTCTAGGCTTGGGGAGTTGATGCTATTTATCAAGGCACTTTGCCCTGCCTTCTCAGCCGTTAGATGACAGCCACACAGAACTCTGGGGAGTTCTCATAGTCATCCATCCTCTCATTTAAAATAGTAAACGTTCACAGGTGTAATTTCTCAAGGGAAAATGGGCCAGCCATATCCTAAGCATCAGGAATTTGTAGTTTTTTTTTTTAAAAAACCTAATTCTGACCTTTGTTATTCACCAATTTTCCTAGCTGTTGGAAGGTGTGAGACATCAGATACTCATATTGCTCATAACACAGCCCTTTCAGAGGCTTAAAAACCTTATTTTTGCTACCGACAACAGAGGTGTCTCAAGGAAGCTCTCTGCTCTGTCCTTCCAGTGTTGGTCTACTCTGATGATATCTAGAGAGGAAGTCACCCCAGTGGCTAATGTTTAGATGTATAGTATGTTTTGGTTTGTCCAAAGACAAACCTGAGATACATCCCAGACATGACTACAGGAATTCTGAGAGGAAGGGAAGGGAAGGGAAGGGAAGGGAAGGGAAGGGAAGGGAAGGGAAGGGAAGGGAAGGAAGGGAAAAGAAGGGAAGGGAAAAGAAGGGAAGAGAAAAGAAGGGAAGGGAAAAGGGAAGGGAAAAAGGAAGGGAAAAAGGAAGGGAAAAGGGAAGGGAAGAG
>NW_021604587.1:8998814-9084117 GCF_004785775.1 Grammomys surdaster
GGGGAGGGAAGAAGAGAAGAAGGGGTATAAGACATCTTACTAGTAAAGGAGCTAGCGTGGACAGTGATGCTCTGCAATAAGAGGAATTTTGGCCATTACCATGTTGGTTTGATTGCCATATACTCGATCTGATCTTGCTTCTTGACTGATATGCATAGAAGACAGTAAATTGTTTCTCTTTTTTTTTCCTTTTTTCTTTTATGCACCTGGATATTTTTGCTTGTATGTGTACCGTGTGTGTGGTCTAGTGCCCGTGGGGGCCAGAGAGAGTGTCAGATTCCTTGGCACTGGAGTCACAAATGTCTGTGAGCTGCCATGTGGTAGCTAGGGATCAAACTTTGGTCCTCTGCAAGAGCAGAAAGTGATCTTAACTGTTGAGCCACGTTTCTATCCCAGAAGATAATTTATAAATTTTATGTTCATAGCTTTGTTTGAACTTCATACATAAGGTTTTAAAAGATGCAAAATCAGACTCTTTTTTCTCAATCAAGAAACTTCTTTGTCATTGTTTTTGAACTTATGCATTTAATACAAGATTAACCAGATGCTACTGTCTTAGCTGCTAAATAAAATCTGTTTTAGGGGACAGGAGTAGGAGCAGGAGCAATGTGGTGGTTATTCTGGGTTGACTACATATGGAATTAACTAAAAACCCAAGCAACTGAGCACACCTCTGAGGGATTTTTAGTTACTTGGATTATCTCAGGTAGACTTTATTTTATATACTTTATGTATATAATTATTTTAAAATTATAAATAAATATATGCAATTATATAATATTTTATATTATATATTATAAACTATGTTTTATATAATATAATAAATCCTACCTCAAATGATACTAACAAGACTGACATAATGAAATATATATTCATTCCTCTAGAGAATCCTGACTAATACAGAGGGAGAAACATTCTTCACTGTCACTGAAGAAGGGCTTCATCACCACCTGTCCAAGCTACAAAATGCTGAATCAAGGATTGGTTGAAAAGAAGAATGCTCATAGGAGCAGAGAGGAAAAATAGACCCCCCCAACCACTAAAATATTGTGAAAACAAACTCAAATAAAACAAGCTAAAGAAATAGATGATTGAAATTGGAGTGTAGAGAGGACTGTCTTGGAAAGAGAGCAGATACCTGCCTATGAACACCAGGGAGATAGAAAGTGAATTCGGAATTAAGTTATAGCCCAAGGGACCTAAAGGCATATTAAAATAAGAGTGTTCTGAAGAAATAGGGATTGAAAATGTTTGAACAACATAAAGTAGATGTTTTGGGGTTCACTTGGAAGTTTGATACCCCAGATATAATCTTCAGACAACTTTCAGGACAACCTTCAATCTCAAAATTCAATATACTTGTTAGAACATGGCTTGAAGGAAATGATAAGAGCTTGCATAAATAGGAGAGCTTTTTGTTCTAAAAACAAAAGGCATAAAATTGTAGTGTTTTCATTAAATGTGTACAAACAAGCATCTGTGCATTCTATAAATTATACTGGGATGTTGTAAGAAATAGAAAAGTGACCTGGGAGTGGGCACAGACTTCTGGTATAAAACAATGACAACCAGTCAAAAGTGAGGTATTTCAGGGCTAAGATCATAGCAGAATGGTTTTTAGAAAACTTAAGACCCTGAGAAAAACTCTTTAATAGTATCAAGAACAGTTTACTTTTAATTACTAGAAACCTACTCACAATAAATGAAAACATTTGTTCACAAAAGGACCCATACACAGTTGTAATATGATCTTACCTACATTATGCAAAGATTTGGAAACTCTCCAACCATACATTGATGAGGAGAGAATAAATAATACCATGGAATAATTGAGTGGAATATCACTCAGTACTAAAGAAGGGAAATCTACCCAGATATACAATATTTCAAAGAAAATAAAAAATAATGCATTAAATGAAAGACAACAGACACACAGAAGAATGTACAATTCTATGCACATGAGCCCTGGTACAGGCAAAGCTGCAGTGGTGGGATCAGGAGAAGGATGATTGCCTACAGAGGTACAGTCGTATAGGGTAACAGCGAATGCTCTACACCTTAACTTTGATGACAGCTGTTTGGCCACATATAACTCTCACACACTATCAATACTATCAACACAAATACACAGCTATCAAAAGTGCAACAGAACTCTTGAATTTGTTCACTTATTGCATGCAAATCATACATTCTTTTAAATACTTTTTAAATTTAGAGAGAAAGGAAAGAGAAGAAAACAAAGGAGCAATTGGAAAGGGGAAAAAGAAGGAACAGGAAGTGGAGCGAATGAAGTGAGATGTTAGGAGGCTGTAGAGTTTGGGAACAGCCTGAAAGAAAGCATGGCCTTGTTCAGTCCTGGGGTTCAGAGTGCCTGGATGTGACATTTCCACCTGCAGTAGACTGTGGCGGCTCAGGTATGAGTGGCTGCTGGGCAAATCACTGAAGAAGATGCAGCCAAGATGTAAAGGATGTTCTCAAAACAGATGTAAGAGTATGAGTGGAAAAGGAGACACAGAAGACGGACTTTGAAATCTCAATATTAGCTTCATACTTGGATAAGAGTCTCAGAACAGTTCATGGACAGTGGAAATTAAAGAAAAAACAAAACAAAAACAAAAAACCAAAAAAATGGCTAAAGAAGTGCTCTGAGCAGAGAATAAGCTTGGGACTATATGTAAAGAGTATGGACGCCATATGCTGGAAAGTCCTTAAAGCCAACCCACAAATCTAAGCAAAGCTGATGAAATTTTTGAGTATCATGAGTAAACAGAAAAACCTTTAAAGCTTCAGGTTTGTTTTTCAGAGGCCCAGGTTCACTACAGACGTAGAACTCTTGTCTAGCATGTTTCAAAAGCCAAATGCTAAGAAGTTCTATTAAATTTTCCTGGGAGGCATGAAGTAGTATAATAAAGTGAATATCTTCACAATTCTGAGAGCAGACAACAGAACTCAGCCTGCTGCCACATTGGCATTCCATGTAAGAACCAAATAGAGGTGTTGGAAAATGTAAGTTCTTGGAGACTTTTGTAGTTAATAAGCTATTTTTAAAAAATCTCTTTTGTAGAATGTATTCAGCAGCATATAAGATGAAAATGTGAGCTCTATGAAGAGGGAAGGTTTAAGACATCTCATAGTTAAAGCAAAATAAGTCATAAGAACATAATAAAACTGGTAACACCTGCTCAGCGGGTGCAATAAAAAGGCAAAAGAAAACAAAAGAAGATTTCAACACTAAACATTTAGAAAATGTAATTTTTTTTTTAAAAAAAAATCTAGATACAACCTACAGACAAGAGAGAAAAAGAGTAAGAATCCTGTTTCCCTGGGGAATGCGGGTTACAGATGGAGACTGATTTTCAGCATTCATAGAAGTGTGTGAAACAAAAATATGTTTGTAAGATTTTTAAAATAATAGAAATGGCACACGTAGCTTCCGTACTTTGAGAGAAAGCAAACAAAATAAATAAACTTAAACACCAGGTTGAGCGCCAATCTACAGCAAAGCATTTTGGGAGTCCCTACAGTGGCATTGGGTGGCAGTCAGGAGGATTTGCTCTTGCTGGAGTCATACAGCCAAGCTGATGGAGGGTGAGAAGAAACAACTGGAAATTTGGGAAGAATAAACAGAATGAAAAACTTATCTTCAATATTATCAGGAAGCAATGTAATTATAAGTGGTTAGTCCATTGATTTCACAGATAAAGAAAATTGAGGTATAGCTCACCAATATTAGAAATTCCAAAAAATCAAATGCAGAAAATGCTTGAAACAAAAGGTTGAAAATTGTACCTCCTCAAAAGCCCACAACTCCCAAATGGAGCCGGAGTAATAACATTAAAGTCAAGACAGTTTTAATATACACACACAATAAAAGAGATTAATGAGAAATTTCATTTCAACAAAACTACAACACCCCAAAGATACTTATGTCCTGACACTATGAGTCATAGAAATATACATTTAAAAATGAACAGAATTCAGGTTACAAGAAGAGGAAGGGGCATAATAGCAGGGTAAGACCATAGTGATTTTTCTTCTGGAATCATCAGATAAAAAGATGTGGAGGGCATATATTCTAAATTAACAACCTTAATTCTATAGGTCTTATTATGTAAGACATTTATATATTATATATCTGTAAATATATACTACAAAACATGGAGGAGTTGTAAATACTTATGTCAAACCTTATACTATTAAAATTAAATTCATTTGAGAATGTTTTATCTTTTCTGAAACATACATCACTACAATCAGCTAAAGAAATAACATATAACTTGAATAGGTCACTGACAGTGGAATGCCCAGTATGTGAATCAGAGATTTCAGTTAAGAAGATAACATGATGAAGAAGATTTTAGGAGTATTTTATTTTAATTGATATTCAATTTTTATTTAAAGTGCTAGTAAAAATATAAAAGAAAATTGAATCCTTGCCATGTAAAAAGAATACCATTTCCAAAGCGTAATGGCAAAGACTAATATTCTATTTTCCAAGCACTCAAATAATCTATAAAACAAAAAAGAATGAAAATTTTTTCCCTGTTTGTTTTCAAAAAACAGAGAGAAAGAAGTCATGGAGTCAGATGGGTGGGGAGGTGAGGAGGATCTGGGAGGAGATGAGGGAGGGAGAATGATCAGAATACATTGTGTGAAAAAATCATTTTTTAATTTAAAAATCAAACTTGACAAAAAGACATAAAAACTTTCTCAAGAAATGACACCTCTAATTTTTGTCCTAGTTAGGAGAAATAAAGTCATCAGACATTAAAATAAAATCCTCATTAAAATTTTAGTAATTTAGAGCAAAACAACTCTGAAGTTCACTGAAATATATTTAGTATAGATTTCCAAAGATTGTTTTAAACATCAATTAATTGATCAATTGTGTGAGTGTGTGTGTGTGCATGTGTGTTTGTGTTTGTGAGGAGTGTAGTGATTATGTGTGGATGTGTAATGTGTGTGTGTATAGTGTCTGAGGGTGTGTATGTGTGTGTCTGTGTGTGTGAGTGTAGTGTTTATGTGTTCATGTGTAATGTGTGCTGTGTTTTTTTGTGTGTGTATGTAGTATGTGTGTACTTCCATATCACAGTGTCCTTGAGGAGGTTAGAGGACAACTGATGGGGAGCTGGTTCTCTGCTTCCAAAATGTGGATTCCTGAGGTAAACTCATGTCCTCAGAGATCCTCAGGCTTGGTGGCAAGAGCTTTTACCTGGCTAAGTGTTCTCTCTCTCTCTCTCTCTCTCTCTCTCTCTCTCACACACACACACACACACATTAAAACAGGATCTTCACTCTATTAAAACACATTATATGACTATATTACACAAAACACAATAGTATTTGTATGTGAATGGATAGGTGAAGAAACATACTTAGACATGTGAAGTTTAGTACATGACAAAGTGGACCATTTAGCAAGTTTGAAAGGACAGCTTGTTATTCATTCCCTTGGTAAAAATAAATAGTTATATATTTAAAACCCAGAAATAACTTCAAAGTAGATTGCTTTTCTAAAATAGGGTAAGTACAAACCCATGTGAACAAAATGTATTTTAAAGATTTTTATAATCTTTAACAAAAAGTCATTAGGGACAAGTTTGTGAATTGAATAGATTCAAGAAAGCCAGCTACTCCATGGCCAAAAGTAGCATAAACAAAGCAAGTTGGCCAAGACATTCACAAAGCACATGAAATAAAAGATCAATATTGTATTTTCCAAGAATTCCTTCAGATTCACAGAGGCCTTTGTAACATAACTTGGCGGCTCTCCTCCCCACTAGAACCAGAATCTGTTTCTTGTTCCTGAGGCTCAAAGTTGACCTCAAGACATGAACGTTTGTGAAGGACTCTTATACTTGCTTTCATTTGCTTGCTGCTCTGAGCCTACCATGTGGAGGTGAAGTTGAGAGGCGAGATGAAGGAGAGAGAACAGGTGGGTGACAAATTGTAACAACCAGACTTATGAATGAAGTCATTGCACTACCTCATCCATATTACACCAACAGAGGGCTTAAGTACATGAATAATTTAAGGGGAGGTGAACAGGAGAACTGTCCAGCTGAGCCCAGAGCTAGATGCTGCCCTACAAATTCAAGAGCGAATAAAACTGTGGCTGTGTTCAAGCCACTAAATTGTAGAGTGGTTTGTTATGCTGCAGTAGGGAAGTAGGACAATTATCCATCACTTTCAAAGGGTTCCAGTGATAAGAGCAATTGCCTGACTGGAAAGTGGGCATGCAAGTTGGGAAACAAGAGACAGATGCCTATTAACTTGAATCAAAGCTGGAGGAATCTTGCTGACAGACGGAACAAAAACTTGGACCCTACAGTCAGCTTGTCTGGGTCCAAGTCCTGAACCTGACCTTCTCCTACCCCAGCTGTGTAGCTTTGAGCAAGTTACTTCAATCTCTTCATTTCTCCATATTCTCATCTGTGGAACAGACATCAGTCCTTCCTCATCTCTGGTTTAACTTCTTTGGTTTTAGTTGCCAGCAATCAAACATAGTCTAAAAACACTAATCGGAAAATATAAAAAATAGATAATTTTAAAGCTTTAAATGACATGCTATGCTAACTAAAGTGATGAGCTATCTTGCAGCATATCATTATAATGGTTCTATCTTCCTGAAAGTTTTTGTTCTGTCTTCATCATAGGTGTGTGGGTAGGGGAGAAACAGTGTTTGCAGAGTTTGCTGCTACCTAGGGTTCCATTCTCATTCACCAAGGTCTCAGAATGAATCCACCAAGGACAAGGAGATGACTGTCAGTCCTTTAGAGTCACTGTGAGGAGCTTCACTTAAGGGTGGTTTTCCTTCTAGTGCTATATGGCTCAGTACATGAAGGGAGTATATGAAGCTACACTGTTTTATTGAAGGCAACAGGCAAATAAAGAGGCAGCATGATTGCTTGTAAAGATGACAGATCAAGAACAAAATCTTTTTACTGAAGCTCAGAGTTCAGTTTCCTTTCATGCTATTGTAAAAATAACCAATTTGGCATCTTATTAAACTTGCTTAAATCTCACTGCTTTAATGAGGTCAGGTTTTACTATTAAAAAATCACAATTCTAAATTTGAGGGAGATTTATTAGATGATACACAAAGAGTTCTGTTTAAAAAAGAGATAGCATTATTTTGATTATAATTGTTACTGACTACGAAGTCTATATTTTAAAATGTTCTATCTTTCAGGTTGCTTTTATATTATATATAATTGTTTTCTCATTATCATTTAATTAAAGACATATGAAAAAACTAACCAGAGTATCTCACAGCACAAGATAAAGCTATGCAGCAAAGAAAAATAAAGTCATTCAAAAGTCAACAGACTTGCAAGTTTCATGAATTTTGATACAGCTAGTGCTGACAATCAAAAATTTCTTACTGGATATTTTATGACCCACAAACCAACAGAAAGACTATGTACTCAAAACATTTATTGCCACCTCACAGCAGCAGCCTACAGCAAGGGAAATCATAAGGGAAAACAAAACAAATAGACAAAAATTTCCTAGAGCTCCCTGGAACTACCAAGGAAATCTTGTTAAGGATACTAAATATGTTTTTGTACAGATATAAGCACAGATGCCTATATAAACATGTATGCATTGGAGTTGATATAATAAGACTATATATGTGTGTCTGAAAATGCAACATTTAAAAGTTGCCCCTCTTTTGTAGCCAGTATTGTGAGTTTACCAGGAACTTGGAATATGGATATAGCATTTCAGATACAATACACAAAATATAAGGTATACATTTTTATACCATAAAATAAGAAAAACAAATTAAGGAGCTCTAGTTCTTCAGCTATAGAGTGAGCTACCTAACATCAGTTTCTCCACTTGAAAGTGGGATGATGACAGTACCTAATTCCTGGGGTTCTTTTTCTTTTGAACTTAGAGAAGTTAGTAATATGTACAGTGGTAGGGGCATTGCTTGTCATACAAAAGGCACTCAATAAATCTTTAGCTCTTCTTGTTGCTATTTTGAGTACTTTTGTTGGATGTCCTTGATCCATTCAAAAGTCACTAAATCTTAAATAAAGGTGTGCCTAGTTCTAAATTTTTCTAAATACATTGCAGTTGAGGCAAACTCATCAGTGCCTGCATTATAATGTAAGGGGCTCCTCTGAGGTTCTGATAACTATGAAGGACTTTGGTAGTATAGACATGACAAAATCAAACAACTTAGATGTGATTTAAGATTGGGCTCAAGATGTCAAATGTCAAAGATGACATTTAAGATGTCCAGAAAACAGAAAGAATTCAGTGGTCACAGTCTTGTCTTTAAGTACACCTGCTGCTAGCAAATGCATTCTTTTGTATCCGGCAGACAGCAGATAAATGTCTTTTGCAGGTTTAACTGGCTCTATCCATTTGAATTATACTGCCTTGAGTCTAAGAAATAACTTTGGTCAGGAAGAATATAAAACTTTTATAAGAAGAAATTACAAAAAGAATAAAATTACAAACTAAACTGTTAAAGTCATCAGTAGGCTTGGTTAAGTGAAGGCTTTGGATGCCCACCATCACTGAACACTGTAATAAGATAAACTGAGGCTACTGGATTAGCAGCTGCTTAGGACCCCAGATATTCCTAGGAGTAGAACTGTTTCCAAATCCCCCATTTCTTCTGTTTTTTTTTGGGGGGGGGGCTGTTCTTCAGCAAAAGCCCTCTGAGAATCCCATCCAGTTCCACCAGCTGCTTCTCTCATTAAAGTACTGTTGGGGTGGAAAAGGCCAACCGGAGATTATTCTAATGATAGCAAGCACCTCATAAAGAAATCTGCCAAATTTACTTTTCCATAGAACATCACTTTTTACAGCTTTTCACGAGTCCACGAGGAAAGAAAGCATCACACATAAAATACAATTTCCAGAAGTCTTGATGATATTAAGAATGATTTCTTCAGTGTTTGGCATGGGGAAATATCTGTTGCTGTACAGGGTTACCCAAAGAGTAATGTGAGAGGCTCCTACAAAGTCAGAGTATTTTTAGAAGGGTTTGAGAACTTTTCAGTTTAAGGTATGCGGTTTTTTTTTTTTTTTTTTTGCAGGCCTGGTTTGCATTTGTAGGGGTCACCTTGCTTTCGCCTGGCAGACAGCAAGCTTGATGTAATTAACCAACAGGTGGGAAGGTGTGACATCTAACAAGTTTCTTAATCACTCTGCCTCAGTTTCACAATCTGTAAGGCAGAGAGATTAACAATTTTGTAGTGAGGGCTATGATGAGATTAAATGAGCTACATCCTGTAACACTCTTAAAACAGGAGCATGGTAAATACCCGATGTAGAGCTGTTTAAATAAATGTGCTTTTTAACAACAGGTTATTATTTTTTTAATGGTATAAAGATGTAAAAATCTCAACATTGTATGGTGAAGAGTTTTAATAGGTCTGGCTTGGTTTCTTTGGAAAGTGGAGAATCCTGGCTGTGTCCTGAAGAAAGTCCCTGCTCACTTCCACTACTTCTGGCTTTATGCCTGTGATAGCTCTAAAACCACTAGAAGGGATTTGCAAAGCCATAATAGAAAAGCCCATGTGGGCAACCTTTACTCAGCAAAATTCATCTGGCATCTCAAGACCCAGTAGATGACCCAGGGCCTCAACTCTCCCGGAGCTGAAACTGAATCCTGTTACTAAAAGATCCTTCAAAGCAGATGTTCACTGGGAAGAAGTTTGTGCTACAAGTTTAAAGTCCCAAGTAACTTTAGATCAAATCCTTACAGGTGCCTTGACTATCTATGGCCCTTTGCTTGTTACAAAGGGGCATAGAAGGTGAAGGAATCACTCAGGCAAGGGTGGGGTGTCTGGATAGTCTCTAGAAATTACGTCTTGACCTCTGACACTGCTTGCACACCCATCAGAATACTTTCTCCTAAACACAGCTTGGAGATTTATCTTATAAGGCCTCTTTGTATCACCTCACCTCAGCCTTCTCTTGCCTCTAGACAAATTACTAAGTCTCTGACAGCACCCAGAATTAAAAGCATCCTCCAGCCTGCTAGTGTCTCCCAAGCTTAAGACCTCTTCCTACTGCCAAACCTGTGACAGATCTGGGGTGCTCTCTAGGTAGACTTTGCAGCAAGCCTGGTCTCAACACGTAACCCTTCCACCTACCCACCTTCCGTCCCCATCCCCTAGTCCAGTCTTTTTTTGCCTAAGCATGATTGCCCAGGCAAAAGTGCTCTTTGGTGGAGCGCAGGACCCACCTCTTGGCATGTACTAGGCTCTTGCTTAGTACCTTGCCTGCCACCCTGCTTCGCGCAACCGCGCACGCCCCCTCCGGCGGCTCACTCACCTGCAGCTGGGACCCGCTGACGTTGCTGGCCGCGTCCTGCCGGTCGGCGGCTCCGGATCCGCGCAGAACCGTGATGTGCAGCGTGAGCAGCAGCAGCCCCAGCAGCAGGAGCAGTTCCGCCGCCAGGCGCACCATCCTCTTGAGTCGCGCGGCTTTAGGACCCCGCGCGGCGGGCGGCGGCGGCGGCGGCGCCGGGGAAGGAGGAGTCGGAGCCCCCAAGCTCGACTGCGCGGCTCCCGCCTCGGCCCCCACCGGGGCCCCGATCCCCGGGCCGGCAGGGCTGGCTCTGGGCTCGGCCGAACGCACGGGGCCCGGGGAACAGGAGCAGCCGCCACCGCCGCCGCCGCCGCCACACCACAGCGGAGCCACCGCGGGGCCGGAGACGTCCAAGCCGGTGGCTGAGCAATCCCAGGCGCTGTCCGGCGGCGGCGATGGGGACCCGGGGCTGTCCGCGACCCAGGCCCGGCCAGGGTCCACCCTTCTGGCAGGGAGCTGCGGGGGCGGCGGCGGCGGGGCGGGCGCAGCCGAGCCCCCGAGCGCACATGGGCTCCCCAGATGTGGCCGCGGTGCCGCAGCTGGAGCGGGAGCCGCCGCCAGAGGAGCGCGGGGAAGAGGCGGAGGAGAAGGAGGAGGAGGGCTTCAGAGGCCGCCCGGAGTTACCTCCACTCTCGGCTCCCCCGCCCCCGCTGTCCCGAGCCACTCACCCTCGGGGCCACCACCTTCCTCACTTCAGGCTCCTTGGGACCTCCAGCCTCGTCGCCCCGCTAGCCCAGTCTCCGGATGGGTTGGCTCCGGGTCACCGAGGTTGTCACCGTTTGAGGATAACTAGGGGCGCCCCGCCGGCGCCTGCGTCCGCTTTCTCGGCTGTGCTAAGTGCTTGCTGCCGAGGTCGCTGTGGCAAAGGGACTAGCCCTCTGCTGGCTCTAGCGCTTGGGGCTGCGGGCGTGTGGGGGTCGCCCAGGCCACCTGAGAAAAGTTTATGGGCAAAGTAGAGCTGGAGTTTTAGGAGTGGAAAACCGAGGGACCAGACAAACCAGGTGTCTGCGACGCCACTGCGCGCCCTGACCTTGAGCAGCCAGTTTGGGGAGGGTGACACGGTGTCTGTTGGTCCGGAAGGGTCTTGACAGGAGCTGCGAGGCTCTGGGCTGGCTGATCACTGGGTGCAGCAGACCGTGCGCCTACAGCGCCCTGGAGCGTCGGAAAGGTGGGTGAGTTGGATTCAGTCCGCGCGCTTCTACTTAAGTGCGCAGGTGTCGCGTGGGAGGCTGCAAGGGACACGGTGGGCGCTGCAAAGGCGCTCGGACGTCAGCGGGGCGCTGGGTGACTCTCAGCGTGGTAGGCTCGAGTCTGGGGGCTCATCCTGGGGGAGCTGCGCCTGGAGGGGATTTGGGGGCTGCCGAAACGCAGCCGCTGCTACTGCGCCACCGCCTCATGACCTCAATGCAGCCTCCGGCTCCGGCTCCGGCGAGCGACTCATGCCTTGCAAGGGATGCGGCTGGCCAGCGGAACGGCTGGGTGATAGACCTGGAGAGCGCGGGATCCTTGCCTCCGAGGCTAGAGTGAACTGGGTTCAGCGTGGCTCTGGCTCCCGCCTTCCCCAAGTGGCTCGAGTGACGGGCGCTCTGTTAGGCTGGAGACTTTTATACTGTGTTCCCTCCGCCTCCTTCCTCCTCAGAGCCAGCCCAGCCCTTCCCTCCCGGTGAGCCCAGCCCTACTCAAGCGAGAGCACGCGTTCCCACAACCCTTGTCACACATTGCCATTTCTCATCCGCAACCCAGGACCCATGGACAAATCCTTAAGATTCTCCTTAAGTGAACGAAATTAAATAAACAAATAAAACTTTACTACCGGCACGGCACTCTCCTCTCTTTTTCTACTTCTTTCTCCGACCACTAGAAACGGACAGAAGATTCTTAAACTGTCTTTAGAGTTCAAATCTTTTCTTTGGAAACTTTAAGACAAATTTCTTCGCTACTCCAAACGTTCCTTGGGTCCCGTAGCATTTTACAGAGTTTAGTTGTGGTTCGGCATACTGTTTGCATCTGTTTATATCCGGTTACTCACTGCGTCTTTGAAAATGCTGGAAACATCTTTAAAATTCTAGCCAAACCCAGCAGCTCATTAATAAATTGTCAGCTATTTATAAAGTACAGGACGGTATCTTTTCCTTTTCGTTAAGGGTGGGTTTGTCCTCCCTGGCAGAGTGGTTGCTTTCAACTGTTAGGCTGCCTGGCATCCCATTGCTATCTTCAGGTTCTAAAATACCAATAATTGTCAACTGGGGCACTGAGGGAAGAAATTGAAACAATAAACCTTGGTGGTTCAGATGGGAGATCAAAGGGGATTCTAGCAGCTTTGGAATCCCATAAGGATTCCCCTGCGTGTTTTCTAATTAGAATCACTTAAGAGTGTCAGGCAGCAGAATCAGCACACAGGTGGAGTACATAAATTAAGATGGCAAACTAGAATCCTGTGACCATCGATACACGGACTTTCCAGGTGGTGATGTGGACACACAGCGACAAATGATTCCTGTTGCCAAAAGCAGGCTGTTCTAGATTAGGGCTGAGGAGATACTGGTCTTTTGTCTTTTTTTTTTTCCTACACAGTCTCCCCATGTGAGCCTCAAATGCATTTCTCTCATCCAAAAGTTATAACTTTTTTCTCCTAAGGAAAAATGACTAAAGAAAAAAATGTGGAAAGAAACTCTTGCAAGGAGTGTAAATTCTTAGAAAATTATAGATGGAGATTTAAAGATCAAAGTCTTTGTAAAGTGTTATAAGATTGTAAATTGAGTTTGGGGTCAGATGTTTTTATTAAATGTTGAACAAATGTATAAATGAATGCTACTGAAGTCCCTTCAATCTGGGCGACCCAAATTCCAGATGAATTTATACTCGGGTGAGCACATACCAGTAGCATTCACAGAGGAGCACTACCAGCGACAGCCTGCTTCTGAGGGCTTAGGGAGCATTGGCTTACACATTATATGAAAAGGGGGCCATGTGTCTAATGTGCCACCTAATTCTGTTTCAAACACATTTCTGAAATTGTTCCAGTAGCTGATGAAAGTTTGAGAACAATCCTACATCCTTCACAATCTCCAAGCACTGTATTCACGTCTTTATCACTGGCTAACTTACTATATTCCCATAGAATGTGTCTATTATTCTGCCTGTGTTCCCAGAAGACCTGGATTAGGCCATCTCTGTGGTAGAGCATTTTAGAAGCCTACTCAATCCCAGTATATATACTATTTCTTTCTACCTAAATTTACAGCTACATTGTCCAGCCACATTTGGATCTAAAGTAAGAGTGTGCAGCCTTGGTAGTTTTAAGACTCCTGAGTGGTTATCAACACATACTCAGCCTTCCCTTTCACTATGGCAGGCCTAGGAAGTAGAAGGAGACCTTATTCAGAGTGTTGGTCAGAAGAGAGCCATTGAACAAGAAATGTCTGCACTTTGTTCAAGTGAAAAAAAAACCCTTTTTATTCAAATGCACATGATTTTCTGATATTTACAACTATCATTACCTCCCAAGACAGGCACAATCTTTATAGATATCTGACTGATCATCATAGTTCTAGGTTTGAGTACAGGACTTACAGAAGGTAAGGTACACACACACACACACACACACACACACACGATGAACTTTGATTATATTCACACCTTTGTTACCCTTTCCTATCCTTTGTCCTCCTTCCCACCGTTCCCTCTTTTTATAGGTAGATTTCTATTGCTATGATAAGCCCAAGGACTAAGGAAACTCGGGGTTTATTTTATCTTATAGCTCACAGTACATAATAAAGGGAAGGCAGGAACTGAAGGCAGGAACTGAGGCAGAGGCCGTGGAAGAGTGTTGCTTTCTGGCTTGCCTTTTCAGGCTTGCTCAGCCTGCTTTCCTGTATATCCCAGTCTCATCTGCTCAGGGATGGTACTTCCCATAGTGGTCTGGACCCTCCTTTATTGAGTAGCAGTTAAAAAAATTCCACAGAGAGATACCCACAGGCTAATGGGGTAGAGACATTTCCTCAATTGAAATGAAATGATCTCAGATGATCTTGGCTTGTGTCAAGATGACAAAAAAAATTAAACAGTACAACTGAGGGTCAACCTAACATACAAATGCATCATTATTGAACAATAAGCTTTTTTTTTAAATTCACAAGATCTCTGTATTTAAAGATGGTATCTAGATAAACACATTTGATCTGTATTCACCTCTTGTGAGGAGCAAGGAGTCTAGTGACACTATCCACGTGTAAAGCTTTTGATATTTTGTGGAAAAAAATCACCAGGAACCTAATGATGCAAGCTGTTGGCTTCTAGCATCCAGGGATGAAGTGACAAAGGAAAAGAATGAGCTCATGATAAAATTAACTAGCTTTAGATACACACAAACAATCTAAACGTTTCTAAGTGTGCCCTGGAAGAGAATCTTCTTCCTGGCAGCCATACAGCTCAAGTTGTTGAAAGTCAACCCCAAGGCCTCATTTTAAGATTGACCAAGTGACAATGAAAATTCAGCCCCAAGCTCAGAGGGTACGATCAGTTAAAAGTAAGGACACTGGCTAATACAGAGTGGGATTTTATAACTTCTGATGGGTAATATTTTTTGTCAACTTGACTGCATCTGGAATCAACTGAAATCCAAGTGGCTGTGATGAATTTTTTTAATCAGATTATTTGAGGAAGACCTCCCTCCTGGCATCAATCTCTCCCCTAGTTAGGTTTCCTATTGCTGAGATAAACAGCACGACTAAAAGCATCTTAAGAAGGAAAGGGTTTATGTCACCTTATAGCACATTTCTTACCTTGTAGTCTATCATGGAAAGAAGACAGGATGGGAACTCAACACAGCAGTTGAAACAGAGGCCACGGAGGCATGCTGCTTACTGGCTTAGTCTCCAAGGCTTGTGAAACCTACTCTCCTATGCAACCCACCTGCACAGGGGTGGTGACACCAGCAGTGAGTTGGGGCTTATCTCAACACCACACATCAATCCCATTTCATAGCAGTCATTAATTTAAAAAAAAATGCTCCAAAGGCTTGAGTATAGGCCAGTCTTCTAAATGCCATTTCTCAACTGAAGTTCCTTCCTCCAGGTGATCCTAGTTTATGTCATCTCGACAAAAAACTAACAAGCATGTCCTTCCACATCCCTAATGGGACTTCTTTTACTTTAATAGGATAGGTTTCTTTGTGGTTGAACAGAACTTGTTATAATACACATGCACAGATATCCATTTTAAAAAATCTGTTCATCTGTTGATGAATAGCTAGGCTGATTCTGTATCCAGGGTGTTGTTAATAGTGCAGCAATGAACATAAGCATGCACTTATTTTTATGGTATTTTGACTTAGATGTATATATACACTTCAGTTATGTATGCCCAAGAGTGTTATAACTGGATCATATGATAAATTTTAATTTTTTGATAGCGCCTCCATACTGATTCCTATAGTGTCAGACTAACTTAAGTTCCCTATGTCCTTGCCAATATATGCTGTTCTTTGTGTTTGTATTGACAGTGATTCTGGGCAGAGTGAGATGCAGTTTCAGGGCAGTCTGGTTTTCACTTCCTTGAAGGCTAAGGATATTGGATATTCTAAGTTTGGTGTCTCTTTTGACTCTATTTAATAAATCAGCTCTTATTGGATTCTCTTCAGTTGCTGTCTGAATATTAATACTGTTAATTCTTCTGTGCCTTTATGGTATGTATTCTCATAGATTTTTATACTTATTATCAATTGCATTTACAGGGCAGGTCTGCATATCTGACTCTAATACTTGAAGAAAGTAAAATCAAGCCATAATGCCTATAGATGTTCTGATTGATGACATCATAGTTTCATTAAGGCCTTTTATGGTGAAGAGTTTGATGTTTTTATGTTAAATTTTACTAAAGACTTATATATATATATATTATACACAGAAACAAAGGGAAAACATATATTCTCATATAACCTTAATAAACTTCAACAAAAGTTACAGCCGATTATGTTACCTAAACAGTAGTCCTCTTGCTTGTAATTTGTTTTCTGTAGCTTTAGTGATTCAGGATCAACTGTAGTCTGGAAGTATTAGTAAAATTAGTAAAGTCCAGAAATAAATATTAAAGGATTTTTAAATTGTGGGTGATTCTGAGCAGCATGGTGAAATCTCTGAGTGTTCTACTACATCCTAACTGGGATAATCACATTTATATCTACTGAACCACTCAGTATGCTCCACTTGCCATCAGTAACATGGTAACATCTTAGTTATCAGATCATCTTCCGTGGCATTCCAGTGTTTGGATTATACTAGCGATTATACTAGAAGCAGTCTCACACTATGTCACAATAGTTTTGTCTCTGATCTGACATCATCTCCCTAGATAGACATAGCATCATCTGACTCATCCCAGAAAGAGTAATTAAAGTAAAATAAGGAATTTTGAGAGATTATGTTCATATAGAATTATTATTGTACGTTGTTATACTTATTCAATTTTAATTTATATGTAGGAATGTGTGTCTAGGAAAAATCATCAGAGGTATCCTTTGGCAGTGTCTGGAGTTTCAGGCATCCATTGGGGGTCAAAGAGATACTACTGAGTTCTCACAAACTTAAGATTATTGTAAAGCAAACTGTTACACCATAGCATTTCATGCATATATATGTATTTAACACATGTGCTAACTGCTCAATGGAGCAAAAATAAATGTGTAGATTTTATATGGGCTTTAAAGGAAGTCAGAAAGGTCAAAACTAGTCTTCCTCTGAGTGTATAAGTGGTAAATGGAGGTGGTTATGTGTTCACCACAACCTCTTTCCCTTCTTCCTTAGCACACATTGACTTCGTTCACCAGTGTCCTTTGTACTCAGGTAGCCATGTGACTGTGATCTGGCCAATAGAAAGTGATTAGAGATAACATGAGTGCCCCTTCCAGACCTAGACTTTAAAGCCCTTCAGGTGGTGGTGGTGGTGGGGGGGGGGGGGTCTTCTTTTTTTCTTTGTCTGTTGGTTGCACGTTTCTGCCCAAGTAACCTTAGAGGATTATCAGCTGAGTCCTTGGAGCAGGTATTTTACCCAACCCTATGTTTGCTGAAGGAACTCTTGTGTGATTTAAAAGGAAACTCCTTTTGATGAGTTAAGTCACTGATATTATAGATGTTTGCTCTCAGGACATTGACTACTGCAGGAGACAAGGTTCTCAAAGAAGGTGCCTCACTTTTTCTTTAGGGGCCTTCATAGCAATCATTTTCCCCCATGGTTCCTTTCCCCCAATAGATTCCTGTCACATACACAGCTTCACTGTTTCAGTGAGAAGGCAGCCATTAAAAGGGCATGGCCTTTAATGATACAAAAGGGACAAATGAATGAGGCTGTTTTAATAAAACACATAGGTGGTGGGGACTGTGACTTAGTTTGGCTGCTTTTGTTGTGGGAGACTAGTGCCACCACCTCTTAGGTTCCCTGAAGGCTTTATATTACAGTGAAGTTCAGTGGACTCTATCTACCAGCCATGTTCTCTACTTCTGAGTCTTGGTTTCCCTGTCTGTAAATTGGGACTAAGCGTGTCTCTTCCAAGACTGCTGTGAAGTTCAGTTGTCATGTCCACATAAGAAAGCTAAGTAGTCCCGTGACTTCATTAGATAAAGTACCCCATGCTCTGCTCACGAGGGCAGGGGCTGGTTTGCCTCCTTTGCTTCTAAATACACATAGTAGAGGGTATTTAAATAGCAAATCAAAGAACACAAATTTCCACAAAACTTCTGGAAATCATAGTTCAAATGAGCTCTGGGAGTAAACTCAAAGCCCTTGAGGAAACACAAACAAACAGCTGAAATGTTGTTTCATTTTCTTCTCTCCTTTGAACTGGGAAGGGGTCAGAGTGCTCAGAAGTGAGAAAATCACGCCATCTGAGGCCTACTCCGGGGATCCTCTCCTGAAGGCAGCTGCTGGGTTTGCTGGACACCTGGGCCTCTGGTTCCCAGCACTCCACCCCACATTCAATGTGTGACTACTGAGAGGACACCTGTGGCTCCCTCTGCTTCACCCACAAAGTACACCCATAATGTATAGGACCCCAAGAGATCACAGAGTACTTTTCTTTGAGGAGTCAGGACTTGGGGAAACCAGAGCTGATCAGTGACAAATTTGATTGGGTTTTTGGAAACTCCGAAATGATTCTTTCTTATGTGGGAGGCCCTGTTTGTCATATTTCTGGTATAATGTTAATATATAATTGGTTCTGTTCCTACTCTGGCTTCATCACATACCTATCCCTGACTAATGCTCTTTCTACTTTTCAAGGTAATTTTCTCTACATGGTTCTTATACAAAAAAAGAGTGCACCTTTAGGTGTGTAACTTGGTGGACTCCTCATGGCCCAGATCCAGAAGGTAAATGCTCCAGAATCCGGCACCCAAATGCTGCTACTATTCTGATTTCTGCAAACCTGCCTTTGATCTGCCTTTTGAAAAATGAATATACATTGAGTACACTATCTTTTGTGACTGGTGGCTTTTCCAACTTTCTATTCCTCATTACAATTTTTAGGGGTTGGAGAATTTCAAACCCATGGAAAAGTTATAAATGCACACTCTTGCATTCGGCTGGTAGCCTCGCCCCTGTTTTCTATCAAGGCTTTTTATGAAGCACTTTGGCAGATCCTTCCCTTACAAGGTGGGAGCATCATCCTTAATCACACTGTGACTTTGCTATTTACTTAGTGGAGTGCTATTTAATTAGTGGAGCAAAGAGTGAGTTCTGCAGCTGGGTTTCAAGAATTCTGTCTTTGTCGCTGTCTCTGTCTCTGTGTCTCTGAATCTGTTTCTCTGTCTTTGTCCCTATCCATCTCTCTCTGTGTCTGTCTGTATCTCTCCCCCCAAACTGTGTGTGTGTGTGTGTGTGCGTTCCTTCTTCCATATGAATATTCTATGATTAGATTAACCAGGGACTTAGCCTCCTTTGCAACTCTGTTACTGAGCAAACACAGCCCATCTCCAGAAATAGAGCCACTGTATCTGATCAGAAACACAGAAGGAAGCCCAGCCAGCTCTGAAGACCACCCAGACGAATCTAGTCTAAATAGACAACAAACTAAATAAATAATTGTTGTACAGGATAGTTTAGCACAGAGCTGTTCAGAGTGCTTTGCTCCAGATACTTCAGTATGTGCCTCCTAAGAACAAGGAGACTCCACATCATCACAATACAGTTCTCATCCTCAAGACATTTCACTTCAGTACCTTACCATTTAATTTAAAATACACTCCAATAGTTGATACAGTGCCTGCCAGGTTTCTTTTCCGTTTAGAAGTGGGAGAAGTGCTGATCACGTTACACTGTCATGTTTCTGTTTCTGTATGGCTTTGGTCTCCATCACTTCTTAGTCCTCCCTCCCTTTTTTGTGTCATTACTATTAAGTCTGGGCAGTTGAATTTGAAGCATGACCTTCAATTTTTACGTTTTCCTGGTTGCTTCCCAAGGACCAATTTTATATTGTGCACTTCAAGGGAAGAGTTCTAGCCAGTAAACTCTGTATTCTGAAGACATCATGTGGGTTCTATGGTGTTAATTTGACCAATTGTTGGGGAATATGACTCGAGTTACAGAGAACCGGAGTTATTTTTATTTATTTATTTATTTATTTTTGGTGGGGTTAAATTGGGCAGAGTTGCTGATGAAGAATATGTTAATACCCTGACTTTTCAGAGTGTGGAAAGAGAGGAAGCATGAATTTATCTACTTTTCTCGGAATGTACTTCATTTTCTTCCAAGATGTTTGTCATCCTTGTCCCAGCTCCTCCAGGGCAGTGACTTGGACCATAGGAGAAGCAGAATGTCCTCAGCATGAACCCTATGAATCAGCTATTTTGGTTGTTCTAATCAAAGGTCATTATCAATAGTAATAATACATCGGCCTGAAATTCTTGGTTTAATTTTGGAAGCAAGTAAGACTTTATTTTAGACAAAAGAGAAAGTTGTTACTAATCCTGGTTATATTCAGAGATTTTAAAAAGCATTTCACATTTACAATCTTTTTTTTTAAGAAAAGCAACAGGTCTAAATATATCTTATGGAAGTTAAGAGCTCCATCAAATAAAAAAGAAGAAAAAAAATAACCCAAGCTGGGAATGGTAACTCTTCTCTAACAGCAAAGTTAGTTGAAATAATCTCTTCCATGAACACAGGTAAGACTAGTTCTGAGCCAAAGCTAACTCTGGTTGGCTTTCAGTTAGAAGTGAACTTAATCCAGTAGTTCCTTAGCAAAGAAAGAAGAAACTAACACCTCCAAAATGCCGCCTCTGAGATGTCTCCACTCCAAAGAGCAGTGCAATTGTTGGGCTCTAACATCTTTACTAATAAACACAGGACCTCATCATCCAGGCGATTTTGAGGATTTCACAGTGACAGAGAGCCGTGGTGCTTCATTTGTGTGCCAGATGTGTCTAAACTAAAATCAGAAGATTCCCTCTTGTAACCTCTAAGCAGGAGGAATGTCAGATGAGAAATAGCCTGTGCAGGAGTGCCCACGTCATCACCGTTAATAAACCTGTGAAATGTGGGATGGCTGTCATTCACAAAGGTCAAGACGTTCCCTTGTTTACCCCAATCTAACTCGCTTCTCAAAGTGTAGTTCAATGAATAATTGTTGGCTCTTCACCTGTAGTTATCGACAAACCAAAATTAACAGGGCTTTCTAATGTATATTTTATTTTTGGTGCCAAGAAAGTAAAATAATACTTTAGAGGGATATTTCTGGTGTTCATTGAAAACTGAAGGATAAGCTATCTTCACATTATGTGTGTATATACTTGTATGTGTGTGTCTGCGTGTTTGTTGGTATATGTGTGTGTCTGTGTGGTATATGTTTGTGTGTGTGTATGTATGTGTTTGTATGGGTATGTGGTGTGTATTTATGTGTGTGTTTGTGCATGTATTATATGGTGGTAATATAAGGCAGAGCGATTTTAGAAAAAAAAATATATTTGTAGTACACAGAGAAGAGACATTAGTTGTAACAAACAACTCCTCAAACTCAAAGCCTTAATTTACCATGAGCTTTCTTGTTGGTTATTTCATAGTGATTACAAAAACCCATGGAAAGATGCTCAAGCTGGAATTCAGAGGTAGTACCTAGCTACAAGAATGTTTAAGAGATACAGACTTCCTGCATACCTACGTGGAAAGGGAAGGGAAGCCCATGGGAGCATGTGGCTCTGGTAGGCTTTGCATTTCTCCCTCATTCCCTTTGCCTTGCTAAAATCCACTGGATTGCATTCCTAAAGCTAGTTGCCAAAGTCTATTCCCTTATTTGGCCAATTCCTCCCCCTGAGGCTGACTACCAAGATCCAGCTATCAAAATATTGAAGTCTAGCAATCAGAAGTCCTGTTTGGCTCACCTAATTGACATGCTCAATTAAAATTCAACACCTCATCCTAACACAGGGTTTCTCATTTTACTTTTATAAGCTACCATTTGCCTATGAGCCATGCCTATCTCCTCTCTATCCAGAGGGAGTCCCAAATTTGTCCTAAGGATAAATGCCCCTTCTTCTCTCCCGTCCCCCCACCCCCTTCTCCCTAGTCCTTTATCTCCTTTCTTTGTCTCTCATTTCCTGCTCTCTGTCCCTCTGGAGCAAATAAATCTCCATTGTGCTGAGCAGATGCTGATCTCTTATAGGAAGAAATGTGTATGTTGGATACATGGTACCTTAAACACATACATTTATGTGTATACTTGAGTATGCATAGAACCTACACACATTTAAATGTTTTTACAATCTAAAGTCATGACTCAATTAGTATTATACATGGCTATTAAAATCTTATAAAAAGGTTTTTAAAGGTGACAGCATAATCTTTTATATGGTTATCATAGATCACTTTGCTTAATTGTTACGTTGAACACTAGTGCTGTATAAAATTGACTTCATTAAAATACTATTAAGAAAAATATGCCCAACTAAATGAATGCTTATAAGAACAAAAGGAAACATGTAAGAATATCCATAGCAGATTTTTTTTATAATACTGCACAGCTGGGAGCAATCCAGATGTATATATCAATTTTAGAATGGATAAACATACTTGAATATATATCCACACAGTATAATACCAACTGTCAGTGTAAATGAATGAGCGGTTGGCTGTTATATTGAACAATATGTGTCATTTTCTCAGACATAGTGTATTACAGGAAAATCACACATCAGAATACATTTGGTATATTCTGTTTATGTAAAATTCAAGAAAAGGTATAGCAAGTCGGGGAATGAGAGATCTGAATAGACCTTTAGGGGGCTATAACTGGTTTGGACTACAAAGAAACTTTCTGAATACCCAGTGTGTTTCACGTCTTGATTTGAATGCTAATGCACTTATACCTGAAAATCAGTGGGCTAAAATATCTGTGGATTGAGCATACACAAGTTTGACTTTCAACACACAGAAATAAAGGTGCAAACACTCTTGTGATGCCTGCCTGAAGATAGAGTTTGGTTGCTCTCTGCTAGCTCTTTATAATAGAAAGAGCTCATATATTTAAAAAATGCTAATTGAATTAAATGATAATTTCCCCCCTGAAAATGTATGATCTCTGTCTCATAAGTCTGGTACACTTGATCAAGGGCAGAATCTGTTTTATGCACCGAGTGATGACTGATCTTCCAAAGGACGGTAAAGTAAGTGGTGAGTTGTGACTAGAACACTTACTCCTTGTTTGGATAACAGAACAACATATTTAGCATTGACTGTATAAGATCTAAAGTCAAACACCAGTATAATTGAAGATGTTCCAGGAACTATGGTATTAAAGTTGATTCTCAGTAGGATTCTTTATCTTGTAAAATTTTTTAGGAGAATTACTTATGATGTAATGAACAAATAGGTGTGGGGCTGAGGTAGCTCAATGGTAGAATGCAGGCCTGCCATGTGTGAAGACCTGGATTTGATCCTTGGGAACATTTGGAAGAATTTAAAAATTAAATAACTGCATTCTGTTTTCAAAGCTGTTGGTAGTTCATGGATTATTATAATATGTATCCTATAGTAAATACTCTTATTTACTATATTTTTATGTTTTTACTTATTTACTTTATTAGTATCTTTAGGTTCTATTGCTATGAAGAGACCCCATGACCAAGGCAAGTGTTAGAAAGGCATTTAATTGAGGGCTTGCTTAGAGTTTCAGAGACTTAGTCACTATTCCCATAGAGGGGAGCATGGCAGCAGGCAGGCAGATGCACAGAGGAAAAGCTGAGAGCTGCATCCTGATCCACAGGCAACAGGGGGAGAGAGCAAGAGAGAGAGAGAGAGAGAGAGAGAGAGAGAGAGAGAGAGAGAGAGAGAGATTGGGGGCTAGCTGAGCTTTTGAAACCTCAAAACTTACCCCTAGTGACATACCTCTTCCAACAAGGCCACACCTCCCCCAACAAAGTCACACCCCCAAATCTTTTTCAAAGGATTAGCCAACTAATGACCAAGCATCCAAACACAGAAGCTTATAGGGGCCATTTTTATTACATAAGTTTCTGCTTTGTTAATATTTCTAAACGTGTACTGACAGGAGCCTGATATAGCTGTCTCCTGAGAGGCTTTGCCAGAGCCTGACATATACAGAGGCGGATGCTCGCAGCCAACCATTGGCCTGATCACTGGTTTCCCAATGGAGGAGTTAGAGAGAAGACTGAAGGAGCTGTAAGGGTTTATGGCCTCATGGGGAGAGCTATACCAACCAACCAGAGCTTCCAGGGTCTAAACCGCAGCCTGGTAGCACACAGGGAGGGACCAATGGCTCCAGCTGTATATGTAGGGGAGAATGGCCCTGTAGAGCATAGGTGGGAGAGGAGGTCCTTGGTCCTGTGAAAGCTGTGTGGGGGAATTGAAGGGCAGGGAGGTGGGAGTGAGTGGGTGGGGTACATCCTCATAGAAGCAAAAGGAGGGGAGATGGGATAGGGGATTTCTGGGGAGAGGGGAGAGGGAAAGTGGATAGCATCTGAAATGTAAATAAACAAAATATCCAATTTAAAAAAAAACAGAGAAAATGGTAACATCTGAGGCTGAAGAGATGGCTCAGTGGTTCAGAGAACTGGTTGCTCCCTCAGCGGATAGGGATTGATTCTCAGCATCCAGATTGTGTCTCAAATCCATCTACAAATGCAGTTCTAGGGGATCCAATGTCCTCTTTTGTTTTCTGTGAGCATCACACATATGTGGCAACCACGTAGGCAAAACATTCATGTACATAAAAGTTTTATTTATTTTTAAATCAAATAAAACAATGTCTAGGACATTAAGAAAACATAGCAAAATCTCAGCAGATTACAAAGCCAAACATTTTAAAACACACACACACACACACACACACACACACACACACACACACACTCTTTCAAGTGAGTTTGATCAGACTTACCTTACTGATTCAGGGATGACTACAGGTTTCAGTTCTTCAAGTCTGTTCATTTGTATCTGTATCCCAGGACACACATTGTTAGGGGCAGCCCTGCTTATACACTGAAGGCCTAAAATCAGCCATAGGCCTAAAATCAGCAATAGGCCTGACATACATGCCTGCTAACACAAAGTCTTGAGTCTCTGTGGACAAACATCGAAACAGATGACTAGAATCTATTGTAAACAAGCAGCTTTGGTGGAAAGTTGCCAGGCTAAATGATCACAGACCTTGTAGATAGTTAGCACTGGTGGATAGTACCACTTAGATAAGGAGAAGTGACTCATAGGCGGAGTCATAGTGATCTGTCTCCTGAACCTTCACCCAGCTGACACTCTGTTATGGAAGATATCTGTACTCCCCCTGAACACCTACACTCCTGCGTCAGCCCCTTCCCCACATCCTGTCTTTTTGTGTATATAACCCCTGTGTGAAAAAAGTAAAATCAGTGGTTCGATCAGCCTATAGACAAGCTGCTTGTTCTTTGTGTCTCCTGTCCTCCAGTCCTCCCTTCCAGGTCTCTCTGATCCCAGTTCAATGCCCCGTGGGACTGGGGCAACACATAGAAGAAATAATAGCTTCCTAAGTTGAGACTTCATGGTAGAGGGTGGAAATTCTTTTTTTTTAATTTCTCAATGATTTTATTGTCCACAAAAGCAATGCATTCACAGTATAACTTACCTAAGATTGTGGACAGACATAAGACATAACAGTGCAGACAAATTTTTTTTCATTTTTTTATTGGATGTTTTATTTACATTTCATATGTTGTCCCCTTACCCCATCCCCCACCCACCCAGAAACCCCCTATCCCCTCACCCCTCCTCCTGCTTCTCTGATGATGTACCCCTACCCCCCCCCACTCCCACATCCCCACCCTCAAATTCCCACCCCCTGGGGCGTCCAGCCTTCATGAGGTCAAGGATCTCTTCTTCCAACTATGCCCAGCAGGGCCTTCCACTCTTACTTATGCAGCTGAAGCCCTGGATCCCTCCCTAAGTGCTCCCAGGCTGGAGGTTTAGAGAGGGTGAAAATTCTAAGAGGCTTCTCCACCTACATTAGCACATTTAAAGTTTCAGCATATGTCACATCCTTTAATCTACTGCTGACCGACACACCATGAGAAAGGGCAACATTAGTACATTGTGCAGGTAGAAGACAGGGTTGATGAATTCTCTTTGTATCAGTAATGACTATGTTTGTGTGACTAGCATGTGTTGGCTTAAGTGAGAAATGTCTCTCTAGGCTCAGGCATTTGAACACTTCGCTCCCAGTTGGTGGCACCATGTCAGGAAGTTTAGAAATTGTGGGCTTATTAGAGGAAATACACAAAGTCGAGATAGGTTTTGAGAGTTAACAGTTGTGCCCTGTTTCCAGCTCACTTTCACTTCAGGCTTATGGTTTACAATATGACTTCTCAGCTTCCTGCTATTCTGCATGTAGCTTACAGCCATGCCCTCCTGCTAGGATGGACTTGTATACCTCTTGAACCTCATAAGCCAAAATAAACTGTTTCTTCCCCAGGTTGCCTTAGCCACAGTATTTTTATCATAGTAGCAGAAATTAACTAACACAAAGCAATCCTAAAATTGAATATGTCAAAACAATATGTCTCACAAGTTTGTGAGTTACCTGGGTAATTCTGCTCACCTGAGCTGGTCTCACCGTGGGACTGTTATCAGGTTCAGTGAAGGCTAGGTGGTGTTGGGCCTATGCTCGGACCACACAGCTCAACTAAATGTGGTGTCCCACTGCCTATCAGGATAGCTTGGACTTTTCTTTTAGTAATGTTCAAAAGACAAAAGGCTTGGGAGTGTAGGCTCAAAACATGCTGAATTCTATGTCTACAGCAGTCACAGAACTAGGCCAGATTCAAAGTAAGTGCAAATATCCCCAGGTTCCCTATGGGAAGAGCTGTGAAGACATGTTACAGAGATACAGAAAAAGAGAAGAAGAGAGGTGATTGGGTTTTACAGTCTACTATACTGGAGAACTGACAGTGTAAGTATCAGTTAAGGGCAGAAGACTGAGGTCCCAGTTCCATCCATCAAGCAGGAAATAAGTCTACCTCTACTGGCTTCTTTGGGTTTTCAGCTATTACAGCACAGAATGAGACTTCTTAGCTCATATTTACAGGTTAAATTCCTTATAACAAATTTTCTACCTGTATCTATGCTGATGTTGATATTTATAGCCATAACTTCTAGCCATATACACACCCTGTTGGCTGTGTCTCCTGGATGACACTAACTGGCCATGTGACTTTCTTGAGTAGTGGCATGTGAGTAGATTCCATGACATATCAGTGCTGAGTCTAGAAAAAAAAAAAAAAAAGCAAGCATGATTCTTGAACTTTTGCCTTGGGGCATCTACCGTTTCAAAAGGGATGAGAGAGATGTGGAGAAGACTTCAGGAATAGACCTTTTTGGAAAATATGAAAACCTTTTTGGCAGGAGGCAATACGACCTGATGAAGCCCATTGCCTTTGGACCCAGTGATGGCCAGTGCTGTCTACTTTCCCTTACTCCTGTTCTCCAGTCAGGTTCTTCTGAAGGTGACTCTGGGTTGATGAAGGTGCCTCACTGCTTTTCAGACAGAGCATCTTAGGACCTATCTTGATTTAAGGCCTTTAATCTACCAATCACTTCTCATTATTCTACAGTGGAATTCATTTGCCTTGGAAGAAAATATAATCCCACCAGGATGAAGATGTTTTGCCCACACCCCCAGCACACAAAACAAATACCTTCTCATACAACGTATTGTTAAAGTTGTTAAAGGTGGTACCAGCAGTATTTCTGTGGTCAAGCAAAAGGAAAAAAAATAAATTTTAAAAATAGCTAGAACAGGCCCTGGAGAAAGGTCAGCAAGGGATCCTGGAAATAGCAAAGGAAAACTGAGCTATACATGTAAAATAATTGAACCCAAGTAATTCAGATAGGCAGAACAGTCTGGACCTCTGAGGAGTCCCTGTTACCTGCCTCCCTGCAAAGGTAGGGTATTCTGCTGTGAAAGCAATTGAGTGATTTTAAACTTGAAACTAAAGCATCTGAGATAAAGCTAGAGAAATCCAAATGCAATTAGCACTCAAAAGACTGACTAGGTTTGCCTTTGAACGTATTGAGTAATACTGAGTTATTATATTCATAAGGACTCTCACATATCTTAGAGCATTCGTCAGTCTCCTGGGAAGAGGCTTGGGAAGCTGCTCACACCAGCTTGCAAGTTTTGAGCCTTTAGAGACTTCATCTATTGTAGCTTCGAACTGAGTTTAAGGAACTAGGTCAAAACTTGTTTCAAAAGGTGAGCTTATCCTTAAAGATTTTGTATCTCTTACACTGAACCACCCAGCACCTCTGCCCCACATCCCTCATCTGAAGTTTTAAGAAGATGGTTTGACAGTACAAATTACCTTCTTTGTTTTCAATTTAGCAGAGCTTGTGTTTTTTATAGGCATATAAACTATTTTTATAACTTAATTCCCTGCAAGTTGTGGCATGAAGAGAAATAGGCATCAGTCATAAAAACGTATGCTAAATTGCTCCTAATTAAACCTGTAGCTATTTTCCACATTAATAACTATATTGTCATGTTGCAATCATTTTTATCGATAAAGATACACATGATTAAAGTGGATGATTATTCCAATGCTCTGAGGCAGGTGAAAGTTTAAATTCTCCCAGTAGCTTTACAAGAGCCTAAAGCCTGGTTCATAAACACTGAGATGGATGCTTCCATTGCAGATCCAGATATAAGTACAGTTTAGATGGCAGAGATATTCTATATTTTAATTTATCTATCAACTTTAAAGGGAGGGTTCAAAGTGGCATTATAAATGTCCAAACAACTTTTTTTTTTTTTTTTACTGTAGTTCTTCTCACAAACTGGGGGTGATAATAGCTTCTTCTGGTTGTTGTGTGCATTAATCTGAATTAATGTGAATTAATTTGAAACCATGACATCAACATTCAACACATTGTCCAGCATTTCACGACTAGTTGCGGTGTGTACAATTTGGCTAGGAGCTATCCATAAAAATTCTGGTAATACAGACCTTTTCTAGAATCCAGAAGTAAGCTCAATACTTTCATTTGCTGAGAGAGTCCAAAGAAACCTAGTCAATATCCAATCCTGTGTGTCAATGAAATATCAGTGATGTCATGACTTTTGAGAGCCAACTGTTCAATTTCCCCCAGAGTTTGAAAGCTTTTCTTAAACTACGCCCGTTGCTCACAATTGAATTGCAAAAAAGTGTGCAATTACATAAATTATATTAAGAGCAAAGGCCATACCCATATTTCTTCATTGCTTTACATAATGTCATTACCTTGTACTCTTGAACATTTTGAGAGCTGTTGTGTCTTTAAAGGAGGTGCTGGACAGGGTTGTAGAGCTCCACACTGCTTCCCCACACTGTTGTTAGGAATACCTTGTTAACAGTCTCAAGTCAGCCACAGAAGATTCAGATAACTATACCACAGTGACCAGCACTGTCACCATCCATGGCCCACTAGCGTGTTCTCCCTGCATATCTTATAGAACCGTTTACTGGATATTGGTTAACACACGTCTGTCTGGATCAGAGCTGCAGGTAGACTTTGGTCAGGAAAGGAGGATAGCTTCACAAGCGTATTAACAAGCTATAATTTTGTACTGCTTCATCCCCAAGTTTTCTCCATGTATAAGGTTTTACAGTTTATGTTTTCAGAGGTTAGAACATCTTGGTGAGATATTTCTGAACACCCACAGTGAAATATCTGGTTGTATTTCTTCCTCTCATTGTCTTTCTTCTCACATGAGCACTTGTGCACTTCACCTTTAGTAGCATAAGAAGCATGTGGAGAATTTTTATGCTAATCAGATACTATTGGTCTTCTATTAAAATTGATTGTTTAAAGATCTGTGCTAACAATTATGACAGTTCTACACCCCACACAGCTCATCTGTGAGCAAGTCTTCCTCATTCATTTTCCTTCCTGACAGAATTGGAGGTCATCATCTTCTGGTCCCCTGGGCCTACCTCTCAAGCCAGGTCTTTGCCATCTCCCATCAGGGTTGCTTCAATACTCTGGTCCTCTGCACCTTCACCCTTGCTTGTGTAGTGTCTGAAGAATTGCTTGTGTAGTGTCCGAAGAATGATTTGTAATAATGAACCCCTAAGGCTAACCAAGGATTTCTCTGTTGTATGAGAGGAGGCTCCACCTCATTTGGGTCCATTCTCCTCTTGTTTTGGAAATTCTAGGCTCAGTGTGTTCTACAAGTGGTCCCCCCCAGCCCCATTCCTCAGTGGGGTCTTCCTGAAAGCGCTTTCCTCTATGTATCTGATGATAAACTAGACTATTAGTTTTTCTGAGCTCAATTCAACTCTATATCTTAGACAACTAGCCATATCTATTATAGATAATTCTGTCCTCAGTAAATTATTTACAGTGAAAAACTGGACATTTTTTCTCAAATGTTTATTTATCTATATTTATATATATATATATATATATAGTTTATTTTTTCAAATTGTAATTTATACTCATTCACACAGGGGTTATAAACACAAAAAGGCAGGACATCGGGAAGGGGATGACACTGGAGCATGGGTGTTCAGGGGGAATACAGATATCTTTCAGAACAGGGTATCGGCTGGGTGAGGGTTCAGGGGATAGGTCACTATGACTCTGCCTATGATTCACTTGTCCTTATCTAAGTTGGTATTATCTGCCAAGGCTACCTATTTACAAGGTCTATCACTACTCAGGCTGGTAAATTGTCACAAAACTGCCTGTTTACAGTAGCTTATAGCCATCTGTTTCAGTGTTTATCCACAGAGACCCAAGACTTGGTGTTAGTATACATGTATGACAGGCCTATTGCTGATTTTAGGCCTATGGCTGATTTTAGGCCTTCAGTGTGTAAGCAGGGATGTCCCTGACATCTCCTCTCTTCTCTAAGTATAGAAGGGCTGTGGTGAATCTAATCTTGCGAAGGCGGGGATAGAGGCCTGACCTCCAGTAATTGAAGGGGACCTTGTAATGGTTCCAGTCTCCCTGTTGTTGTCCAGTTGGCATGAGGGCCATACCCATCCTGATGTCTTTTTCCTGGAGAGGGGATACTTTTGACATCAACCCCTATGCAGTCAGGCTTGTCCCTCAGGTAACCCAGAGAGATATTTTTAACTTTTATTGATATTCTCTTGCAGTGCTTAGCCTCGCAGCCTAAGCAAGAATTCAGGTCGCCTGTCAGAGGGGGTTCTGGGTGGCCCCTCTCTGCTTGATCTAGAGATGGAAGTCTTCTCTTTTAGGTTGGGTGGAGATGGGTTTTGAGAACTCCCTGGATAAAGTAACAACCTCATCTTGAGTCTCGTGGTCCTCCATAGCTAACTTATGACAATGTATCTGAATAGGTTTTGCTACCAAATTATTTATCTGTTATTTCATAGAGTTAGTCAGCCTATTTGAGGCCCAGGGACCAGAAGAAATAAGCAAAAAGAACCCAAGTAATGGTCCCAAGATGACAGGAGGTAGGGTTGACAACCCTGGAGAGGCTGAAAACCAATTCTTGTACCAGCATTCGTCTGTCTCTTTCTCTCTCTGATTTTTCTCAGGGCCTTCACTGGCCTATTTCATGCTCTCTTTAACCATCCCTGTCTTGTCTATGTAAAGGCAATATTCTTCTTTAAGAGCTATACACAGTCAAGAGCTGTACACAGCCTTTTCTATTATAATAGTGTAAATCAAGTCCAATAAGGATCTTTGCGATTTTTGGAGGTCTCTTCAGACAGTGAAACGAGGAATTTCTTCGGATTAGTGATGTCAATCTCTAGCTGTTTGATGTTTTTGTCAATGGCCCTTCAAAGGTCTGAGTAGTATAAGTTTGGAGGCCAGCATCTGGATTAGAACTTCTAACAGCAGACATCAAGGGTGATTCATTTTTACCTGGAAAGGAAAAATAAGGGAATTCTCAGGGAGATTTCTCTTCCCTGGATGTAAATTGTTATTCATCTTATTTATGGTTGGGCCTGGCTTTGTGGGGGTATCTATTTATATCATTAATCTTTTTGGTAGCCAATTAGCTGTGCCTTCTGTGGTATCAAACAGGCATATCAATCCTCAGTCCCACAAGGGAACTGGGTCTGGGCCATTCCCTTTAAGGGTAAGAGGGTCCTTCCCCATATCTGTGGCAAAGTTTTGTTGGTCTTGGTGGTGCCAGAGGCAGTCAGCAGCAGATTTGCCATGAGCTTTCAGTTTTAGAGAGTTAAAAGTGAACAAGGCATGATGGAGAGTATTTCAGGGGGACTCCTTTTGGGGGGGGTACTGTTTTTAAAGCCAATTTTTCAGAGTTCTTGTAAAATCAGGGCAGAAGCACCAACAGTCACGCCTTCCACACTAAGAGAGTCATGCAGACATTATTTAAAGATATATAAATCTATATTAATAATCTCTTTTATCATAGGACTGTTATAGCACAGCCGACAACTAATCAGACTATATATTGATTAATAATAGCTTCTTCTACTTTTTGTGAGACTACTTCTCTTTTGTCAGCTAATTGTTGAGGAAAATTAGGATTTACATCTCTCTTGAGAATATTAAACAAAGACTTAAATTCTTTTGTGGAGAGCTTAAAATAAGATCTTAGCCAGTTTGCATCTCCTAGAAACTTTTGAAAATAATATGAATTAAGTAAACTCTTTCTCTTTTTTTCAGACCCCTTATCTGTTTTTTTTATTGGATATTTTACGTATTTACCTTTCAATGTTATCTCCTCTCCCATTCTTCCCCCAAATCCCTTATCCCATACCCCCTCATCCTATTTTTATGAGAGTGTGCTCCAAACAACCTTCCAGTCCCATCTCCCTGCTTTCGAATTCCCCAACACTAGGGGATCCAAACTTTCAGGGACCATGGCCCTCCACTTCCACTGATGTCTGACAAGGCCACCCTCAGTTACCTATATAGGTGGAGACATGATTCCCTCCCTTTGTGCTCTCACACTGGAGGTTTAGACTTTGGGAGCTCTGGTTGAAACTTTTGATACTCCTTCTAGAAAGGACCAAAGCACCCACACTTTGGTCTTCCTTCATCTTCTTGAGTTTCATGTGGTCTATGTGTTGTGTCTTAGGTATTGTGAGCTTTTGGGCTAATAACCACTTATCAGTGAGTGCACACCATGTATGTTCTTTTGAGATTGGGTCACCTCACTCAGAATGATGTTTTCCAGCTCCATCCATTTGCCTAAGAATTTCATGAACTCATTGTTTTTAATAGCTAAGTAGTACTCCATTGTATAAATGTACTACATTTTCTGCATCCATTCTTCTGTTGAAGGACATCTGGGTTCTTTCCAACTTCTGGCTATTATAAATAAACTCAAATGTTTTTAAATGTCTAGACTCTGATCTTCATGGAGGTAAAGAAAAGGAGAACCATGACTGGCCAATGAAATATTTCCCCATCTTTATGCCTTGAGATTGTTTAAATACAATCCATGCTTTGTTTCTTAATCATATTTGTTCATTGCTCAAACAACACAAATTTGCGTATGCTCTGATGCTTCTTTTTAATCGAGTGCTTCCTCTTTAAGGGAAAGGCTAGGAAATACTAAAAATACTTATATTGTATAATAAATATCACAAAGTGAAATTCCCCTTGTGCATTTTGTAGGAAGAGCCAAGGCAGAGCTGCTCAAAGGACTGGCAGTCTCCATGCTGGGATCAAAGGGCAGGTGAGCCAGATCTCAGCCTGATAGTAGCAGCACACTATGCTCACAACTCTGTCTCTAAATTCCAAATAAGGTCAAAATTCCTAGAACTGAGCTCTGAAGACCTGTTCCCCTCTATAAATATGATACACCAATTTTGAAGGGGTAGGAGGCATGAAACTACAGTACGTGGGTACTGGAAAAAGTCAAACAGAACAGGGTTGGATAGAGAAAAAAAAAACCCAGTAAGAAAGAAAACAACACAGGAAGCTGTCACATAAGGAGTCCAGCAGCAACATCAGCATGGTCAGCATGGTCAACATGGCCTTATCATCAATATGCCGGCTCTGGATCTGCAGGTGACCAAGACTCCCAGGCTTTAAAAAGCAACTGGAAAGAGAAAGTTGCTGTCAGCCACAAGGGGCGGTCCATTTTAATGGTCTGGTCGCAATGTTTGCTCACTATTAAATACAATAAGTGAAATTTATTCCAAGTCTGGTTAAAATGTAGCTATGGCCTCATTCCCTCTGCCTCTGCCACTGGCCTTCTGGGCCATTGAGGGCTACTGGGGTTGTCATTCAGGTTGGGTTTTGTTTATAGCCAGCTATACTGGCTGGCTGAATGAGCCCTGGGAAACCACTTAACTTTTGATCACTACTCACGTCTGTTTACTCTTCTTTACAAAAGGCAGAATGGTACTGGGCGACCCAGAGCTTAAATTAATTAATGTTTATAGCACACTTCAAGCCTTGGGGATAATAGCCTCTTTGAAAATGGGATGCAATTATCATTATGGCTAATGAAGTCTCAGCCTAGCTCCTCCTCCTCATCGGGGTATGTGGCACTGAAGCTGCCTTTCGCAACAGACTCTAAACTAGGACAAACTCACTCCAAATGGTACTTTCCTTCTGTGATTATTTTATTGATGGTTTTCAGTTATACTTATTTATTTATTTATTTATTTATCTATTTATTTATTTTTACCTTATGTGCTAGATTTAGGTGGATTGAGTACGATTGTTTCAAAGTAACTCACACTAGTTATGAGCGGTGCTTTTCTTCAGTCTGAAATACGGCACTCCACAGCTTCCTTAGCAGGGCAGAGGGAGCCAGGCAGCCTCAGAGAGAATCATTTAAAAGTGGGGCTGGGAGACTGACAGGGATGGCTCTTGAGTTGCTGAGGCTTATTAATTGTCCTTGAGATGGATCAACTCCAGAAAAGAATTTAAGGTTAATTGCAGTAGAGGAGACATTCATGGTGTTACTGGTTTAGGAGAAGTATAGCTTAATAATATAGGAGATGGAGGCAGAATGAGTCCAAGTTGGAGGTCAGCGTGGGTAATGTAGTGGGACCCTGTCTCAAAAAGCCAAGGTTGGACTGTAGCTAAGTGGGAGAGCACTTGCTTAGCATGCACAAGTCGCTGGGGCTTGCTCCCCAGCACTGCACAAAGGTAAAACCATAATTTAAAAAAGAATCTATCTTTTACATTTAGTAAAATAAACTCCTATTAATGTGTTCTGAGAGGAATCCTGCTGGTTCATTTACTTAGAGCCTTTTTGAAGAGGGAAGCTTTAGTAGCAATGAACTTGTCGAGTTACAGTCACCTGTTTGCTGAGCTTCATTGCTGTGACTTAGGTAAAGCTGGGTAACTAAGCTTTGGATGGGGCTTCTATGACAGTGCAGAAAAGATGATATCAAAACAGGTGGTTCCCAGTGCAGAACACCTTTGGCGAGCTAGAATCCCTGACAGAGAGGTTCAACAGTAGTTGAACTCTTAGTCTCTAGACTCTTGGGTCCAGGCCAAGAAGCTGCGTGAGTGTAGGCTCTGCCTGTTTCACACCTGCCGTATCCCTCACTCCAAATCCCAATGCTTGCTGTTCAGTTCTTTGATGAAAATCTTTTTTTTTTCATCTCAAGCAAATAATTCTCTTATGTGCGTCTTCTGATTTTATTTTTAATATATTTATAATTAGAATGTGATTGCATCACTTCGGCCTTTCCCTTTCCTCCCCAGCCCCCTCCTATCCACCCTCTCTAATCCTCTCAAGTCTTCCACTTCTCTCTCAGATTTATAGCCTCTTTTTCTTTGATTATTATTGTTCCATATATAATATTTATATATTATATGTATGCCCAAAATTATAATCTAGTTGAGTCCATTTTTATTACTCATATATGGTTTCAGGGCTGACAACTTTGTATTGATTACCCAATAATGGAGATCATTCCTGGGAGAGGTTAATCCTCACTCACTCAGTAGTCATTAGACGCCTACAGTCTTCTGTCTAGTGGTGGGACTCCTGAGATTCCTCCCTCATTTGCATTAGCGTGTCTATTGATAGTCTCATTGTTCCTGTCTTGTTTATGAAGTCATTACTAGGAGAGTCTCCCAGTGGACTTCCTGGTAGTGTAGCTCTCACAATCTTTACAGCCACTCTTCTGTGATATTCTCTGAATCATAGAGGCAGGAGCTGTGCTGCAGATGTATCTAAAAACAGGGAGGGAACACCAACAGGGGTGGGAGGGAAGAAGGTCAGTACCAAAAGAGAAGAAATGAAGATAGACAAATAACACCAAGGGTGTTGGATAAAGCCTTAAGGAATCATATCATTTTCTATTTACCTAACATTATGTATACATGTACTTACCTGACATTATGTATACCATGTACATAATGTAACATTATGAATACATGTACCTAACATATGTATACATATGTATACATTATGTAGAAATATATTACATCTATCTCTATCTATATGTCCTAAATGAAGTTATGTTGCAACTGGAGCTGACAAGAACCATACACTAACAAAACTCTGAGTTCCAGGGATGAGAGACCTCCTTTTGAGTAATTGGTCAGGGCAATCCGAGTGCTCCAAACAATATAGGATATTGCTGTTGCCCTTGGCTGCCTCTCAGAAGCTGAAGGTAAGTCCTTATTGCTGAAGACAATGAATGTTTATGACATGAGAGACAAGGGACTTGGATGATCCAAGCTGGACCTAATCTGGAAGGTTCCTTTGGTGTGGCTTCCACAGTATCAGAGAGAACTGTACAGTCTGCCAAGGGAGGGAAGCAGTTCTGCCAATCTGTAACACCTGTGAACCCCAACAACAACCAGACTGTAAGATATCCATCAAAGTGCAACGAGAGGCACTCTCATGGTCATGGTAACCAACAGTTGTCTTATTGGACTTACAGGTTCACTACATAGGAGGAAAATCATACCCGGTACTGGAAACCTAGCCTACTCTCCAGTGGTAGTGAGTTCATGGATTGTAGAAGAGAATCTATTACTACCATTTTGATAGTTGAGTATAATTCCTAACTACATTCGAAACCTTATCCTTTTATGCACAGATAAGGGTAGCTGTCATCTCTCATCAAAGAAGCTTTTCTTTACAACAAATGAAGACTGTCACAGAAACCCACAACTGGACACAAAGCAGAGATCATGACGTCTCCAGTGCCAATAGATAGCATCTTCCCTGAGAATCTCACCTGGAAGTCCCAGAGGCTAATATGCAAAGTCAGTTTTGAATGTAGTTGGAGTATCTATTTATCAGTTATCAGTTATCTATTTATCAGTTATTTCAGAGGTAGTACTTTAAAATTAATTTTAAAGATTTATTTTACTTTATGTGTATAAGTGTCTTTGCCTATATGTAAATACGTGTAGCATATGCATTCCTGGTGCTCTCAGAGGCCAGATGAGGACATTGGATCCCCTAAAACTGGGATTACAGATAGTGGTGAGCTACTATGTACGAGCTGGGAATTGACCTGAGGTCTTCTGCAAGAGCAAGTACTCTTAACTACTGAGCCATCTATTCACCCCTTCAGAGACATTTGTGATAATTTTTGTGCTGTAAGATGAAAAGTGGTCCGTCCTGTCTAGGAGCATTCGAGTAAAATGCCAAGAAAAAACAAACAGGCTTGTTTTTCTCTCCCCCTAGAACAGTCCTGTGAGCGCAGGATCCAAGTCTTTTAAACTCACTGGTGAGGCTGAATGCACGGAAGTGTAAAACCTTGTATATTGCTAGGGTTAAGGTTAGTATTCATGCTAGGGTTGGGGTTGGGTGAATGTTATGGTTGGACTAGTGTTAAGATTAGATTTGGGTTAGGGTAGAATTAAGATTAGAATGGGTTTAAGTTTAAGGTGATGGACTGGTTAGGGTTGGGGATGCATTCAAGGAAGAAGTTGATAGAGTTATAGAATAAAATATGCCCTGTTGTTACTCAGATAGAAACCATTTTTAATAAAACAGGAGTAATAATAAAGAGTTGTGGGATGGTATAGAAATCATCAATAAGTATTTCATTTAAAATTGGTCAAGCAGGTCTCTGTGATATTAAATGCTTGCAATGTATGAATGGGCTGTATGCAGGTATCCTCTTCTCCATTCATGTGGCATTGTACATCCCCTCCCCCATCAGATGCCATTATTAGCTAGCGACTTTGGTGATAATTAGTCCATGAGGGAAGAGCTCTGAAGATTTGTGGTTTTGGAAAAGGGACACCCAGGACTAAGGATTTAGCTCACTTACTTGGCACATACTATGTCCTGGCTTCAGTTTCCAGCACTGGAAAGTGGAGAACACGATGTGCACAGAGAACTTGTTGTTTTCTCTCTCTTCTTTCCCCTCCTTTTTATTTTTTCTATCTTTCATTCATTTTCTACTTTAATATAATGAGAAGTTGGCTGTCTATACCCTGGAATAGGGTCTTTATGAAAACTAGACAGCAGTGTTACTTTGCCCCTGGACTGTTAGCCTTCAAAGCTGGAGAAAAAAAATCCTTGTGCTTGTAAGCCTGCTAGCCTGTGGTACGTGCTTATAACAGTGTTGACTGATGATGCTCTTCCTACACTTAAAACATGTAGGCATTCCTGAGCAACTAAATGTTTGTTATACAGAGACCAATATTAAAATGACAGGATGAAAATGTCCAGGCTTCTAATATCAACTGGTTACAACTCTAAGGAAGATTTTTTTCCTTCTATTCAGGATAGATGGCAAGCTTAAAAATTTTTCTTTTGAAATACTTTACATCTTAGAGCGTTCATAATTACAATGGCAGATACATACAAGTAAAACCCTGTTTTGTTTCCTTTGTTGTCACCAACATATTTTTTTTTTTAGCCAAATCAAGAATTAGGAACACAAAGGGTTTATGATAAAAGCCTCTTAATAAATCATCGACCGGGCTAGAATTTGAACCCTAGAAATTTAGAAACAGATTGCAAACTACATGGCTTTCTTCTTCTTTGATGATAAGAATCTTAAGTTTTAGAGAGCAAGCCGGGACCATAGACTTTATCATATGTGGTATATAGAGCATTGATCTTGACCAGCCAGGCTGTTCTTTTTCTGTACAGGACAGAGCTAATTGGAGCAAAGTGTAAGTAAATAGATTCTCAGCTGGCCTGGACAAAGTCTTTGTCTGCAGACTGGAAAATCTAATAGTAATAGGAGGGGTCAGAGTGTGAACGGTCCCATTCAATGCAAGAGAGTTGTCAACTCCGAAGCTTCATTGTATCACTTACATAACACAAGGCTGATCATTCAGGGCCGTTATGGGACACAGAAGCTGGCAATTAGTGGTGACTTCTTCTAGCCCAAAGCAGTACCTCTCCTTTCTTTATGGATGTAATCATTGCTGGCTTTGTAGAATGTCAGCTAGAAAGAGTTTTTGATCCCAATTGATCATCATAATTTTTGATTTTGAATCATCAGATTTTCCAGAACTGACAGTCTTTGCATATGTGTTGAGTAGATGGATTTTTTTCACTAGATAAACCAAGAGCTTTGCATTTTTAGTGTGATATTATAAAGAAAATAATGAAATATAAGTCACCAATGGCCAGGAAACATGCTATAGTTCTTTTGTGTAACTATCCCCTGTCCTTGCAGGAACATATAAGGTAGCTCATTAACCCATTGAGCATGCCAAAAATGTAGCGTCACCAGCCCTTGACCACTCATACCTTTATTTTGTCAACTACTTATTTTGTGAAGTATGCTTTCCACTCTGCTATGAGTTAGTCACTAATGAAGAATAAATTTGTTGGATAAGCTTCCTGGAACTTAAATAGGTCAACTGGTGAGTTATTTGCATCACTCCTGAAACAGATCAGTGATTTAATGACAAAAAGTGCTGTAAGAGAGGTTTGGGTCGTACTTAAGGCCTGCCCTGAATGGCAGAAATATGATGTTGCCCACAAATAAGAACAACATACACACTTTAAAACTGGCTGGGGGGGTCATATCTAGAAAAAAAAGAGATGAGGTTATAAATATTAACCTTAGTGTAACTCAAAGTATTTCAACATATACTCAATTCAAAACTTAGTAGTGAGTTGGGTAGATGACTCGCCAAAGCACTTGCTATTCAAGCATGAAAACTAGAGTTTAGATTTCTAGAACCCGCATATAGCTGAGCAGGCTTGGCAGATGCCTATAATTTCAACACTTGGGAGGCAGAGCCAGGGATTGCTAGAGAAATGTGGCTACCTAGGCTAGCCTGAAATAGTGAGCTCTGGGTTCAGTGGGAAACTTTGCTTCAGGACATAGGGTGAAGAGCAGTAGAAGATGCCCAATGTCAACCTCTGGCCTCGATTTACATCTATATCCACACACTTGTGTCTCCATGTGCATGCATGTATACATGCACACACCTGAACCCAACCCCACCTTACTAGTTCTTTTTCACATTGTCTTCTAAGTCCAGCCTACATTATATTCTGTGCACAGACATATATGGCACTTCCACCATGCTCCCCATCCACACATGGCAAGTGACTGCTACAGTGGAAGCCACAATTTTAGCTAGTAGAAAAATATTCTACTACCTAAAGTCATTTGGAGACACACACTTCAGGAGGAGGGAACAGCAAGAGTGAAGGTCCTGAGTCTGAGGATAGATAAAGGTTTTAAAAAAATTGAATTTCATTATAAAACACAACAATAAATACAGCTAGATACCCACTTTACAATAGTTCTATGCATTCTTGCTAGAAATTAAATTGTACCTTTGAAATGTTCACAGAACATGACCAGCCATCATTTCTTATGAACCTCAATTAAAAGACTAGTTCAGTATAGTTTAATAGCTTGCTACAATAGAAATGAGCTCAGTGCAAAGCAGAACTTTCTTTTTTTTAAAGAAAGCTAAGTTAAATGCATCTTGAACATATTTTCTTTTTTACCTTCAAACACAAATTTATCACAGTCTACTGGGGTATTTTACTGATAAATATACTAATTGTAGGTTCTACTTTCTAATAGCATTATCTATCTTCAGGACAGGGCTTTGAGAAAAATACATCTGGGTACCATTGCTTGTGTTTTATCTTTCTCTGGAGGCAAGCCAAGTCTGACCCTCAGCCCAGCAACATAATGAATTAATTAGAAACAAAGTTACCCTAGACATAGACAATGAAAACTCACTCAGAAATAGCTTTTAAAAAAGTGTTGGATACATTCTGGAGTAATTGTCTGGTACACAACATTCATGCCCAATCAGCATTCTATTATCTATGTAAGGCTAGTTTGATATGCATCTTTATGTTTATACACCAACTCTAAGATCAGAATAGAATCATAGAAGTTGATTTTGGTGTTGATTTCTGGAAGCAGGGGTAGGAACCATATCAGGAGGGAATGATAATAAAGACAAAAATACATACATACACACACACACACACACACACATACATACATACATACATACATACATACATATATACTACATATATGCATACAAAAGACCATGAGTGCCTCATCATGTTGTACCACTTCAGATCTGTGTAAGCACACTTTGTGTCTCAGAACTATCTCAGTTCTGGAGAAATACACACTATGCTATTTCTGCCACAGCCTTGCTGCTTCTGGGTTAGGGAAAAATGACTATCATCCTTTAATGCACATGAACAGAATCTCACTCAACTAGTGTCCAGAGAAAACCTCCAGACAAGGAGATGTGGGTGCCTGCAGTTGGCAGCTGATTGCTGCATACAGGAATGAGAAAGACCTGATGCATCTGCACAGGTCACTTCTAGAAGCTGTGTGATGCTCACCCTATGAATTCACCCAGAAGCTTGCTTCACTGATCAATGCTTTACAGTTTATCAAGTTCTACTATGTAAATTGTCTTATTTTATCCTTATGAGACCCTTGAGGAGTGGCTGAGTAAGGCTTACTAGTCATATGTTATAAAGGAGGAATCCTACTGTGCTCACAGATGTCAAAGCATTGCAGGGGCTTTGGGGGAAATCCTGGCTGCCTTCCCTGCATCCAAGCCCACCCTTCTTCTTCTGTTCAGCTGTACAGTTTTCTCTCTTTGTGGAATGGCTCCTGTTTTTAGGGATGGGCCTTGGTTGGTTGTCATCAATTAAATCATCATGTTCTAATAAACACATGGCCAGTGAATTGTATCAAAGTAAAACAGATGAGAGCAAGCAAAGTGTCTTATTATTTCTATTTTAAGTTTTACACATCCATGAGAAAATATTTAGCTGCGTGGTTTTTAGGTGCCTTCATGTGTGTGTTAAGCAATCTGATGATGTCAGTATCATAGGAGACATAAAAGACAGATAGATAAAGAAAACAGTACAAACTCCATAAAACTACAGTAAAATGAATGAGGTAAGTGTTCCCTGCCAGCTTTAGAATTTAGAAGAAGGGATTGGGTTTTACTTGGTTGAAGATTAAAAAAAATATATACAGCTGGTGAAAGGACTAGTGGGCACAGTGAAGAAACTCTTATGACATCCGTTGGTGCTGCAGCTATGTCATCTAGGAACCTAGGGCAGGATTTAGGAGCTTCTTATTCCAGGCAGAATTTATACCTACAATTTATTTTTTTTCCCTATAAGTTTCTTTCTTGCAAGCATCTGGCTGCTCATTAGTGACCCTCATTAGTGAATAAGAATTCAGAAGGAGTGTGAGAACCCAGCCAAATCAAAGAGGGATGGTGACTACCAGGAAGACTGCCTACTTTGAATACTGAAAATAGCCGCCATTGTCCCTCCTACAGCATAGACAGACTCAAGCATGGGAGGAACTTAGTGCACCGGGGAAATCATATTCATTCTACAAAACATGGTGGAGTACAACTGTGAGTGTATTCATAGAACCTAAGTGTCCTGTAAAACTTACAGGAGGCTTTCCAGAGTAGACGGTTCTAAGGAAGGACAAACTGGCTAGGCTATTTTAGTCCCACAGAATCCAGATGGCAGCTCTTCGTGAGACTTACTCCACATCTGAGGTCCATGTTTTACTCTATGAGTCTTCAAACCCTCTTTATGGGTTCTACACATTTGTTTCTGAATGTATAGCCACAAAACTATGAGGAGCATAAAACTACAATCCTCAGTGCTCAGCATCTAGCCATTTGAAAGCAGCATTTTGAGTTGTTTTCCATAAGAGTAATTTGCTTTATTTTCTAATTGTAGATAATTGCATATACACTTGTACACATATGCTTGTGTGTATGCAAACACACATGAACACACACACAATTTCCTACTTATGCAGAGAAAATGGGAAACAAGAAAATGGGAAACAAAAATTTTAGACCTTTCTCTGTGCATTTTCATCAACATATTTACTTTTTAAAAGGATTTTTAAAACTTGTTTAATTGTATGTGTATGTCTATATGTATATGTATGGGTATATGTGCGTGAATACAGGTGCCTGTGGAAGCCAGAAGAGGGTATCTCATCTGCAAGAGCTGGAGTTAGAGTCCATTGCAAGTTACCCAACTAAGTGGATGCGAAGAACTGAACTTGAATCTTCAGCAAGAATAGTATGGTCTCTTAGGCCCTTTTATTTTTAATGGACATGTATAAATGTGTGTGCATATGCGTGAGTGTGTGTGTGTGTGTGTGTGTGTGTGTGCATGAACGCACGCATGCACGCACGCACTCACATGAGAGAACAGAGGACAATCTCAGCTTTTATCTTCAGGAACAACATCCAGTCTCTCACTGGCCTAGAGCTCATTAAATAGGTAGACTTGGATGGCCAGAAAACCCTAATGATCTTTGTGTCTTTGCTCCCTCACTGTTGGGAATACAAGAACTCACCACTATGTTCAGATTTTTTTTTTTTTTTGGTTCGGGGGGAGGATCCTGACATCAGACCTAGGTCCTCATGCCTGCACACCAAATCATTTCCTGATAGACTTGTCTTCCCAGCCCTTACATACAGTTTACATCTTTATTTTGCAAAACTGATTATACTGTCAACAGTAATAGATGTGTCTTCATAACTATCAAATGGTAAGTACTTTGGGTTAAATGCAAATATATCTTAAATAAAAGTATTAAGACTAAAATAAGTCTCCTATTTGTAGAAACTTGCATTTATTTCAAACATTTAGCTTTTAGCAAAAGTACTGTGGTTCCTTTTGCTAGCTCTTTGTAATGTTTCCTTCTTTCTTGCACTCTTATATTTTTCTATCTAGCTCTCTGAATTAAACCCTGAATGGATTTGTTTCTTGCAATCAGTCTTTATTAAACTATGCCTAACCTTGTGTTTTAGCCACCCTTTAAGCTTGTGCTTTTAAGCATCTCTTTGCGTTACTAAGTTTTATTTCATACACAGTGATTCAGTTTCTTCTTTGTATCTTCAATTGTGTACATAGAACTTTTGGGTTCTGTCTATTGGGGGATGACTAGATATTTTTTCAAATCTGTTTCTATTCCTCTTGCTCATTGTGGATCATTTCTCCACTGAGTTTTGGCTTCTTCCAACTGCATTACAACATAGGACATATTATCTATTTATTAAGTTTCCTCCAACATTCTGCAAGAAATATCTGCAAATCAAACCCACGAGGTTATGGTTTCTCAAGCTACATCACTTTTTTCCTCCATCTAAAATCTAGGCAGAAAAGACTTCATTTTACCACTACATTAATTATGTTTAATTAATTAACTATTAGAGCCTAGCTTCTCACTTTTTACTGGCCCAAGTCCTTATTGTTCTTCAATATGTAGGCATTAAAACTCCATGTTCTGGAGACCAGAGGGTGGAGTTACAAGTCCTCTGTTACAGTTTAAACTTTCAGTGTCTTCACTTCTTACCCCCACTGATTTTCTAACTTTCCTGGAGGTTAGATTTCCCCTCATTAAAATGAATGTGACAGTGGTCTAGTATTTCTTTCTCTAACAGGAGCATTTCTGTTTATTTAGACCATAGTACTAACAGAAACTAAGCTTCATATAGCTGAAGCTCTTAAATATTTCTTTTTAAAAACAGGCTATATTAATGGTACAAAATAGTGGCTTTCATCGTTACATATGAATTTAATGAACTTTTAAAAATACTATTCTTTTAAACTTTTGAAATTATAATTACATCATTTCTGCCCTTCCTTTCTTCCCTTCAAACCCTCCCACGTACTCCTCCTTGCTGTTTTTTCAAATTCATGACCTCTCTTTAAAACTTGTACATATAATGTTACTTTATGTATGTTTTCAGGGCTGATTATTTCTTATGGGATAACCAATTTTTATCCTCTTCTCTGAGGAGGACTGTTTCTCCCTTGCTCAGCATTCCTTAGTTGCCTGTGGTTGTTCTGCCAAGGCTGAGGGCTCCTACTTTTACCCAATTCATAGTAACATGCCCATTGGTGTCCTCCTTGCCCAGGAAATGTTTAGGCAGCCATATTGGTGAGACTTCCTAGGTATAGCTTTGGACATTCCCAGGTTCACAACCTCAACAAAAGCTTCCTATTCCTCGGCTCTTACAATCTTTCCACTCCTTTTTCCATAATGACCCCTTTATACAAATATATATATATATATATATATATATATATATATATATATGTATATGTATGTACTTCTCCTGCTCGAGTGTTTTTAAAACAAATGTTCAGAAGTGTATTGTATGTTTGAGAGATGCACTTTTAATGCTATACATAGAAATGATAGATACCATAGAATGCTGAAGGGTTTGTCTTCTTTGCAGTATTTTATAATTCAAGAATATAATAATGAGCATGAGATAGCTTTTAAATAATTTCTTAGATGGATGTGACTTCTTTCTCTCTCGTTTTAAGCTTTACCCCTTTATAGAACATCTGTTTCAACATAAACTTTGGAAGTATAAATGCAAAATACCTGAACATGCCCATAGGATTACAAGGAGCAGAAGGTCCGTGAAAGCATCCATCTATATATTCTTACTTCTACAAGGTGAGGACCTAACCCATATAAATTCTATTGTCCTATCAATCACATATATTCATGCTGAAGGCTAGATGGTGAAAACAGGAAGGCACTTCACAGGGATGGGGCAGAAGCACATTTTTGTATGCTCTGTTATTTTTTAGTGTCTACTTCTCCTAGCTCTAAAGCTGTCACTGAAGAGTAGCTTTGAACCAGCTGCAAAGCTCTGAAAGGTCATAACCCAGGAGCAGGGCACTCTAGGAACGTGTGCGTGGAAGATGCAGATGGGTAAACAAGCCATAAAGTAGACTGTGGCTAGCATTTCACTAGAGTGCTGACTCCAGGCTATTACCTTGTGAAAGTGAAATTTAAAAGAGCCAATTTGAAATAAACAAAACAAAACAAAACAAAACTCTAGCTTGCTTTCCCCATAACTAATGAAACCTAGGAGTGTCCTGCAGTGAGGTGTGAGGCAGAGGGAAAATCACAGAGGTGAGAAGATTATCACCTCTCTTTTTATATCCCAAGGCTCCTTATGTCCATATGTCTCCATATGGGCCAGACAGAACATGCTCATGGATCTGGTCACCAGGACACCACGGATGCAGTGCCACCTCCTCCTCTCCATGCAAGCTTTTCTAAGGTGTCTTTGTTGTGAACATGCACAAGTGATAATTACCTTGGAAACTGTGACCACAACTATAGCATCTCTGAGGAACTCAGTGAATGTATTCAACGGTAATGAGATGGAAAGATGGAATAAATGTCTGGGTGTGTAGTGGTGGATAACAGACTGAGTGTGGCCTCCGTGAACAGTGGGAACTTATAGGCCTTCATGTTTCATATAAGCAAATGAAGTGGGTCTAGCAGCAGTACTGGGAAAAATAGCAAGATCAAGACTGGTCTACTCTCTTTAAACGTGTCCAGCCACCAGGCAGGGATAACTAGCCATCTCTTCCACTTTTCCTTTTCCATAAACTGGAATGGGAGCCTCAGTCACGCATGCTAGGACCAAGGGATCAGGGTTGGTGGTACCACAGGCTAGAAATACCATGGACCTGGAGTATCATGAGGATTGCCAACCAGAGATACCAAATTAGAATTCTATTTGGAGCAAAATATAACCCCACCTCCTTTTTAAAAAACTATATGATTGTTCTGAGGGAACTTTTTCATTGCCTGTTACTGAATTCTACTCTTGGCTTCTTGGCTACTGTGTCTTCTTTTAGCTTGGAAATATTTATTAGAATATTTGTAAGTGATTTTTTAAAAAGAAAGATATATTCATGTTAAAAATCAAAGTATGAGGCCAGAAGCCAGTAATTTTAGCTTTTTAGAAAGTTGAGGCAGGAAGGATGCAACATCAGGGACATCCTGACTTTATATAGTCAATGTTACAGTGGCTTGGGCAACTTAGTTCAGACATAAAAATCAGTGAAAATCCAACTGTAGTTGTCTAGAGCATTTTCTTAGTACACACACACACACACACACACACACACACGAACACATGTGAGTGTGCATGCTCCTATTTTGCTTTCCTTTTATTAAGTAGATATTTCTACATGAAGAATTTTAAATTGAAACCCATTTCCCACTGAATTCTACAGACATTGCTTCCCTGTCTTCTAGCATCAGATTTCACAAAAAGCACCAAAGACAAGCAGGCAACATATGTATGAAAAAGGGTTATTCCTTTTAAATGGCCACCAGACAGCAGCAAGAGCCACTTTTTCCATCGATAATGATTATAAGATGCTAGTGGCATTGGTGCATGTGGAAGGACTGGCTGTTCTACATAATGTAAAGAGGTGGGAAGGTTGATATGAACTGTCTGAAGGACATGCTTGTAACATTCAATAGTAAAACCAGTTGCTCCTACCGTTTTATGTGTGATTGTTTCGTTGTTTCTCTAGCTATAAACACTAAAATCCTTCTGTTTATTCTTGGGAGCAAACAATTCCTCGAGACATATTTATGTGAAAACCTTTTAGTCTTCTTCTTAGCACCTACTAGCCCGTTTCTTTTGGTTTTGTTACAGCACTAGGGAAACAGGTTCTTTTATTATTTACTTGATTTGTTTTCTGTGTTCCATGCTTCCTATTCATCCATTTTAACTCAGCAGACGGGTGTTTGCTTTCCTTATGGATAGACTGCATCTTTTATGTCTTCTTTTGTTTTTCTTTGTTTGTCCTTTGCTTTATACTCTAAGGGATATTTAAATATGCATCTTTGTTTTCTATTGACTTATGCTCATCAAACATTTAAATGCTAGCTAATTCTTAATTTTTATGAGCTCTGTTTCCTTTGGATGTATCTTGATAAGATTAACCTACATGGTTATATATGGAACATCCAGAAAATTCTCCTTTCTCCAAACTGTCTGTGTTTGCCAGTGAATACATACCTTTTTCTCTTTGGCTATTCATTTGTATGTTGCTAATTTTCTTCAAATATCTGAAAAAAGTTTCATCTTACTACATATAATAGATTCAGTTTAATAAAATATTTTAATTTTTCTGTGCAGTATATAGGTATGTAGAAGTTATAGAATCATTTGTATAGGAAATGTCTAATATTTAGCTGGCCCTACTTAGATTTTCTTATTAATAAAATATCTTATAAGTTTTTATTTTGAAGATGTACTTAAGAACATTTTTAGAGTCAAAAGTCTTCATAGCTATTTTGTCAGTTTTTTAGCAGAATTAAGTGACACACACACACACACACACACACACACGCCAACATGCTATTTTATGTACAGTGGAAAATTCATTTTGTGAGAGCTGTGTATAATTTGTGACCGTGATTTATTAATGTTTTATGTGTGTAACACTTTTAAAAAGACTTGTATAAATTATGTCAAATGGGTATTGACACAGGCATGGTGCTGGGTAGCCCGATCTCACCACCTTTAAGATGCAGAGTAGATCAAGGTCACCACGTTTAATCCATTACCACTCTGCTCCTTTTGGTCTTCCTTACACATTTTCTCCATGCATGCTTTGAATCTGGAAAAAACAAACTTTGGGGCTGGAGAAACAAAGAAGCTGCAATTTCCTTGCCTTAGTCCTTGGCCCATGAGGAAGTAGAGAACACATCTTGGTGATTGGAGCCAGACTTACCCTTGGCCATGGGCATTGCAACCGACCCAAACCTAATTAGGAAAGATCCTGAATAAACTTGGGTGTGAGCCAAAATCACTAGTCCCTTCAATCAATATTTTTGATATAAAAATTAGCATCTGGCCCGAATAAAAGGCCGTACTGTTTCATGCTGCAGGAAAAAAAAATCCTCTTTCCCTTCTATTCTGACCTTCTGTTAGGTATTTTCCTGATTTATTTCGATGATAAGGTTTTGGTGCAGTTGACTTGCAAATTTTCCTTTTAGCTCCTCATTTGAACTGAAGGCTGAAAGCAGAATTATAATCACAAGTCCTACCTCAATCTCAAGCTGGCATAGGCATCAACCTTTTCCAACAAGTAAACTGATTTGACTTGTTCTTTCATTTTTTGATTGAGTTACCTTTGCTAATATGCAAAAATTAACTGAAGTAACCCAGAAAGAAAGTTTCTTTTGTAAGGAGGAGGGCACGTGACTAGGTAAACAACGTACAACCGGAGTCCTGGAACTCCTTTTTTATGCTCTGTGAATGAGTACCGAATAACTTCCAAGAAATCTCAGTTATCTTATACAACAATGCCCAGGAGACTGTGTTCACAGAAGTACTTACTTAGCACGGTGTCTAAAGAGGATTGGCTGATTAGCTCTTAGGATATCATATGCCTATTTCAGAATGTATTCTTAGTTTTTAACCATGGACTTCATGACTTGCCAAGGAGATAGAGACAGCAAAGGTTCATGTTTGATTCATTTTGATGCTGGTGTTATTCCAAAGAGTTGTATTTCAATGAGGTTGAAAGGAGGAACAAATTAAGACATCACTGCCTTTTCAAAAGACTCCAGGAAATACTTAGTCACGAAATGAAATGATTTCCAGGGTTCACATTAAAATAATCTAATGCGAGGGATAGTGAAAGGGAGGGGTGAAAAGCCCAGTTACGAAGTGCCAATGCTTAGAGCATGAGGATAGGTGGATTGGGTTCACCATATTATTCTATTTTACTCTGTTTATTTTTCCATTATTAATGTTAAGTGGCTATCTCAGAAATGAATCTTAAATAATAGGTGAGAGGAATCCTCTTCAACTGAACAGAATTAACTTGCTTGTGCTAATGCCCCACCCTATGCTTCTTCCTGGGAGCTTTGTTTGGCCAATGGGAAGCTCATTTTGTTCCTTCAATTTGAATTAGTGTTAAGGAAAACCTAACTTCATGGCTCCACATGGATTTGACTGAGATCTGTGCTAGAAATCAATATATAATGATTATACTATTGTCCATTCATTGTACCATCATGTGTGGTTTCAGTGATCTGCTGCTAAAGTTTTAAAACCAGACCTCCAGATCTGTGATTTGTAGCATTTGCTAATTTCTGTAGTGTCACTTCTCCCATTGTGGTCACTTTAAACTCCCATTGTGATGTCACTGGAAAATCTGGAAGGAGCTGTGTACAATTGATTCTCAGGAAAGCATACACTTCTCTATCTATAGCTGCCTCTACCAATTGCCTCTAGTAACGTTCCTAGATGCAAATTTCTACTCCAGTTTCCCCTACACCCCAGATTGACTTAAATGACATCAACACAAAAACATTTGTAATTTTATACTGTCAATTTTAGTGATTTATTTATTAAAGTAACAGTTTACAGGCAGAAGAAAGTGAATCTGGTCATCTCAAATGTTTCAGTGAAACATAAACATTATGTTCACACCCTATATACTTCATTTTACAATACTACAAGATGATATGTTACAGTAGTTGCCTAGAAATTGTCTATTCTCTGTGTGTGTGTGTGTGTGTGTGTGTGTGTGTGTGTGTGTGTGTGTGTAGACAAGAGGTTAATGTTAAGTGCTATTCCTTAGAGCTGTACACTTATTTTTAGAAAGAAAGTATCTCATTAGAACCCAGAGCTCCCCAATAAGGCTAGGTAGATTAGCCAGCAGGTCCAAGAAAGCTACCTGCTTTTGCCCTCCCAGCACTAGATTATGAGCATATACCATTATGAGCCAACCATGCTTGGCTTTTTATGTAAGTGCTGAATATTTGTGTAAGTAAGCTCAGGTAGTTCCTCATGCTTGCATGGACAATGTATCACCAATGAGCTCTCTTCCCAGCCCCAGGGGAATACTCTCTTCCTGATTTACAAAACACTACACAGCAGGGTATGGTGTTCTAAAAGAATAGATTACACATACATTGTTACTATTTTCAAAATTATGATGGCCATAAATCAAAGTATGTATTTGAGATAGTTCAAGTATTCAGCAGATCTTAGATTTTAAACAAGAGCTAAGATTTTATGTGTCTGATACTTCTGAAAGAAGATATAGAGGTGAATCAAATCCTCACAGAGCTGGCAAGAATAACTTTCTACTACAAAGCTGTAATAGTTGAAGGTTGGACTTTTCCTTTTAAAAGTATGGAGAGATGGAAGCACAATGTTAAAAAATGAAAGAAAACAAATACAAAGGAAAAAGAGGTCAAAAGCATCTTGTAGAAGGCCTTTTCAATAGTGTGTTTATTTTTCATAAAGATAGACATTCCTTAGAAAATGCCTCATTGAGAAAGAAAGGAAGTGGATAGACTAAATTCACTTCAGTGTACTAGTATAAATACCCTTAAATATCAACAAAGAATCAGAAAAGTTCCCTGCTATGTTATAGGAGCCAACTGGTCTACCAAAAGCTCTAATAATGGTTTACAAATTCTGGCATCCATTGGAATTACCTGGAGAGGCTTGTTAAAGTGTAGTCCCCTGGGCACCACTGCAATCAGATTCAGTGGTGGTCTGGTGTGAGTCACATGGCTTGTCATGTTAACAAGCTTCCTAATAAATTCTGAAGCCTGTGGTCTCTGTCAGACTGAAACGTGGTGAAAGGCAGTAAGGCTGAGTATCCATGACACTGTCATAATTTATAATAAAATTGAAGATAGTTCTTTATCATTTCTTTATTATACAAAATTTTCTTCCTTACAAATATCAGTCTGAAACCTTCAGCTTTTGTTTCCCTAAAAGCTGATTTCTAGAACATCTATCTCTCCATCATTCAATCAGGTACTACTCATCTCTCTGTTGATTGCCTTGCTTTGTTTCTAAAAAGAATAATAAAAATGTCCATACATATGTATTTCATGTATGAGTCCATGTACATAATATGGTTGAGATGTAAAACACTATAATTCAGAAATCCTTAATCCTAACAGACTCAAACTTTGTTTAATAAAAGTCTGTAATTTCTTTGAAGTTGAAGTCAGTCTTAATTAATGTTAGTGGTTGAAGATTTTTTCTTCTAAAAATCAGCATTTCTTATAATTCACAACTTTTTATATGATTTAAAGTCATATTGCTACCCAATGAATTCAGAATCTTTCCTCCCTCAGGAAGTACTCCACTGGAATTGTAGTTCTTCTCTTAAGTGTATATTCGTCATAGACTCTGACAAAAGTAAGTCTTTTCATATGTGTATTGGAAGGTATCATGTTGCTCTAGGACCCTCAGATCTTAATGAAAAAGGAAGAACCTCTTCCTTGTTCTGTAGGCTATCATGGTGAACTGAATTCAAGTTCCTCCATGCAAGTAATAAGCATGGGCATTCTTGCCCAGGAAGAAACCTCTGTCCATCTGGTGGTTTAAAATCTTAGAGCAGGTGTGACATTGTAGGGGAAGATTACAGACAGAACTAGAGAAGAAGGGGGATGCTTACTGCTTAGTGGAACTCCGGTGCAAGCTCCCTTTATCCTCTCTACCTCCCATCTCCTGGTTTGAACTCCAGGTATTCTGCATTCTCTTTAGATGATTTGCTAAGAACAACTTCATTGGATACTCAGATTAAAACGAAAAGACCTACACATACAACATGCATTTTCTCTGCAGAAGTAATACTGCATCAGTTCACTTGGAAGGATTGGATCCAGTTATCAGATCAGTCTTCAGATGGGCAGCTAGCTGAGTGTGTAGTACTCACTTCTTTTTCTCTCTCACCACAGCATTCCTTTAGCTTCTCACCATTTATGAGGTACTTTATAACTGGAAACCACTTTTTAAAAAGATTTTTTTGTTATATTTTAACTATATGTATGTGTACGAATCTGAGTGTGGTGGGTATGTTCATGTGAGTTCTGGTGCCCACAGAGTCCAGAGTCATCAGATAGCCCAGAGCTGGAGTTACAGGTGGTTCTGAAAAATCTAACCTGGGTGCTGAGAACTGAACTCAGGTTCTCTCTGAAAGAGTAGCAAAGGCTGTCAGCTTTGGAGTTATCTCTCCAGCCCCACGGGATTCACTAAAAACATAAGCCATCAGTGGACTTTACTTTTTAAAACGGTTCACACAGCGATCACTTTCTTCTTGAATGATCTTTGAGCATCAGTGTTGGCCTGTCCAGCACTGGTTGTTGCAGGTTGAATTTCTGTCTCCCTGCACAGCATGAAAGCTTGGGCCCATCTGTGTCACACAGAGCCAAACCTCTTTTGAAGTGATTTGTTTACAGTGTCATTTGATGGAGTGGAATGTTCTGTAACTCATTCGAACTGTTACAGAAGCTTGGCTAAAAGGTCACCACTGCTCTTTGGAGTTTCCAAGTCTGGGCACCATCTGGGAGCTTGTTAAAGATAAGGTTTTCCACTGCCTTTTTCCATACTAACTAGAACCAATTAGCAGAGGACTAATTTTTCAGAGACGAGTGTGTCGTTTTGTGTGTATGAGGAGGGTTACTCACAGTTGCAAAAAAAAAGTGTGCAGTGCCTCTTGTCACTAAATCTGAGTAGGTGTGCCAGGGAGGATATGATTAACTGGACCTGAATCTGTATAGCCTTGAACGAGACTTTTAAATACCTTACATAATGAACCAGTCTATTTTTCAAGTGTAATTTGGGAACGTGTTGTAAGGGAAATTGAGTTTTCACTATGTACTCAGAATTCAATAGAAAAATGGGAAGACATTCCTTAAAGTCATAAAGACTAAGCATGCTAAGCTCACTCTGCATGGCACAGGCATCATTTGGGTTGTTTCAATTTTATGGTTTTAGTCTAGGTCCAAAACTGGCTTGTGATTGCTTTTCTTCTTCCTTTTTAGAAAACAAGAGCCACGATCTTTCCAGTCCTTAAAGCTTAACAATAAAGTTGTAGCAGAGCATCAAGAGGAAAAAGAAGGTTCGCTTCAAAGAGTCTTTGCTCACTACCGGTCAGTTCTGCGTTCTCTCCCAAGCATTAACTGTGTCTTTTGACACCTGTCCTTGGAGAAAGTCCAAATGTGACAAACAGAAGCAATGTTGCCTTCTGCCTTTCCTGGAGCTTCCCACGACACACATGAATTGTTACCGGTGGAACAAGGGACTCAGCTCCTCTCTGACACTCTTTTTCTTGTATGAAGATGGTACACAGGAAAATTATCAAGTTAAAAATCAAAATACTTTAATTTTATTTGGAGCCCTTGAAAAGGCATGACCCAAAAGCAGCTAAAACACAGGCTCACTGCCATTTTCACGTATGTGTGGATTTACAGCAAAGGAGAGGGAAAAGTTAAATCTAGAATTATATTCTTTTGATTTGTAGCAGCAGGTTTTAGACATTAAATAAATGATTATTTCCCTTCTTCAATTAAGCTTGTTTGTAAAACAAAATTGTCCTTAGAAGGGGCAAAAGACAATTACATTACTTTCTAGATAAAGAGGGAGGGAGGTCTTTCTGGCAGTGTTTGTGTTCCGTTTAGAGCCAGGAAACTTAGGCTTCCGGTTCACGGCGCGTCTCTTCAAAGTTTGCTTCATTGTCAAAACTCTCCTTATTGTAGAGTACAGCGCATCCTGACTTCTTGAATGGGAAATATTTCAAGTTCAGGAGATCACCGAGTTTATCAATGACTTCCAAAACCTGCAATGAGATGTCCTTTGTAAGTTATCTTTCAACTCCTCAGTGGACCACTTTGCAGAGCCCAGGTTAATGGTAAGCTTTCCGAAGACCCATAGTAATGTTTATCCAGCAAAAATCCATGACAATAGGTTTTGGTTTGTAAGTCCTAGAAAAGCTTTAATGAATTTGTCTCTGTGGATGCATGTATGTGTACAGCTGTACCTGCATGTATGTGCACATGTGTGTGATGCCAGAGAACAAACATGGGTGCCAATATTCAGGAGTCATCTATCTTGTTTCTTGAGGCAGAGTCTCTTGTTGTCCTGGAGATTGCTGGCTGGTGTGCTTCTGTAATTTTTCTTTGTGTCTGTAGTGTTGGTATTACAAGCACATGTCATTACACTAAGCTTTTTACAAGTGTGTCCTGGGAACTGAACTCAGGTCCTTATGCTTGCATGTAAGCATTTTACCAATTGAGCTACTCCCCCTTAACATTTTAGAGAAATAATGGATGACAATTCTCTTTATTTAATGCTCTAACTCAACATTGTGAATATTCTGTTTTAGGAGTGTGACAAGAGGAACCTAAGACCTCTGACCCATCTAAACCTTTTCTTTATCTTAAGACTTGCATATAACCTCAAGAGGAAGAAAACAATAGGGTTGCAGATTACATTTGAGATTATGTCTTCAAATAGAGTAAACTAACAAACAGATTGTTTTGGGTGCTAATAGCTACCTCTTCAATCCTCCCAAAACTGACTTCCAACACTGATTTCACAATACCCATTCCTACACTCTGTAGAATAACACAACTTAGACTCACAAAGAATCAAGAACACACACATTTCAGTTTTATATTAAAGTCCTTGCTGAAGTGTGGAAGAGGACTGTAGAGCCATGGGCATCTCTGAGACAGGTTAGAAGGGAGGGCATTCTTACTGCATTAGATTCACACTGGAGGAGATTTAAAGGAATGGATACTCTCCTTGGGTAATGCATACTACCATGAAGCCACTGGCTGGTATGTCTTTACCATTCTTCTCTCAGAGATAAAGAGAAAAGTAAGCTAGAACTGTCACAAAGGATCCAGAAAGGGAAGATGTTACACTAGCCTATGTCTTTTCTGTTCCCAACCAGATCTCTGAATGATGCCTCCCCCTTTCTCTCTTTTTCTTTGTGGATGTTTTGCACATGCATGTGTACTCACATGCATATACACACATCCAAGGTATGTACATGTGTATATGTACCCAAAGGTCAGCCAAAGGCCAGGTCAATACTTTCTGTGTTGTTTTCCACTTTAATTTTTTAGACAAGGTCTCTCACTGAACCTGAAGGTTACCAATTAACAAGTTCTAGGGCTCTGTTAAGCTCTGCTTCTCCAGTGCTAGGATTGCTGGGATTGCCGGCACACATGCTACTATATGCAGCTTTTACATGATTGACTTGAATCCACACTGAGGTCCTAGTGCTTCAGACTGACAGCAAGCACTTTGCCAACTCACCACCTCCCCAGCCCTCTGACTGGTTTTGTGTACCATTGTCTATGTTCTATGCATGCTCACATCCAGTTGCTACCTTAGCCCCCTAACTGTTGAACGGGTTCAAGTTTCACTCTATGTTATCTTAAATAACGGCTCAGGAGTTTACACTGCAATGCATGTGTGGTCTCAGGAGTAACTGTTTAGTTGACTTATCAGTGCTCCTAGCATGCCAAGTATTTTATAGCAATGAAGAATTTGTCAATGTGAGGCCAATGTCTGGTTTCTACAGAGTTAGCTGTATTTGAGATCTTACTGCTGTTTGGACCCAAAGGGATAAAATGTTTTCTCCGCTATCCACCTCATTTCTGTTACCTTTTGGAGCTCAATCCTTGTTCATTTTCACTTTGTAAGGTTTCCTCATTGCTGTCTTCTTACTTCCTGTGTAAGCAGTACAATACAAGCTTTCCTCCAGCTTCCTTCCTTGCCCCTTCCCTCTCTTTTTTCTCTCCTCTTTTCTTTTTCTTTCTTCTTTCAATTTCTCTCTATTTACCCCCTCTCTCTCCCTGTAGTTTTCTCTCTCTGCTTTCCTTTCTCTGTCAGTCTCTTTCCATCTCTGCCTCTGTCTCTCTCTCTCTCTGTCTCCTCATACATCCCCTCCCTCTGTCTCTCATTTCCTCCTCTGTCTCTCTGTCTCGTCTGCTCCTGATCTCTCTCTCTCTCACCTTTCCTCCCCCTTTGTCTCTCTATTAATCACTATCTCTCTATCTCTATTTCTGTCTCCATTTATCTCTTTCTGTCTCTGCCCCTGTTGCTCTCTTTCCTCTCTTCTGTCTCCCCTGTCTCTCTGTTGCCATTTCTCTCTCTATCTGTTTCTCCTCTAGCTCTTTCTCTCTCACCTCTCTTTCCCCCTCTTCTCTCTGTTTCTGTTTGTCTCAGTCTCTCCCCTCCCCCATCTGTTTCTCCCTCTCCTCTCCTCCCCATATCCGCATCCGTCTCTCTCTGTAGTGGGTATATGTATAATTCAAGCTCAAAGGATACTCTTCACCCTTTTATTCATTGTGCTTCCCTTTTTGTTCCTTGCATTCTCATAAAACCACCCACTCTAAGGAACACCAAGCTCCCAGTAATTGCTAGTCTAAAAGTTTCTTCTCATCTCTTACCCTATTTGAACTTACTTATATTTAGGTAGCTTTTCTGTCTTCTTTTTTCTTTTCTGGAAACTGTTTGATGTTTAGTGTACTATAGTTGTACACATCTGTCCTGGCAGTTTTAGCTCTACCTACCTCCCACCTATTTCCCTACTGCAATTTCATGTCTCAGGAAGTAGGTGCTCTCCCAGAGTCTGCCTTTCCCCTGACCACTGTTACTCATTTCTCAACAATTAGATCTTTGATCTTTGGCTTTAACATACCCACAGTTCCATAAACTACTATAGCTCTACGCTTGCAATCCTTCCGGAGCTCTAGGATAAATTTTCACTTTTGTCATTAATCCAGAGGTGCATACTTTTAGTGTACAGGTCTGAGTTTGCTGTATTCTTCCACTCTTATTAAAGATGCTCTCACACTTACTCTCCATTTCCTCTCATGTACCTGTTTGCTCATCCTTCTGTTCACCAAGCCTGCAGAGCTAGAAAACTACCCTTAGTCTTCTCTGCTCAGGCTTCCCCTCCATTTAATCACCTGTCAAACCTCGACAAGTCATGTATTCATAGTGTGTAGTTGTAGATTCATCTTTTAATTGTTGTTTCCATCACTACTGGATGGAAACCACTTGTCAATTCTTATTTAGTTTAGATGGCTCCATTTCATGTCCCTTTCACTGGGCTCTTTCCTTTCTAACCCACTTGTCACACTTACTTCACCATGACTGATCATGTTCCTCTAGTGGTCAGAAAGACCCAATGATGCTTCATAATTGTTATTTAACAATGCCTGTCTGAAAAGTCACTTTCCTTGTAAAGATTTTCTACTATAATAATGAACCTCACTTTTGTGATCCCACAGAGTTCCCTGTTGTCTTCTCCTGGTTAACTTGTTCTGTCTGGAACTGTTATTACTTTGTTATTAATCTAGCTTGTCAACATTGTCTAATCTTTTTGTTCCAGGTTTTGAATATGATTCATTCACATCAGTGCATACAAAAATGCATTCATATTATGGTATATTTAAACTTCAGACTGACTGCGATGGCTTAGTGTCCTGATATTATTCATATAAAACATAAAATGAATGGCAATAAAATATATTTTAAATGGCTACTTCCTCCCACAAATGTGATTGATATTATTTAGAAAAAATCTTTATTGCTTTCCTATGAATATTGTTTAATTTGGCTCATATTTTACTACAGAAGCTTTTGGACCTGTAAAAAACAAATCAGGCCATAATGCTTATGTTCATGTAAGAGGAACTTGACTTTTCAGAGTAGACCAATAGAACATTTGACTACTCAGGCTTTTCTATGAGACCAAAATTCTGACTTTAATCAAGTCTTCAGGAATTTGATTTTCTTTTGTCTCTGTTGGTTTGGCCATGTTATTGGATACTGCTGACATATTACAGTGTTTTTCTCTTTGTTTATTTGTTTGTTTGTTTTTAAACATTTATGGCAGTGAGTTTCTTTTGTCATTAGTTTTCTTTTCCTAAGCCACTCTAGAGAACCCTAAGATGTTTCAATAAAAGTACTCCCCCAATCTATGGTATCAGATGTGGTCACTCTGTTGGTAGATGGATACTCACTGTGTCTAGCATCTCCCGAGTATGTGCTGAGGAGAGGCTGAACCTAGCCCGACCTCCTGGCAGGGCAGTAGCTGGAAATCCGACAACCACCACCGCAATATTTTTCTTAAGCAAAGTTCTTGCAAAAGCTCTTAGGGAAAGAGAAAATAAAAGGTTAACTGAGGCAAGATAGAATTATCCTGCTGAAAAAAAGAATATGGTTAATTGACTTGTTCTTTTTAAAAATGATATTAAGAAAAGGATGCACAACAGATCAAGAAAAGGACAATTACTTGCTATCCTTCATAGATGAGTGTGAGCTTTTTATGGAACCTGACACAGTGGTTGGGTAGTTGTCAGTTCAGAGCCTTTGGTATTGAGCAGGAAACGCTGGTGTCTGCAATGCTGATGTAACAAGCCTGCACTGATATGAACTCCCTGATCTGCAGAGTTCATGGACTAGAAACCAAAACAGCTAGTATAATGACACAGGAAATAATATTCATTAAATTTAAACCTGTATGTTTTAAAAAGTTGAACCACAGCATTAATTGTGGACATTTCAAGAAGGAATACTTAGTGACTATAATTTGAAGATCAGGATTTGATATTCTTATACCAGAAGTGAAGACTACATGTTACATCAAATGAGAAGTTAAGTATTGGCAAAGGTCTCCTTTTGTTTTTGTTTTAAGTAGTCCTACGTCAGTCATAGGACTAACTACAAAGCTCTTGAAGGCAGAGAAACCTTTACAATCCCTCCTTCCCTTCATTCTTCTGCTTTTTGTTTATTTCAAAGTTAACTTCAGTAATGATCCCAGATTATTAAAGTCAAAATCTCTAAATCACTCGTTCTAAGAGCCAAAGTCAGATTAAAAAGGAATATGCGCCTCCCGCTCCTCATTAGTCCTTTTTCTCTTTGGGCTCTGTTGCTCTCTGCAGGAAATCTTAATTGCCAAGTGGCTCTACCACAAGTGATGTCAAGGTCTCATGTCTGTTCTTAGCATTAAGGACTTGCTGGTATACTATCTTAGGCTGGAAGCTGACAGCAGCATAGAAACCTCTAGCTGTATTTTAGAAAAAAATCAACTGAACGAGACAGCCCACCTTGCTATTTAGCTATCCGTGTTTTGGTTGCCTCATGTAGAATTCATGTTATCAAATAAAACAGTGGAGAGTGCAAAACCTACTGAACACACAGTCTTTCTGCCTCCCCTCCTCCTGGCGGGGGCAAGGCAAGGTTTCCCACTTTAATTTCTACTGAGAAGGCTACAAGGCGGCAAAACTTTCTAGCTGAGAAAGTTTGAAAACAGGGGCTGTTCTTTCTGCCTTCTTGATCACCCTATGGAAGGCTGCCCACAGCACTGCACAGAAGGAGAGCACAAAATTGTCTGAGAAACAAGTCAAGTGCTTTATTGCTAGATACAAACCACCTGACCCATAAGCTCAGGCTAGGTTTTGGGCCTCTCAGAAGACCATTTCACTGTCTGCATGGGTCCCTTTGTATCAGAGGAAGTGAATTTTGTCAAAGAATGTTGAAAATATACATATATATATCTTTTATCTGGGGACTCCCAGGAACATTTCTGAATTGAAAACTTAGACCATTTCAGAGAATATAAATGATTGATGATTACATTTTATATAATGTGTCTCTGGATATGTCACCCTCAAATCCAATCAGAGTTGCCATAGGGTAGAAGTAACCAAGTATATGAAGCAGTAATAATAATGAAAACAACAACAATAACAACAGCAACAACAACAACAATAATAATAAGCATTAGCACTGGAGTGGATGTGGCACTATAAGAACATGTATACCAAAGTCTCTCAAGTGATAATGACAGTGTAGGAGAAGTATAAACCTTGTACCTCAGGCTGAACATAATACATTCTTTATGTATGTGCTTAAATTTTTTTGTACCTAATAATTTATTTTGTGTGTATGTGTGCAGGCATGTGTGTAGGTCAGAGGACATCTTTTTAGAGTCGTTTTTCTCCTTCCACCAAGTGGCTTCCAGGAATCAAACTCAGGTCATCAGGCTTGGCAGCAAGTGTCTTTACCTGCTGAGCCGTCTTGCCAGCCTGATTTACACATTTTATGGCTGAAGTTGCGTTGTACTGAACACCACAGATGATTGTACTGTTGCAGTATGTTCAAAACTACACAACACTTGACACTATTTTTTAATCTCATACAGGTAGAAGAATATGAAGAAATCTCAATTTTTAAGAACATCAAAGGTTTAATTTTTAAAAATTTTAGGTGTTTATGTGTATGCATGTAGAAATATATGCACGTGGAAGGAGAGGTAGATTTGGGCTGTACTCTCCAATTCTGTTCCACGTTTGTTTTCAATATATATTATATTATGAATTTTGACGACTTTACCCATCAGTACTGTATTTACATTCTCTCTCCCTGCACTCCCTTCTTTAATGTCTCCCAAATCCTGCCCACTTCCTCTCAGCCCCATTACCGCTTTTCTTTTTAATTATTATTTTGAAGTAGTCACTGACTGGACCTATAGCTCATCAATTTGATGGGTCTGAATGGCCAAGGAGCCCCAAGGGTCTGCTTGCCTTGCTATCCCCAGAATTATGATCACCACTATGCAATCCATGCTTTTACCTGAGTGCTGGGGGTCAGGGAGTCATTTTAGCAACTGCTCTGTGTCTCCTTAGCCCCTGGCATCAACGGTTTTAAACGTGAAAGTGAAAACAAGTTTGTTCAAATCGGCTGATACAATTTACTCTCTATTTTGAAAGCTTCTTCACATATAACCTTTCAACAGAAGGAACATCATAGACGGAAACGATGCCAGGCAGGTGAGCAAATCCTGCAGATAACTGTGCCCACAAATAGACAGCATGACTTTCATGTCACCTGTCCTGGGTTTCCTTAGGGAATCTACTTAGGCTTTATTTTTATTTTTTTTCTGTCAAAATGAATGATGCATTTTGAGCTGTCAAGGACAACATTCAAGACTGTTAACCCAACAGTCTGTTTTGCTTTCATGAGATGTAGACTAAAACTTGAAGCCTTTGCTCCAGGCTTCAGAGTTTCGGTCCATGGGCAAAGGAAAATGGCATGGGACTCTTAGGTTCCTGATCACAACCTGGGTGAATCTAAGAAGGTAATCTAAGCCTTCGTAGTCTCGTAGTCCCATTTATAAACTAGGGGCAAGCACCACATCCATGATGAGTGTCCAGAAAGGTTAAAAAGCCTTATTTAGAACATAACCAACATCAACAATGTTAGCTTATCCTGAAGAACAATCATAAGATGCAGGGAACCAGTACCCATGGTCCAATATAGCTTAACTAATTCAGAGTAGCAGCATGTTCAGTCCTTTTCTAGGAGTTGTTTTTATTAACTACAATGATTATCCAGGGGAGCCATGTAACCTTGACAACTTAACTTTCTTCTCAGTTGAAACTACTAGTAATTAGTACAGTATATAATAGCTGGAAATGGTGGGATACTTACATTGCATTAAGAGCTGTATTAAGCAGTATATATGTGATTAAAATTATTAATAACAGCAGATCTTAAATAACTCTTACATGAAAAACATTATTCCAGATGATGCAGATACCTTCTTTTCTTTTTCTTCAGTACTGCAGAGTGGAGCCAGGATTTTGTGTGTCAGGTGACTATTTTATTATTGAATTATATCCTCAGCCCTTTATTGTATTGAATAAATATTATTTATTTAATCTCAGGAAGGAAGCGCTAATCTATCTTATTTCATCAGGAGGAAACTGGTATTCAGATGGTTGTTGGCTCACTTGTCCAATATTCTCCAAGAGAGAATATGAGCCAAAACTGATTCTGAACCTCTTACTACAACATTAAAAGCAACTGCTACAGCAAATAGATTGTATTAGTAAATTTGAAATGCATTTGAAATTCAGTCCTGTTAGTACACTACTGGCTGATTATGTATCACAATGATGTGTTGTGTATCTTTAAAAGCTCACATAAAGTTTTTAAAAAATATTTTCACCATGAAGAAACATTGTGATACCCTATTAATGTGCATAATTTTTATATTTTATGTATCAGCATAAAACAAATTTAATTAAAAATATGCTCTTTTTTATGTTTTACTATTAATGAGCTCCACATTGGATTATTCACTCATCCAACTTGTTTAGATTCTAATTCTGGTTTCCATCTTTCTGTAAACCCTTTACTTCTCTTACTTTGTTACCATGCATTCTGAATCTCAACTAGCTTCTATTGAGTGCTTTCTTTTGAGCTAATAATAAAATATTAGGTAGACATTATCTAAGGTTGAAATCTTTCTTCTAGAGTATGCAATTTACCCAGTCATTTTTTGATAAGTGCATGTGTTCTTTTGTGCCCTCAAATGTTAGAAGGTAGCGTGGTTAGATTAGTGGCTGTGTAGAATCTCCATCATCACTCCTCCCCTGCCATTGCACTGAGCAGGATGGTGTTGTATTCTGTCCCCTTGGACACTCAGTGCATTGTTTCTTTGACTTACATTTGTGAACAAAGGGCTGACTGATGCTGATGGTGTAGCCTACTAAATAACTCACTCACATGCGAGTTTTAAGTGTTTGATATTTTGCTGTGACAAAAAATCACACAAGGATATGTTTTGAAGAATGAACCTTTTGAGAATTTATGACTCACTTCTATTCAGGATGAGTTCTCAACATGCTAGACTCCAAAATATTTTACTGGTATTTTTTGTATTATAAATTATCTATCTGTTCAGGTAGATGGATGGTGGGTCAAAGAGAAAGCTCTAATACTGGAGTTATGTGTTGGAGGGACAATCTTGTGTCAGAAGGAGGCTCAAGACCATCTCTCTTTCAATTCAGACAAACCCTTTGTCCAAATTTCACAGAGCTTGAAAATGGTGTAGAGAGGTGGGCCTTATCGCCTATGCCTATATCCTTTTCTGGAAGGTATATAGAAAAACTTCTGAAGATGCTTGAAGAGGGCTTCTGAGAATCTGTGTGTCTGAGGTCAGAATTCAAGTGCATCCCCAAGCACATAATCTAGCTCATGCACAGAAAATCCTCACATCTTAAAATATCCCATCTCTGTCATGACACACTGGGCATTGGCATGATTCTGAGAGTTGATGGATACTCACGACACTTTAGCAGGCATGTAGAGGAGCACAGGAACCACGGGAGAGAAGTCATCACCATAGATGATGAATCCCATCTCTATCAGTCGCCGTCGGAAGTATTTTATGTTTTCTCTAAGTTGTTGTATTCTCTGCATACCTGAAAGGACACAGGCATGAAACCCTTCACTCTATCAGGAAGAGGGAAGTGAAGATTAGATCAACTTGGCAAGCATTTCTCCCCCTGAGGCCTTGCTTATCAGTTAAGAAGAGTTGGAAATAGGTGATCAGACACAAGTCCTGTGTTGTGCTTAGGAGACAATATAGGAGAAGGGTATGTTAAATACTATAGGACTAGTTGGAGCAAGTACCTCTTGTGTATAGACTCTGAGGCAAATGCTTTAAACATTAACTCAGGAGAAGGGAGTGTAATAAGAAATACACACACACATGCACGCACGCACACACACACACGTACGCACACACACACATACAAAATCAGTTGTTGGTAACATTCTTTATCCAAATTGAACCAGCCCATTAAATTTGTAGACTAAGTCTCTAGTCAAAGGGAAATTTATCTAACCTCAATTTAAAGAAGTAACTTTAGTCAATTGCCACTGACTAAGGATGGGGCCTTATTTAAGTACCCTAAAAGTTAACTCTCTGTTAGCCTTTGGCAAAAGGTTTATCTGAATTGTAAGAGAAATGGTCTTGAGCCTCTTGAGATGAGGTTTGTTTCATAAGTATTTGGCAGAGTTAGAGAAAAGATGGAAAAGAGGACTCCTGCTTTTCTCAGCCAGAAAGTAAAGACAACATTGGTCTGAAGCAGGGCAGGCAAGCCATATGTGTCTATGTCAAACATACTGACACCTTAGTTAAGTTCGAAAAGGCTTCTGTCCAAAGTGCCTCAGTTCTGTGGTCACATACATAAGATGACAAAGGGAATTAAAGAGAAGAAGGAAGATACCTTGTTGGTGCAGTAGGTAGTGTGACAGACTCATAAAGAGAAGAAAAAGTTCTGAAGAAATCTCCTTACATCAGTCCTTCCTTTAGTGGATATAGGTGAACAAGCAAGCCAGAGTTAGCAGGTGTTTACTCAATGATAATAAATGGGATTCAGTATTAAATATCCTGGAAGTTAACTCAGTGTTAGCCTTTGGCAAAGGGTTGCTACTCTGCAGGAATGGTTACTGTAGTTGTGGCTGTCTCTACTTGACTTCCATTCTTATTGGTTAGATGTTCACTTAAATTAGACTGAGGTCATACACTTAAAGTTATTCAACATTTTGAGTATCACTGGTGAAACTCTGCAGAGAACAAAAATGAAAACTTCAGGAAACATGTTAATTGCAGTTATCTTGTTCCGTGAAAAATTGTTGAGCTGTGGAATCTTCGGTTCAGCATCTTTCCTCCAGTAGATGATATTTGAGTGAGCTTGGTACATTTCTTTTCTTGTTGCATTGACTTGGCTAATAGGAATACTCTATCCTTCTGATTGTTGGTTCAATGATGGAATAACATTTGGAAATATCAGTCTTTGTCTTGGATCCACTGAAGAAGGGAAAGAATGGGAAGCTAGATCTTTGTCAACTCACTGAGGAAACCTGTCAAGAATGTTATTGACTCTGGTAAAATACAAGGCACAAGATAGTGAGGGTCTTAAGTGAAACATTTGCATTTAGCCATGGCTAAGCTAGTACATTGTTTGGGCTTTCTGTTATGTGAACCAGTAAGTGCTCTTTTCTGTCACCTATGAGCAAATGTTTCTAGTGACAGATGGCCACTACTTTGATCAGGCATGATACAACAATATCAATAAATAATATGAATAGAGTGCTGGTGAGATAGATCAGTGGTTACAGGCGTAAGTATGATGACCTTAGTTTGATTCCTGGATCCCACAAGATGGCAGGAAAGAAATGACTCCTGAGAGTTGACCTCTGATCTACTGATCTACACACACACACACACACACACACTTGCATGTGCATGCACATCTGTGAGCATGCACCTGCATGCCCAAGCACACACATACACACACACACAGACACACACACACACACACACACACACACACACACACAAGGGATTGGGGAGGGAGAGAGAGACAGAGAAAGAGACAGAAACAATTAAATAAGTATTGAAAAGACAGCAGCAGTAACAATGATTATAATCCATATATATATATATATATATATATAAATAATGTAATCACAGTTATAGGCAAGTACTATATAGTAACTTATCTATTACTACTTTATTATGACAACATCAAGATAGGAACTGTAATCTTATATAATACATACATAAGGGGAAGCAAGTACTTACTTAAATTTACAAAATTTGTAGCTATTCAAGCTAGAATTTAGCCCAAGAAATTGGGTTCTAGAATTTGGTTTGTTAACCTCTGTACTAGTGTTCTGTCTAGATAATGAATAGATGGTGGCCATCTTTTCTAATCCATAATAAAATTCTAATCTCTACAATAATAATTGATCATAATTAAGCCAATAATTTATAGTGGCAAAAGATGAGAAGGCCTTATGTTGTAAAGGGTTGGACAGACATTGGGGATTAAGACTCCAAAGCCTGATAAAGAGGAGACCTTGTTAAGCCTTCCACTTTGTCTGTGGAGCCTGAAGGTATACATACAAGAAGTAAAGTGAACCTATAGACTGTCCTCCTGAAGTCATTTGTTTATGTAGCCTTCTGGTGTGTTGAATGATAAGATCAATCATTTCCCAAATACGTTAGATCTTCTTTCACAACTTTTCTTTGATCATGAGTTCCAAAGGGACCTAACATTAATTGCCTAATTGTGCCAACTGTACATGCAGAGGAATGAAGATTTTGTTGAGTAGAACATCAAGAGGTGGGATAGTAAATGCCTCATTTGTCCACACTTCTTTTCTGTAATTACTCCTTTTCTAACTCCAGTTTTTGAGGCAGATTCTTTCCCAACTTTTCTTGTTGCAGATTTTTATATAGAAAAAAAATTAAAAAACACAAAAACAAAACGTCTGTTGCATTCTAATTCCATAATCCTGGCCACAGATAGGGGGTAGAGGTTTTCCTGACCTAAGGGGAGTTCATTTGGATATTGATCAGGGAATCATAATGTAGACTATCAAAGGCATTTTTTACAAAGAGATGATAGATACTAATTAAGCCAACTATATCTTCTTGCTAGTAGAGTTTAGATCTGAAAAACTTAAAACTAACAGTTGATAGAATAAAATTAGAAGAAAGGGGAAAAAAGTTGTAGCAGAATCCATGAGATAGAGTAAGTCACTGGTTAAGAAAAGCCAGGGCAAGCTGTGGAGAACAGACAAAGTTCACTGGTAGCAATGAGAGGAGAAGATACATAAGCAGAAAAGAATTATGATCTGTGGGAAGGTAGATGTGAAATCGAACAGTCAGATTGAATAGATATGGATATAGTTATAGATTATGTAGATGTATCCATGCCTCTAATGAACACTATAAAGGAAAGGTATGTGGTATTACGATATTTCACACTAGGGAGATTAGAGCAAGTCTAAGGTAGCCTGGCTCCAATGATGACCAGGCTGGGATCTAAAGTGTGAATAAGTTATTAAGTAGAAAAATATCAGAGAAGAACAGCCAGTTAGCGAAAGTAATCCAACAATCCAACGGTGCAATGATGGGTACCATAGGAGGGAGGGAGAGAACTAACTGATTGTGATGAGCCAGAGCAAGGGAAGATTGCCTGAAGAAAAAGAGGAGGGATGCATGTAGATGAATGGAAGAATCCAGCATTTAAATGTTGTGATAAGAATGAACCTAAAAGGCAGAAGAGAGAGAGAGAGAGAGAGAGAGAGAGAGAGAGAGAGAGAGGGAGAGAGAGAGAGAGAGAGACACACACACACACACACACACAGAGAGAGAGAGAGAGAGAGAGAGAGAGAGAGAGAGAGAGAGAGAGATGAGAAAGAGAGTGAGAGAATGAATGAGAATGCAGGAGATGAAATAATATTCCTGGATATTTCAACATGGCAATGCGACCTTTCAGGGAGGGCCATTGGATTGGGACAGGGAGTTGCAGGAATGTTTTACTTTCATGTATATAGTCTCCCCTCACACTCACTCATGCTTCAAGAACCAAATGAAACAACAATAAAAAAAATTCTCTTCCCCCCAGTTCTAGATTTGTCAATTGTGTGGAATCTGAAAATATGCAGGGTCATCTGTATAAATTCTACTGAGTAGATACAACGTCTTAAGTCATTTAAAAAAATAATTGTTTCATAATATACTGAAATGTCTTTTGGGAACTTGTATGTGTACATGGAGTGTCCTTTGTGAAGTATAAAACTAGAAATTAGGAGGGGTGCTGTTTGCCTTAAAAATTCACCTATACTTTGAAACTCCATGTCTAGGGAGATAAGAGCATAGAGCGGGGAGAATAGGCCAACTGACGACAAGAGGGATGTGGTAAGATGGGATATGAAGGTGATTGAAAAGAAGGCGTGGATATACATCCCATCCACCCAAATGTATTCCATATGGCCTGTCTTCTTGTGTGCTTAGCACTTTTGTTGATTGTTAGCTACACAACGAACAGATGACTTCATCAGGCTGGGCCTGATGGTTCCTAAATGTTCCCCTCAAAGACTCGGAGGATTTCCTGGTCGGGAAGTACACAGATGATTTAAATTGCTTTTCCCAGTGGCATTATCTTTGCACTTGCCTACAGTGACTCATCTATCATTGGACAGCCCAGCTACTTAATTGGCCCCGTCTGTCTTCTCTTCCTCAATTAACTCAAGTAACTGGATCATAACCGAGTGTCACCACTTCACTACTTCTAGAAGCTTTGCAAACTTAATAAAACTGGTCAGAACTTTGGTTCTGAGTTCATCTGATCTATAAGAACTGGAAGGGTCATCCTTTTCTGGTCTTTCCTGTCTTTGAACCACTTCTCAGCACAGTTACGGATGATAAGCCACCATGACACACTTTGTAGTCACCATGCTTTCTCATACAGGTCAACTATAAATGCCTTTGAGGTCTATGGTATTGGCCAAGATACAGCTCCTTTCAATTACTTGATTCCTCACTCTTTAAAGTAAAAAACATTTGCATTCTCCTGAAGGGCCTGGGGGCAAAGGGGAATTTGTACATATAAAATGCTGCTCATCTAGACAGGATGTGGGTGATTGTACTAATTATGGTGTGCTTTGAGATCCGTGCTTGAAGAGTGCTTGGTAAAAGCAGAAGAAATACTTGGCAGGGTTCTTGTGCACAGGAATGGTTGCTGTCGAGACAGCATCCAGGCATTCTGCAGACTGGGCACTGCAGCCAGATCCTGTTTGAAAGGCATAAAGCCCCTAATTACAGAGGTTCAGCCTCTTCTTCTTCAGGTTCCACACAAGACCGAGAGGGTCCCAGTCAGCTAAAGAAATGAATGAGATGATTTTAACACAGGCTTTTATGTGTTTATTTTGCCAAACTCGGGTCTGAGAGTTGTCAGGGGAAGGAACAGGCTTCAGAGTTAAGTAAATTACCATCAAGCTGGACCTGGATAACTTCAGTCCCTAAAAAAACCTCACTGTTATCTGCAAGGTAAAGATAAGATTATCTCAGGAAGACGGGCGAGAAATGAAGACTGTTAAAGCAAGAGGCCTGATGGATATGACAACTGGCATCCAGGATGTACTTGGGAGTCAATTCTCAGTTTCTCTAATTTTCAGCAGCCTCACTGTCGCCTTGGCATCACCGGGAGAGTTTGTAGAGTCAATCACATGCCAAGGTTGCACCCCAAGACCCATTGAATTATGGACTCTGGGGATGGCACTGGGCATGCATTTCGATTTTCAAAAAGAGATTTGGTAAGTTCAGAAACTGGTGCTTTGCCAGTTAAGCTATAAGGCTGTGCATGCTTGTGAGAGGTACCTGGCTACTTTTTGACCCTAAAGTTGGATTTGAAAACAAAAAATTGAGACTTAGCAGTAGCCTCTTGATATCATATCTAGGAAAGCTACCGAATTTAGATTTCCTTTGGTGTGGGGAACCTGCTTTCCTGGGAGTTATCTGCACCAAGTTGTTCACTCAACTTGAGATCAGCCCCTTCATCTGCCTCATCCCTGTCAGAAGGTAGGTAGGATTAGGGGTGAACCAATGCCTGCAAACGAGCTATGTGCTTCCATTCTCGCCTTTCAGGTTTCCAGCCCTACCCGCCTGAGAGATGAGCTAGGTTAACAGAGGCCACGGAATACTTTAACCTTCCCTCCGATGCTGTTAAAACAAAAACAGCTGGGGCAGAGGAAGGAAAACAAATAAAACACAAAGCCTCTCACTACAAAGCTTTGCAGTCCCCTAATAAAAACAATGGTTTGTGGCGTTTCCAGAAATATGTTTAGGACAACTCAGTCTCCGGGAGGAGCAGAAGGAATTGTGGAGAGTGGAAACTGCCAGTGACCTGTCTTAAAAGAGGAAAATGTCTTCCCCACCAAATCATTGGCATGCTCTGGGGTGGAGCGGGTGGGTCGGCAGGCGTTACTCTCTCCGATGGAGAAAGAAAAGGGGATGGTTTGATGCCCTCCTGGGCCAACATAGTGTCACTCTCAGTTTCTAGCAGAGGAATGTATATATTCCCAGATGCCAATGGGTGACTTATATTAGCACTTCTCGTGCTTAGAAATGGACACGTGGGAATACACACTGCCTACCCTCACTTAAATTAGCACACCACTACTGTCAGAACACTGACTTGGGCAATCTAACATTCCAGCTCGGGCAGTATTACTTGAAAAATGAGGTCCTTGTCTCCATAGATGGAAAGTATCTTACTGTAAAACATTTCTCACCGTTTAAGCAGTTGGTATTTCAGAAAAAATTAGCCCGTGGAAAATCAAATTGACATTAGAGAATGGCTACAGGAGTCTAAACCCTTCCTTAGTCCTGGAGCTCCCCTGACTGCTTCCCTGGCATGACCCAGAGGGTGGGGTGCTGAGCAGCCCTGGCAGTAAAGTTTCCATGTGGCAGCAGGAACCCAGTGTCTGTTATTTTTAAGCACTGGACACCAGACAGGACATTTTGTTTCCAAGACACTCAGGGGCAGAGGGATCTCAGGGAAGATGAAGAGGCTACGGGTGGTGAGAACCGTAAGAACCACATTAGCAGTGACAGGCTTCCCAGCGGGGTGGAGACAACAACGGTGTTTGGAGTGGTTTGCTTAGAGAAGCACACATTTTTATAAGGCAGTGGAGCTCTCCCTTTTGATGTCAGGATTCCAAGGTTACGGCATGTTTTATAGCTACATACACATGTGCCAGGGGCTCTTTAGTCTGCACAGTCCTGGCCCTGGGGAATGTACACAGAGGGGCAGATTGGACTTCAGGCAGGAGCAGCTATCTTCATGGCCTGATTTCAAGGGCTCTGAAGAGCTACTACTACAAAGCTACTCCAACACACTGACAGGGATTTAACTCACCGAGCAGAATGAAAGAGGTCATTTGTACATTAAGGAGGAGCTAGAGAGTGATGTTTTGAAATCCTTTACAGATGTGGAAACTGAGGCTTGTGGATTATGAAAGTATTGCCAAGATAATGTGGAAACTGGATCTGCTTATAAGAGTCTCAAGAGCTAGCTCATTGATTATTGTGTGAGTCCCACGATGTAAGGATACATGCATTTGACACACAGAAAACTCTTATGGCATACAGAAACTGGGCTGGCTGTGGCAGTAGGAATGGATGATGGGATTCTGGAGCTCTTTTGAAAAGATATGATCTAATCAACAGGCAGATAGAAAATAGCATGCACAGAGTAACGCATGTCATTTGACGTGTGTATTACTATGATACTGTCTGATGAATATTATTAATTGAATGGTTAATTTGCATTTAAATTGAGAGTAGTATCTTAGCAAGTCTCTAATAGTAGAATTTAATGCGTTAAAGAAGGGATGCACTTCCCAGAACCCTTATGAATTAGTGATTTTTAACACACCAAAGGTTTTAAATAAATGATAATAGGAAAATAAAAGTTAAAATAAAATTTTAAAATTTATCTTATTTTAATGGTAATAGGAAAATAAAATTTAAAATGAAAATTTTAAAATTTGTCTTATTTTCCTATTACCATTAATTTTTAAAATTAATGGTAATAGGAAAATAAGACAACTTTTCTTATGTGCAGAATCAATTTCTCCCCATCTCCTCTCGCTCTTCCTCTCTCTTTCTATATATACATACATACATACATATATATGTATATGTATATATGTATGTATATGCATGTAAGTAAGTATACATATATGTATATGTGTATGTTCATATGAAAGTATAAAGAAGACATTATTTTGAGAAAAGACGGGGAGCAGCAAGAAGGGAGACAAGAGAAGGTGATGGGAATGTATAAGCATAATGTATGAAAATAATGAAAGCCATTATTTTATACAACAAGTAAAAGAACTAGCAGACATATTAACCTTCCACTTCAGAGATTATGTTCTAGAAGGACTAGGGTTGACCTTTTAGAAGAGCTCATGGGACAATTCTGATGTCTTCCTCTAGTTAAGAACCATGGCTCAAAGTGACACATTGCATTGAGATTGTTGATTCAGTAACAATAATAATGATGATAAGGGCAATAATCACAATAAAATAAACTGTAACTGAAGACAGCAGAGAACAATCCAAAGAGTTTCTGGGACCAGTCAGTATATCTGTTGGGAGGTTTTATGTGACCCCCCCTTTTTTTTTGAAGATAAAACACTAACACCTGGTTGTGTGTCAGTTCACCAGTCTGGGTGGTGGGAATGATGGGGATGATGAGGATGATGATGGGGATGATGATGGGGATGATGATGGGGATGATGGGGATGATGGGAATGATGGGGATGATGGGGATGATGGTAATGGCTGATCTATGTACTTCCCAGGTTTTGAGAGGATGATAACTCAGAATTTTCTGATGTATGGCTTTTCATATACAGATGATAGCTGTATTTGGTAGAGGATTGAAAGATGAGGGTACCCACTTGTGGCCATTGGAATCAGAATGGTCCCTATGGCTTGTATATTTGAATGCTTGATTCTCTAGTCAGTGCACTAGGAGATGTTTCCCTGTTGGTGAGGGTATGTCAGGGGAGCAGTCTTTGAAGTTTCAGTTAGCTCTCTCTGTCTCACACTTGTTGATAAGGATGTAAGCTCTCAGTTACTGATCCAGCATCATGCTTGTTTACTGCCATGTTCCTCACCATGGTGGTCATAGACTCTAACACTCTTCAACCATGAGTCCCAAATTAAATGTTTTATTTTATAATTTGCCTTGGTCATCTTGTTTCATTATGGCAATAGAAGAGTAACTTAGATACTACTATTTTCCAGGCTCCTCCAAACTAGTAGATTAATGTTATCATAATAGAATGTGAAACATTAAGTGCTCCAGGAAAGAAATGCTCTGGGAGTTTGGAGAAGAAAATTGGAAGTGGTAAGTTCATAACTTGTGCATGGAAGTTTGCTTTGAGTTACTAGAATGGGTGGCTCCATTGCTCCTAATGCTTGAATGCATTAATGGAAGGACAAGTGAACTAGACCAACACAATATTCAAATGCCACCAAGTCTGATTTGGGGAGTTGGTAATGGAAAGATAGCAATATCAAAAGTAGAAAATGACCTGTTTGGGGCAGGGCGGGGTGGGTGAATGAGGACGAGGAATTTTGTAGGGTTAGGATACAAGCTGGAGGCAATATAAGTTAGCCAGAGTGGTAGCTTGTTTGAAGATTGGCACAGAGGTGAAGGACGTGTCAAAAGGAAGGTCTAAGTATTCAGTTTGAAGCAGAACATTGCTGGCAATGCAACCCTTGCAGTTGTCTCATACACATGTGTGTGAACACAGACACAGACACACAGACACACAGACACAGACACAGACACACAGACACAGACACACACACACAGACACACACAGACACACACACAGACACACACAGACACACAGACACAGACACACACACACAGACACACACAGACACACAGACACACACACAGACACACACACACACACTCCTGAAAGCTTTGGAGAGCAGCAACACCTTGGTGCAGTGATGATGAAGCCCTTAGATGATGGCCTTCTGGAAGAAAGAGATTTGAGGAAAGAGGCCTGACTCAGGAGACTCTTCTACTATCTTTGAGGATGAAGGAGCTACCTGCTAAAGACAGAATGACCGCCACATGTGGAGAATGACTCTGGCATTCAGCCAACAAGAAAATGGGGACCTCAGTCCAACAACTCCAAAAAATTGAGTTTGGTGATGGGAGCGGAGCCTGAGTTTTTGAAAAGAGTAGATGGTGCCATCTTTCTTCAGCCTCCTGGGAGGCTCTGCTCAAATTCTCGCCAAGGTAACTGATAATAAACGGGCATTGTTTTAAGCAGCCACTTAGGGCAATTTGTTATGCAGAAACAGAAAGCTAATACATTCCTTCTAGCTCAAACTCACACATGCTGGGCTTCGTTAGGCATGAATCCACCTGCTTAATCCTCCCCAGCTGTGGCTGGTGAGGTAGCTGGTTTCCTCTACGGAATTCTCCAAACCAGAGTGAGGCTGAGTAAGTTTCACTGCACAGTTGTAAATGAGCCCACGATGAGAGAAACAAAGGCTGACGTAGAATACCAGCTCTTTTTCACTGTAGATGAGACAAAGAGAGTTCTCGTCTTTGCATCTCTAGTTGTACTGAAACAGTATGGGATTCCATGTGTGTTACATTACAAATCCTCTGCCTCAGAGTCTTCTTACTGAGAGCCTAAGAGGAGGAAGACGCTTCAGCAAGGTTTTGAATGACTGAGAGGAAGGGGCCACAGGATCTTGGCCCCTGTATCATCTAAAAAACAAACACTTTCCTTTAAGCTTTGCTAGGGAAACTTTGTAAGGACTCACAAGGCAGGGAGGATCTCACTAGTCTGACATAAAAATTCTATCATTAGCAAAACCCCTAAGATGAAGCAAATGAGGAGGCACGAGGTCCTGGAAAAGTTTGCCACACATTTCTGTGTAACCAGGAAAACATTCCCTTCCTATCCGAGGGACAAACTCAAGCTGTCCTGTGCCTATATAAGCAGTAAGAAGGCAGGGAGGCACATGCCTGCCACCTTGGTTGCTGACCCCCGGCCTTAGGTCTGCTCACACAAAAAGACCAGGTAGAACTTCTCTCCCCACCAGCACAGGTGATTAATCATGGACCGAGGCAGGCCCTCAGTTGAAAGCCAGTGGAGCGTAGCACCTGACATCTGGTTTGTATTAGCTATTGCTGAAATGCCAGTGGCCTGAAACCATTTAGAAAACGCAGCTCTCCGTGCCCTCTGCTTCCTTCTCGGCTTCTTTCTCTGTCTCCAGCTGGTAACCAAGTGGCAAATGTATTTAGGAAGCAGCAGCTAATTCCTCCCTCAACAATGCCAAGGGCCTTCAATGCCAGGACCCTCAGACAGTGCACTTTGCATGGAATTCTGTCAATGCCTCTAACATTCATCAAGGGATCTCAGAGGAACAGAACAAACATGTTGCTGACTTTGACTGGAAGGAAAAAAAAAACAGGCAGAAGGGCCCGTTTCCTATTCTCTGAGCTCTTTGCTGCAAAAGACAATGAGCAATGTGAGAAGACCTTTTAAACTGCTTGCTTAAAGATAGATGGTTTACCCCATGGATCACAGTCCTTTTTGGCTTCTTACTATCTCTTCCTAGTAGAACGGACAGAGTTTTGAGTGAAGAATAAATTTCCAGAGAGACACATGAAAGATAAGCCTCAATACCAATGAGTAATTGTGCTTCAAAGCTAGCAAACAGCATGGAAGCAAAGCAATATCTGATGGAAGAAGTTTGTCCTGCATCTCATGAGAAAAATGAACAGCAGAGAAGAGACCAAATTCCTCTTGAGAGCTAATGGCTGTCACTCACCCTGCTCCCTTCTTTCTCTGTCTCGATGCCCTAAATCTTTGCACTTAGACACTGTTGTCTTTAAACCTATCAAACTCAAGTGTAAAAATATGTGTATCCTGTTCCAGAGATCAGAGCAAAGGTTGAAGGTCACAGCTGGAAGGGGCTGGTGCCACTTTCTCCAAGTCCACGTTGGGTTAGGAGCAGGGTCGGTGCTTCCCTTGCCAGTCTCATGATCTTTCAAATGATTAGAATGAATGGAATAATCTAGACAAAGGGATTCAGAAATGAAACATAGTTGGTGGTTTTTTTTTTAGGTTAAATATATTCTAAGTATCACTCACTCATTTTTTTCTCTTTTCTTTGGCTTCTCTCTAAAAGGTACGTTAAAAAAAATGAGTTTCAAAATAGTGAGGTTACATGAAAGACTTTGGCATTTTATTTAACACTTCTCTTAGCAATTGAATGAAACCTAGACATTTAAGCTTTAGAAATTCTACAAAAGTCTCAGAATGAACTATTTGGCAGGAACTTGCCCACTTAACTGTGTAACAATAGTAACAAATGGTTCTTTTCTAAGACAGTGAAATGCTTAGGGTGAAGCGGATCAGGGTGTTTTCTTATAGACTCAGTCTTGGTATGGGATATCCATTCTCTGGGTTCAAAATTACTTCTGTGTTTGGTCACTCAGTAAGCCAAGGGTTGGCTATGACCACAATATGAACACTCGAAGCTCCATCCCTCCTTAGATATTAGGTTTCCTTAATCTCTGCTCTCAAAAGAATTCAAGGAGAGCTAAGTGGGAGAGTAGGAATTGACTAAAAAGTAAATCCATCCAAGTTCATATAATTAACCCAAGTGGTCACATTGTTAAATTACAATTTATAAATTTCTGATAACAGTACCATTTTCTGTTTTATTATAGCCCTTAAAATTTTTCCAAAAAAGACTTTTCTCTGTTTCTGCAGAAATTTAAGACCTTTTCTAATTTTGTGCTAATTTTAATTTTTTCTAGTAAGTTATTATCCTCAGGGTCCATTTTTCTGCCACCACAAAGTATATGGTGCTTCAGAGTTCATAACACAATGGTAGCACTATCACCATGCACTATGGTGGAACACAGTTCTGTGAAGAAGAAAAGAGAAGTGGTTGTAGTCAAGCAGAGCTAGTAGCCCTGAGAGCTTATGTGAAAGAAAGAGATCTTTCTAGTCCTTTGGGCACCATTTCCCCTTTGTTCTGACTTACTCATATTATATCCAATTGAAGAGTTTATCTGCTCAACTACTGGAGAAAGACTGGGTAACTGCCTAAAACATACAAGATTGTAACACCCCTCAGGAAGTCTGAGGATGGTAAAGACTGGTAACCTTTTTACCAAAGGTTAGTTTGATTCTCCTAAGTAGATAGATGGTTTTCTTTTCCCTTCCAGGCTTCTCTGTGGTTTGGCAAAATCATGTGATTAGGTTATGGCCAGTGGATTTTGGAGGAGAAAGGTAATATACCTCTCCAGTCACAGCCTATGAAAGTGTCATGCACGGTCCAAGTTCCTTGCCTTGTTGGCAAGTTTGGGAGTCTATTTTTGAAAGAGTCTTCATCCTCTTCCCTCATACTGTTTGTACTATGGATTGAGCTGAGGGTGTTACACACTAGGCAAGTGTACATCTCTATAGCCCCAGGCTTCTTTTTACTTTTTGTTTAGGGGCAGAGTCTTACTATGTTATCCAGACTGGCACCGAACTTGCCATCCTGTGTCTCCACCTTTTAACTGAAGGAAGAAGTAAATTACTATTGTGCTAAATGAATGATATGTTGGGAGTTGTCTGTTCTTTCAACCAAGATACTGTCACCGATCCAAATATCTGTAATGAGTGATTACTATAAAAAGCTATCAAGAATACAGAATCCTAATGCCCTGCTGCCTTTTATTAGCTGTGTAGTATAAAAGAAAACCCACATTTTCCTGTGGAATTTTAGTTTCTCAACTTCTCATTACCATGCACATCGTAACCCCACAGAAAAAGACATTGAAGTACAAATGCTCTTTATGATAGAGGAAGAGAGTGAAGGAGGGAGCAAAAGATCACATCAGATACTAGAGTCAGCCTACTCACCTTGATTTCAGAAACATAGTTTCTTGGGCAGACAGGGTTAGATGGGGCACAATTCCTGTTGATTACTATGTATTAAAAAGTCAACTGCACTGTTGAATTTTAGATGGTGTCTCCATCGGAAGCGTTAAGTAAGGGATTCGGTTAGCCTGCTTGGATAATTAAAGGCATAGTTCTGCTTTTTGCTCCTGCTATTTGGGTAGTGCTGGCTGGAATTACTCAGTCTACCTACTTCACATCTATGTCTAGACAAATCCTAGTGGACACAATGTAAAAGCATTCATTTATCAAAAGGATAGAACAGTGAATCTAGATTTGGGCTCATGAATGGACCCACCCAGTGAGTGATTCTAACATTTGAACCAAAATAGCTCTGTAGAGCAAGTACATTTAAGGGAAGGATGGTACAAGTGCTCTTAGATGGTATGCAGGTTACAAAGCTTGAGGGGGATCTGATTTGTCCCAAAGCCAACACTTATGCAGTCATTTGCAAGTTTGATGCCTCAAGACATGATTTAAGACCTGATCACTACTGATTTGAAGAGCTTCATTAGAAATGTGTGTGACTGAAGTAACTCGAATAAATAACAACAAAACAAAAATGCTGAAAACTGGATGAAGTGGAGATATTTTCCCCCCTGAACTAGAGACATGAACTAGGGCTTCAAAAGATAGGCATTCATGAGGCAGAGAGGGCTTTGTAGGTTATGGGAAGGAATAAAAGCTACTTAGGTGGAGCTAAAACATTGAACATGTCTTGGGAGGTAAAAAAAAATCCCTGAGAGTAGCCAGTGAAATTGGCCAAAGCCCAAACTGAATGAAATCATACAGCTAACACAAGACTTTGACGATAACAGCAAGTTCTACCTTCATAAGTGTGTCCCTGAAAGATAAGAAATTTGATTGGGAATGATACAGATGTAACCTTATGAAATAAAATATCACACATTAGGAACTGGAGTTTTGCATGTATATTTTGTGGAAGTAAATTCCCACTATTCTTTTCCTGTCAATTGACATTACTGGTGTCTTAGCTGTCAACAAAGTATTTTTAGGCATATGATGCCAAAGGATAATTTTGTGATTCAGAAACTCCGAGATTATCTTAGCAGCTTGACACTGAAGTCACAGCTTGGAGATTGACTATAAGATCATAGATGTGGATTCTCTATAGCCATTCTCATCACATAAGGAAAATCGCGTCATCCAAATTAGATCTGTTAATTATTGCTGGAATCATATTACACTCCTCTTTCCAGTTAAACTTTTTCGGTGAAAGAACTGATGTCACGCAAACTTCTGTAATATGTAAAGATATGGATCTTCCAATAAATGGTTATACAGCTCTAAAGACTACACACTATCAAAGAGGGTATGTAAGTGCCCTATGGGATCTTCCATCAGTATATAAATCTGTAATCATGACAAAACTGTTAGACTCCTACATTTACATGTCACATTAGATTGAACATATTATATTTTCTTAAAACAGTGTCCATATCACTCAGTACCATGACATCAAAAATGTTACAGTCTTTCAGGAAAATAAGTAGTTGAAAGAACTATGATAATCATAGTGCAAAACCAAGCAAATCATAGGAGAATCCATTCTTTTAAGAGATGATTTTGAACCATATAACCAAAAGTCACTAAATAATCAACATGTATCAGACTTGCTACTGTAGATCTCCTTACTAATCAAAATGACTAGTCCTACTGTAGACATGCTGATGGAATAATTTATGTGATAATAGTAATAATTAGCCAACTGTTAATATTACTGTTGTTTTCTTTAAAATTATTATTTTTATGTGTATATATATGTGCCTGGATATATGTATAAGCATCATTTGTGTGCAGGTGCTTATGGATACCAGAGGTGGGGAACTAGATTTCTTGGAAATTACAAGTGGTTGTGAGCTGCCTGCTGTGAGTGCTGGAAATTTAATCTACAACTTCTGCAAGAGCAGCAATTGCTCTTAGTCATTGAGCCCTCTGTCTTGCCCCTTATGGCTTAGTGAGGATAGTATCTCATTGCCCAGGCTGGTTTCAAAGTTACTATTATAGCCCAGGCTAGTCTCATAATGAAGATTTTCTTACCTCAGTCTCCTGAATGCTGGAATTACACATATTCATTAGTATGCATGCATAATTCATAATGAAGAACTGTTTTTGTGTCTATGTGCACATGTTCATGTGGAGGCCAGAGAACAGTCTTGAGTGTTACTCCTCAGGTCCCATTCACCTTTTTCTTTTCTGTTCAGACAGAGTCTCTCACTGGCCTCAGATCAGCAAGCCTGGGGATCTCCCTGGTTTTGCTTCTTCAACAGTGGAATCATCAGGTTGCACTTCCATAGTGGTCTTTTTAAATATAGCTTTGAGGATCTAAGTGATATCTCCCCTTTACCAATGGTACCCCAGACCTACACAGACAAGAATTAAAGTGGCTTTTATGGACATCATCTTTTGTATCCCAAGGAGGACGAATTACTAAAGAAATAATGTCTTGGTCAGACAGCGATGATCAAAGGGAAGGATATAACTAGGGTTGTAACCATTAGCTCTTTTGACTTTATAGATCTCAGGGTTTTTTTTTTTTCTTTTTCTTTTTTCTTTTTTTATGAAAGCACAGGTTTTCGGTTTACAGGAGGGCTTGTTATGAAGAACACACAGTTCTGTGGGCAAAAGCACTTTGTTATTTCTGTTGCCAAGTGGTCACCCATACCAGGAATGATGGACAAATAACTGAGTGAACCGGGTTTATGCTTGGCTTTAAATAGTGGCTTAAGAGAGTGGATTCAAATATATTTCATACTTTTTTTTTTCTTGTTCTTTCACATTTTCCAGTCCTCGGGCCTCCTTTCTGCAAGTTTGTCTAGGTCTGTCTATGTTTGCCAGAAAGCAGTCCTCTGTTCTTTTTCCCTCCACAAAATGCCCTTACCTGGTTCCTTCCTTTTATATGGAAATGTGGTTTTCAAATCAAGTTGCTTCCCAAGCCCCCGGAGGATGGCTAGTCTGCTTGTTGACCCTGTCCCTAGAGTTTCTGACTTCAGATGAAAATGTCTAGTAAGGTTCTAACATGCCTCAGGTGATGTTGACATGCTTGTCTAGGGACCACCCTTTGAGAACCACCATAGCATACTATGTTCGTAGTCATCCTCTTCCTCCCATCCTGCTCTCACATCCTCCTGAAACCTGAGGTGATGATGGAAGACAGATGGACACCAACCTCCTACACTGAAGGCATTACAATAAACATACAAATCTTCTGAGCAAAAGAAGACTTGGACATAGATAAGAATTACAAGGGAAAAGGCTGATCTTGGTGAGCAAGTTCAGTTACTTAGATGGCTGATACGAAGCATTTGGAGCTCAATTCTTTTGATGAATAAATGGCTCTCAAAATGTCCCAATAGCTATTTTATCAGCATCTATATCACAGCACAATTGGAACTAGATATATTGCCTTGAAATTCAATTTGAATACATTTCTCAATAGTTTATTATGTGTCAGTTATGTGCTGATAGCCAATGATGTGAAAATGATGGTTTCTATCTATAAGAAATCCATTACTCATTAGTGTTGGCTGGGAAGGAGAGAGTGACTAGGATGAGTTCATTATACAATGGTGATTCTCAAAGGATGGCCCCCAAAACCAATACTGTTAGCAGCACTCTGGCTTTTTATAAACACAAATAGCATCCATGCAGAATTATTTTGGCATTAGCAAGCTGTCTTAACCATTCTTCCAGGTGAGTCTGATGTAGAATCACATTATATAAAAGGAAGAAGCTGGGCTGGAGAGATGGCTTAGTGGTTATGAGCACTGACTCCTCTTCCAGAGGTCCTGAGTTCAATTCCCAGCAACCACATGGTGGCTCACAACCATCTGTAATGGGATCTGATGTCCTCTTCTGGTGTATCAGAAGAAAACTACAGTGTATTTATATAAGTAAAAGGAAGAAGCCATGAGAAGACACTTGTGTTAGGGAATTGTACAGGAAACAGAGGCTAAGATTCAGACAAGTGCAGGCAGGGATGGGGAAAAAAATAAAAACAGAAGGAAAAAACAGAGGACAATAGTACCTGAAGGTTGTTACTAAAGAGAGAAGCATGCCAAGAGGTCAAGGCCAACTGGGCAGGGTGAAAACCAGAGAGTAGTAGGAGAGCAAAATCCGCAGAATGGAGGGAGAGGAGCCAAGGCAAACCTGATGACATCGGAGCAAGCAGGCTGGGTAGCGCACCTCTCTCGGAGGTTTGCTGCAGCAGAAAACAGTAGCTGTAAAGGAAGAAGAGGGAAGGGAAGTTTGTTTTGGAAGGATACCAGCAAGACCGTGCTGTGGAAAGGGATCAGTGCTTTTCAAAGAAAGGAATCACAAAGACAGTGATGCAAAGGAGATCAGAGGCATTTATTTGTTCAGACAAAAGGGCAAGGGAGAACATTGCTGTCAGTCAATAAATGTTTGCTGAGGAACCATGTGAACCATGCTTGCAGGGTGCTGTTCTTGGCGTGCTTAATGAAGAGTCACTTCTCTTGGAGTTTGCACTCCAACGAGAGAAAAGAAAGAATAGACATGAATAGAATGAAAACTAATGTGAAGGGAATTGGAGAGATGAAGGCTAAGGCCCATAGGATGGGACAGATCCTCCAGAGGACTGATGCTGAGCAGAGATGGGTGACAAACAGTCAAGACAAATAACAGCTATTCTAGAGGGACCAGAAAGAGCAAAGGCCTTTCTGTGGAAGTTGGTTTGAGTGCTCCTGAATTCAAGGACTAAGGAGATCTAGGGGAAGAGCCTGAAAAACGCACAGGAGAAGTCTGGAGAGCCTGTGGGCCACTGGAGTGCATATGGATTGAGTGGGAAACTGATGGCGTTGGAATGGCATGGCGTGACTTATATTTCCCCCTTTTGACTAGTTAGGGTTTCTCTCAGATAGATGCTATTTTATAATGTCGGTAAGAACACAGAATAGATTTACTAGAGGCTGGGAAGGGTTAAGGAAGAAGGGATGGAGAGTGGATGGACAGCAGATACCCAATCATAGACTGAATAAATTTTAGTGTTAAAGAACCATGGGAATGCAATCTACAATGCCCCATTATTTACGAGTAACTAGAAAACAGGAGTTCAAATGCAAAAAAGTGTTGAAGAGTTAGAAACATTAACCACTCAAATTTTCTGAGTATATTGTACATGTGTACTGAAATATTACTTTAGATCCCATAAATATACGAGTATTATACATTATTCAAAGCTTTTAAGACATACAAAGAAATGGAAATACTAACAGCCCCGATTTGTCCATCACTCCCACTATGTGCCTATATTAAATCCTTATACTATACCTTGTAAATTTGTACAGTTGAAATAATTGCTAAAGAGCATGATTTGTGCAGAGGACAAAGCATAGAAAGCCAAGATAGAAATAGGCAGAATATTTCAAAAGGTATTCCAGCTGTCCTGAGAGATGAAGTTTGAGAAGTGACCAGATTATAAGGATATTTCTAAGCAAGTATTACAACATTTGAGGAAGAGTAGTCATCAAGTTTTAGAACAAGGGAGAATTCCAAGGTGGGCAGAAACTACTGAAAATATTTAGAGATGGAAGGGAAGAGAGCAGGTGAGGTAAAAATCACAGCAGATTTGTTATGGTCTTACTGTGTATCAGTACCATGTGATATTCATTCTCTAGGCCATCCATATCACCTAGTCTGTCCTCTATTTTGACTATCAGTGGAGGAGCTGAGTTTAGAAAGGGAGCACGTCAGACTCTGGGCCACATGTGATCTGGCTGCAGGTGATGTCTCTTAATTATTTGTACAATTCAACCTCCATTTTCTTTCTTTTAGAAGTGGAAGATTGTCCACAGTTGGGGAAAGAGGGTTTAGGGACGAATGGTAGAAATTGGGATTGAAAGAGACTGACTGACTGGAAAAAAAAATGTCCATTGAAGAATTAAATAAAACAAGACAACGGATGACATTGTTTTCTGTAGGGAAGCTGTTGGCGTGATTTGGGGCTCTATCCCTTGTGACTGCTTGACATCTAGATTCAGCCATTGACAGAACTGTAATCTTTCTAGACCTCTCCTAAAGTGTTCCCCCCTCTGCTGAAAGATCCCTTCAGGTGCCACACTGGTGTGGACTGGATTCTGGCTCCCAGTTCCCTGAGATAAAGATCCCCCACAATCATACATAGCATAAACATGACCTGAAATCCAGAAGACTGGCAAGATGGAAGTTGAGTCATGACGTATTTATTAAGCTGAGCACTGAGTTTGACACTCAGAGGAACACAGAATTAATTCAAGACACATTTCTTGCCCTTAAGGAGCTTACAACATTGGTTTAACTGGGAGACCACCCAACAACCATTAGGATGGAGAAATCAAATCTTCACATTGGGCTCAGTGTACTCCAGAGTGACAGGCTAGGAGATTAAATGGGCCTTGGTGCATATGGAACGCACACCCGGCCTGCAGACCCTCAGCCTGTGTGCATTAACTCCACCAGCAGCCTGGTTGCAGAGTGAAGGTGGCTGTTTGTGCATAAACATTGTCATTTCACTGGGGCTGCTATTTCATCTTTGAACCTTGGCATCAAAGGAACACTGACCTTATTGCTGTAGCTCGCCTCTCTTTGAAGCGTATGGCTTTGCATTGCAGATTAAAGTAAAGACATTCATCAAGGAACAGATCTGGCCAACCGCTCCCCAAAGTTGCCCATAACAAAGCCTTGAAAGGCTCCAGTCACAGTTGCAGTAGGCTGAAGAAGGCTTGGAGCCAAGCTCCTCTTTTCCAAAGCTTGTGTGGCAGATCTAAGAATGATGCAACTCTTGGAGCTCTGGGCAACTTTATTCTGAGTACAACTTTGTAGAGAAGGCTAACCTAATGCAGTAGTCTCACCTATCTGATTCATTTGAGCAAGCATTGTTACACATGAATCCTTCAAAATATGTGCCAGACAGAGTTACCTGAGACTTAGCTGGTGATTCTTTCAAAAGGAACCACTTTTCTTTGTTCATTTATTTGAAAACAAACAAACAAACAAACAAATAAAAGCCAAACCTGTCTTAAGTTTCTTCCTATGTCTATTTTGACACATAGCATTCTATTTTCTTTTAACTCATAAAATGGAAAGAAATGTGAGGTAAAGTATTTTAATTATGATGCTAAGAATATAAGGACCTGTTTAAGTGGAAAGAGGGCAATTTCATGATATCCCATCCCTAGACAAAGAACTACTGACAACTAGTGATTGTTCAGAACATGAAATTAGCCTCTCTCAGGGATGGACTCCCTTGCTGGTTGTCACAGAATATATTAGAAAGAAAGAAAGAAAGAAAGAAAGAAAGAAAGAAAGAAAG
>NW_021604587.1:9084217-9132741 GCF_004785775.1 Grammomys surdaster
GAGGGAGGGAGGGAGGGAGGGAGGGAGAGAGGGAGGGAGGGAAGAAAAGCTGGGCAGTGGTGGCCCATGCCTTTAATCCCAACACTTGGGAGTCAGGCAGGTGGATCTCTGAGTTCAAGGAGTTTCAGGACAACCAGAGCTACCCAGAGAAATCTTGTCTCCAACAAAACAAAACAAACAAACAAACATCAACAACAAACAATAAGCAAACAAAAACAAATAAAACAAAACCAGGATACATTAAAAAACAAACACACAAAATGATATCACCACCAGGATGCGAGAAATAAGCCTTAGCTCTGTTAAAGTAACAAGATTTTTCAGGACTTGTTTGGTAGCCTCCTAACCTTGCTAATCCTGACTAATCCAAGACCTGGGAGGACATTCAGTCCTATGCCATTTCATCCCTAAGACGTTTTCTACAGAATCAGAGAGCTTTCACATATTTTTTGAATGCCACAGGAACAATAGCAAATAACAGCAAACAATTATATAAAATTCACGGGTTGTTTCCAGACATTCCTGAGTACTTTACATGGTTTAACTCATCTGTCATAAAATCCCAATGCATAATGTTATTATTCTCATTTAATAGCTGGGGGACTGAAGCAAAGAAAAGTTAAGTCACTTAGCCAAAGTTGGGTGAGCCATTCACTTGCAGAATATTATGTGATCTTAACAACACAGAAACCAATCCCAGCAGTTCCCTTCTATTTGCATTATTAGGACTCCCAAAACTGGGTTCTCAGCCTTTCAATACATTTTAGTTAAGAAATACAAAAGTACAACACACACACACACACACGCACACGCACACGCACATACACACACTACAGACCATTCTAAAAAGATCTGCCAGCCATTTTATTTCACATGGTAGAAAAAGAACCATCTTATGGGTCATTTTCTAGCTTTAGTGATAAAACAAACTCCATCTTACATTTTTTAAAAGATATTCTGGCCAGCAAGAAGGCTCAGTGGAAGAGCCATAGTGGTTAGTAGTGTGGAGGTGAGAAGTTTTCTTCTCAACTGAGAAGTTTTCTTCTTACCTGATTTATATAAGGGATACAGGTTGTTCCTGATCAGAAATGCTTAGGACCATAAGGATTTTGGATTTCGAACTTTTTGAGACTATTTGTATATATATCCTGAGATATCTTGTGTATGGGCCCCATGTCTAACCACAAAATTTATTGATATTTCATACACATATAATCTTCAGAATTTTTTTTTATATAGGGTATCATTCTGTAACTCAGGTTGACCTCAAACCCATAATCCACCTGCCACTCAAGTGCTGAGATTACAAGCATGTGGTGCTATGCAATGTTCCCACAGACAATTTTACAAAATATTTTTAGTGTACCTGCATTTTGAGTGTCCTACCATATGAGGGGGAGTGTGCAATGTTCCACTTAGGGTCTCACTGTGTCAGTGCTTAAAATGTTTCAAATTGCAGAATATTCCAGTTTCAGATTGGGGTGAATGTTCAGCTTAAAGAAAAAAAATTTTTTTTTTGGTAAAACACATTTGTAAGTATTCTTGTTTAATACTATTAATGATAGATATTTTCGTACATCCTATAAAGTGGGTGTAGAAGGTTGCAGTAAACAACACAGGGTTTGGTGCCAGATGAGTGACATACATATATAATATACATATATTATATATGTATACACACATATACATATATATAATTATATATATTATATATATAATTTATGTATGTATATTCACATATACGTGTAAACTCATATCGACACACACATACATTCAAATGCACATACTCATATATGCTTACACAAACATATACATATACTCAGTGTTACTGATTATTTCATTTTAACCACTGGTCACACAAAAATGATCAAGATTTGATGATCATATTAATGTGTTCCTGAAGAGTGCATGTATTTTAGTGAAGGGTTTGTGATGTGGTGTGGTGTGATGTGGTGTGGTGTGTGTGTGTCTGTGTGTCTGTGTTGATCATAGTTCTAGTATGCTCATCACCTGACTCTACTAAAAGAGTTGAGCTTTATGAGACACAAGTATGTACTTGAGAAGGTGGGAGATTGACTGGCAGAAACCTGGGAGAGTTCTTGGGAGCCAAGGTCTTTATAGACTCCTTACCTCCAAAGTTTCCCTCATCTCCCATAATTATCTTCAGTGATCTGATGATTTGTGCTGCTATTACGGGACTCATGGATGTAGCATAAGTACCGCTATGTGACTGAATCCGTAAATAATCCACAATTTCCTAAAATAAAGACAGAAACCCAAAATGGAAGTAAAGAATTTTCAGAACTTGTCCTCTGTACACGACAGCAAAACATTTGCTTACGTCCTCAAGAGACAACAGTGGTCTATCCAGCCTTCAGTGAGTAATAGTCAACTACCTACTCTGCTCCCCCCTTTCCTTATTAAGTCTTTCCCACTAAATCCTAGAAACTATACAAAAGTAGGAGGGAGCTACAAATTTCAAGCTGGTCTATAAGGTAAAACTGAGCATATGAAGGAAAAATGCTTTCTGAAATATCTGCCTTTCATGGGAGCAAATGCTCAGGAATGGTTGATGATAAAAAATCTGGTTCTTTTTGTGCCTTGAGAATGTTAGCAATTGTGCCGTGAAAACTAGCTGTTCTTTCAGAAGGATGCAATAGACTGCAAGGTGCAGAGGAAAGAGAGCGTGTACTTCTAGGAGAGCTGTCAGGGCATGTTCCAGTAAGGAGATGGGATCTATGAAGCTATGAAACATGAAGACTGAGGAGGAAGAAAAGAAAACTTGGAAAGAGAGAGGATGCACAGAAGTAAAGAGGCAAGGTACATAAAAATGACTGCCATTCCCACTCTTGGTCCCCACCAGCCTATAGTCAAATAGTCAACGAGCCTCAGCTCATTCGGGTGTCTCTGTCTCCATCTTTAACACTATGCTTATCCTGTCGTCAAAATCAATGGAGAATGGCCTCAGTAGGAGAAGAAGTGAGTCTTGGAGGGTACAGAGACCAGCTCCCCTTGTGCTTAGTCTGTGGTGCTTCCCTTGGTTTGCATACATTGCTGTTTTGGGGTTTAAAGAATTTTAGGTATAATTTTATTTAATCAAAGTGAGTGTGTTCCCAGAAAGAAAGCAATGAAGGATATACTTTTCTGAAAGTCTACATACAGTAGAAAGGACTTAGCATTCTGTACATTCTGTACATTTTGACAGTTTAATGGGAAGCCAAGCTGCTTCAGAGATTGAGGATGGTCAATCCCCTGATGCGTTAAAGACAAGAAAACTGATCTTAAGAACAAGTATAGTAACATTTCAGTTGGGAAGTATTCACCACAAAGATCAGACAAAGGAAGAAAGCAAAGCCTCCTTTGATCCAAATGCCCCAAGTCCAATTTCCTTTCATAAATTGTCTTCAATTTATGAATCTCATAAGTCAATCATAAGCATCTTTAGTTTGAACACTAGTGCATCAGAGTAAAATCACTCCCTTGAACATGTAGAGTGTCTGTCCTACAATATAATTACTTCGGACTGAGTCCATTTTTGTCTCAGGCTGGGTAAAGGTTGTTTTGCTTGTGTGGTTGAAGAAGTGAAGTTCTGTAGTAAGTTCTTGAGAGTGTCAAGGAAAGCCCACTGATTTCTGCCATTTATCTCCTGACTGGGTACCACAAGTCGTGAATTAAGAGTTGACTTTGGTCTCTTGCAAGATGAGTCTGTATTGTGTCTTGTCTTTCTTTGGGATGGGATAGAGGTCCTCTCAAGGACAGCCTTCCAAGTCCCTTTTTTCAAGTCTAAAACCTTGATTATTTTCTTTACCGGTAGGCCTGGAGTTCAAGGGCAAGGGTAGGTTTTGGAGAGGGAATCAGACAGGAGGCTTTTAGAATAAACATCTTGATACTCATTCCATGACCCCTATTTACTTCAAAGGGCTGTTAAGTACAGGCAGGGCTGAGAATACCAGAACAGAATGGCTTCTGTAAGGGAACTGCCTTTGCTTTCTTTTCAGGCTGCTGGAGCTAACTATCACTTTCCAAACCTAGCCCCTGTTTCCCATTTCCCTCCTCTAGAATTACAACCCTGCAGCCTATTGGTCACAAGCACAATCTCTGCCTTGCTTATTTGCCAATCATCGTGGAGGCTGGGAGAAGCCAGTGAGTGACAGCAGGCATGTAAGAAAATGCAGGATCCAGGCTTAGAAGAGAACAGGGGATGAGCGATCTTGAGTACATCCTTCCAGCAGTTAGAGAAATAACTGAAATTGAAAACTGAAAAAGAAAAGAACCAAAGCCTATCAACTCCCGCCTTTCTCATAGACAGTGATATCCCTGACATGAAAGGTGAAGTGATTATCTGAATTTTCACCTGGACCATCATGGAAGGATAACCTCCTTAGTGAATTGTTTACTATCAACAGACCTTTGAACTCAAAGAGTAAAAGACAAGAGCACCATAGGCTTTTGAGAAACTACTTCAGCTTGGAATTAATCCCTGATCAGCCAAGGTGAATTTGTTGCTTTGTAACAACTAAGAGGGAAAACCAAGTCTGTCAATCAAACCTTGGTTTCTGAAACCTTAGCATCAAACTATTTTCCCCCCCTCACTTGTTTCCAAGATGCATGATTCAGCTGGTCCATATCTGGTCCCTAATGTGCAAAACTCTGTTCTACAAAGATTCTAAGAACATCCCAGTTGCAGTTTTTGGTAATATTGTCACTGTATATCAAGATTAACAAGAAATTTCAGAGCCAGGCATATTCATCTTTTTCTAGAGTTTTGAAACCACTTGATTGTTTTCAATAGTGCTTTCCATTCTCTTGCTCAGTTCCATGAATTGAATTCTGTCTGTGTCTTCAAGGTTTTGCACATTGGTGTTTATCTCAGTATGGCCAATGAGTCTCTGCCAAACACGCTCTAATTCATGATGCCACCTGGTGGTTAATTTAGATACTGCAGTATAACATGGGTTAGGAGGAGGAAGTGTGTAGGAGTGGAAGGAGTCCTGATTAATGTAATAATGATAATTTTTACAATTGCCTGATCTTTAACACAAAGGAATAGAGGTCATGTAGACAAGAGTATTCCATTTTTGAAACCCTGCACCTGCCTTCGGAACCGAGAACCGGCAACAGGATCCCAGGGAACTGTCCTTCCTGCAGCTAGCCCTGGGCCTTTGTTTAAAGTAGGTATCAAATAGAGGCACTCCAAGGAGAAAAATGTGACATCCAACAAATCTGACAACATTTCAAGGATCTGCTTGCTTTAGTTTATTCAGGTGCCTTTGGCTCAGGAAACAGAGTTACGCTTGGTTAAAAGTTTTGTGGCTCAAAACTGCTGCTAAAGTAATCAAAGCCCACAGCCTCACAAAGCAAGGTGATCCGGATCAGACAGCTCCTAAATTTGAGACCCTCTGATCCTGCTGATGTGACAGTTAGGAAGGAAATATTTAACCTTTCACTAGACTTTGTCGAAGCCTTTGAGGGCCTGGCATTCCCTGTGTTTCTAGCATTACCTAGCTCATCCCCATAGGAGAGTAGAGAGAGGTCGACATATAAAGCTTCAAGTATGAAAGAGTTGCAGTTACAAAGAGGCAAAGAACACTTAAAACAAAATTTTAGGCATCTGTATGGCTCATGGTAAGTGGCTAAGATGCAATCTGTTGTTTTAAACCACTGACTTTTAGCGACAGGATTGCTTTCAGCTAACATATTCTGATTGGTCTAACTGGTTGAGCAGTAGGCTGAATTTTTGTTCCTGCTGGTAAGTGGGTAAGGAACTAGAAACTTTAGATATCCTGTTAATAGCACCTCTATGCACTAATTTGGGGCCTACAATGCCCTACTAGTTGGAGCTATACTACAGTCTCTTTTGGACAGATGTAAGCTTGGAGAGACAACTGCCATGATTTGGAAAGGGGAAAAGACACAAGATCTTTTGTCCCTTAGATCTTGTCTGAATATTTGCCTTTCTCCCCTTTTCTTCTTTCTTCTTTAAAATTCCCAAATGTTTATTACTTTATTTTTCATTAACAAATCATTGATAATAGAAGCACAAGACAACAAAGCTCATTTAACAGCGTCATGTCATCTCAGCCAATTTTTTTAATCATTTAGAGACTAGAAAAGAAGGCTATCTAACATCATAGAAAAGAGTTATTTCTAAGAAAAATAATCTTAAAAGTCCATTTTAATTCTGCTGTCGTTTAGGTGAAATCTTGTAAAATCCAGGAGGCCAGTCTCTTTTTTGTTTTTTGTTTTTTTTGTTTTTTTTTGTTTTTTTGAGACAGGGTTTCTCCGTGTAGTCCTGCCTGTCCTGGAATTGACTCTGTAGACCAGGCTGGCCTTGAACTCAGAAATCCACCTGCCTCTGCCTCCCAAGTGCTGGGAATAAAGGTGTGCGCCACCACTGTCCAACTGAGGCAGGTCTCTTGAATACTTGAATTTTCCTCACCATTGCTATTTCCAACACACACGCGCGCGCACACACACACACACACACTCCTATATCTTTAATTTTTGAATTAACAAATTGTATGCATGTCTTGCCTGCATGTATGTCTGTATGCTATATTTGTCCAGTGCCAGCTGAGGCTTCAGTTCCCTGAGACTGGAGTTACAGATAGTAGTGAGCTTCCATGGGGTGCTAGGAGTTGAACCTAGAAGGGCAACCAGTATTCTTAATTGCTGAGTCATCCGTCTCTCCACCCTACTCCCTCATAGTTTATGTAAGATTTCTTATTACTTTTGTGGCTCGGTATATACTAATGCTTCTTTGTGAAATTGATCCCCCCACTATTTGTCTATAAGACTGATCAGTAGTTAGTCTACAACACTTCCCAGACATAGTCTGGCAGAGCTATCTCTCTCCCAGGTACTCTACACACCTGTGCCCTTGCTACTGTGGATAGTTTGTTACGTGATGCATCTTCTTTCCATACTTTTCTTTCCTCTATGCTACTGGTGAGCTGAACTGAAATCGACATGAACTTCAGAGAAGCCCTGAATTCTGCTTCCCTTGGGTTTCCAGGATCTACCCTAACACAAGAGGTTCTGTTCTTACCTTTTTCCCAGCTATATAGCCTCCTGAAGCCGAGAAGCTTTTGGTGAATGTACCCATGTGTATGTCAATATCTTCAGGGGCCAGTCCAAAGAGCTCTCTGACGCCTCGGCCTGTGGAGCCTGTACAGCCAATACTGTGAGCTTCATCGATGTAGAGATAAGCCTTGTATTTCTTCTTCAGAGCCACTATCTGGGGAAGGTTCACAATGGAACCTTCCATGCTAGGACAAAAGGAAAAAAGCTTGTTAAGTAGTGAATATCCTTCTGGAAAGCTCTGTTAGTGTCCTTCCAGAGCACCCTAGAAAGCCAGTGTTAGCTGCTGACAAGAATTGGTCACACTTCTCTTCTCATGGCATGTTTTTTATTCAGCAAAGACAACATTTAAATCTTGTAAGGCTTCTCTGGGTGTTCACTCTACTTGAATAAGATACTTTATGTTTGATGGATTGAGTGGATTGGGTTGTCAACCTTGATTCTCAACTCAGAAGTGAACAAGCTACATTACTGGTCTTATTAGTTTGTAAAGATGATTTTTGCAGTTAGATAAACGCTTTTGATATAGGTTTAATAAAAGTGCTCCACTCGGAGTCACTTTGATCTAGCTACTATAGTTTGTTTGACCAGGTTTGCCATATCTAAATTTAGCATTTGCTAAAGATTAAAGTGGGGAGTTAAAAACACACAGAACTTCAGACACCATAGTATTAATTAGAGACGGTATAATATCCCTTAGTTCCCCACTCATAACAACTCAGTCTATGTGAGACACCTGGTGGCACCCTTTCTTCATATTTCTTCAAAGTCAAAGAACAGAAGGTCATCAGACCTTAAAATCACCTGATAGTTTTAAGGCACAAGTTTCTGGGTTCCTCCAACAGAGATTCCAGTGGTGCATGGAGGTGGGAAGGTGGTATATACAAACTTCCAGGATGAGCTTACACTAGTATCTGGGAACAACACTTGGGAACAACATTTATCGCTACTAACCTTTCCTTTGTTTTAGACCTATTTTATTATTTATTTTAGTTTTCTAAGTTTTAGACTTCAGTTTTTTTTTTTAAAAGAAACACTTGAATTGACAGATGTTTTGTAATAACAGCTTTAGATTTGTAGAATAATTGAGTGAAAGATAAAGAGGATTCTTGTATCTTCAGTCTTATTCTCCTGACACTAATATCACTAAAAAGTGTGGGGCACTTTTTTTTTTTTTTTTTTTTTTTTTTTTTTTTTTTTACAATTTGATGAGCCAATATTGATACATTAACTAAAACCCACAGTTAAGGCTTACTTTTTGTGTTGTATCTATGTGTTTTTAAAAAGGATATGAGTGGCTTCCTAGATTGGCATGTCATTCTTGCTCAGGGTCATACTAATCTCTGTCATCTCAATTTTAATGTGTGTACTGATCAAGAGTGTCTAGGTGTTTTATTTCCCATGGTGTTGCAAATTGTAAAATGTTTCAAGTCCTTAGAAAAGGGGAATATAATGCCAACTACTAAGTAAAATTAAATTTTATATTTATGTGGCACCTCTGGATCTCCATGTGTTTTAAAGAACATTGGCTTTACTTGACCTTCAGAACACTGTCAGCTGTCTGCACTGCTCAGTTCGGACTGTACAGACAAGCTGGTTCTATGAAAACAGACTCATATGTTTACAACACAATGCAGCTTGTCAAACGGTTCAAACAACCCTTCAATTTAGTTCAAGGCTAATCATTTGAAGAACACTGAACTTCTCCTCCCTCCCCTGTTAAGTTTTAGATTGTAATAATAATCCATTAAAAAAAATAAGCTTAACTGTTAGGTTGATTCAGTCAAAACAGTTCGTTGAGTCTCACAGCTACCCTGACCAAAGGAACTGAGTTTAACCATTGATGGATACAGCATCTGGGTCCTTCACGAGGTCGTTTTAGATGGACAAGGTCTGATTTTAATGGAAGATCAAATGGTCGTCTTCTCTTATGTGTGTCTGTGAGTTACTTCCGGCACTGCTTTAAATTCCTTATTAAAGTTGTCTCCACTGGGGAAGAGGCAATATGACTATCTGCCTACCTTGGGCTTAGATTATAGCCATGACACTTTCTAAATGGTAACTCAGGCAGCCTAAATGATGTCTTCTGTTATCCTAGGCTTCAATCTTATGGATTATAAGCACAATAGTGAAGCCATCTTCACAGGATCTTTATAATGGCTATTAATCATCTTGCTTGCCAACTCCCAGACCATTCCAGGCACCCAGTGAGCTTGGAAGGAGAGTTTCACTGAAGCTTGACCTCAGAAAATGGGGACCCTTAACAATGTTCTATGCTGAATCTTCTAAAATGAGGCATTTGGGTGCCATTGCAGGGGACAAACGTGATAAATGGCTTCAAACCTTCAGAATCCTTATACTTTCTTCTTGTCTGTAAAGTGCTGTAATTTGGTAACTCAAACATGCTAGAAACCTGACATGACACAAACAGCCATTCATTTTTTTTCTGGAACTAAATCTGGCAGGAAGCAAAGTTAACATTGAACAGTGTTTATAGACAGTCTCCACAGCTAATTAGCCATCTTTCGATGGGCTGTTTTAGCTGAAGTAAGGAAACTGCCCACCTGGTTTGTATTTTGTCCTCCAAGATTAATGACTCTACAATACTGCTGATTTTAGAGTTCATGCCAGGAACACATAGAGTCCTAAAGAGAACTCAGCTTCTATATAGCTATATTCATCCATACTAAGTTTTCATTTTTTCCAGTATTATTGAATTTCCATTGAACATTTTGCTGTAGTGGGATGATAAGTCTGGGCACAAGTAAAAAATGGTTATCTGTGTTTATCATCACTAGTTTCTGTCAAAACAATCAAGACCAAAAGCAATAAAGAAAAACACATAGCACGTTGTCATTTTTTCTTGGATAGAAGGTTTTGCTTTTCTTTTGACTTTAATGAAGAAAAAGAAATAAAACACAGCGATAAATAAAGTTAATTTGAGACTCTGTCTGGGGACCTGAATTATTCTTTAACTCACAAGTAAGTGAATTACTTCTTTATCTTTTTTTTGAAATGTTCCTCTCATCACCCTTCCCTCCACATGGAAATCAAAAACTAAAACCATAGTTCAGACAACTTGTATAACAGAAAAGTCTCCATGTCAGGCCCAGGGTTTAAGTCAAGAGAAAGGAGAAGAGAAGCAAGGGAGATAGAGACAGGGAGGTTGAGAGAACAAAAAGAAGGGGGGGGGAGATACAGAGGAAAGGGAAGGGGAGAAGAGAGAGACTGAGATAGAGAGACAATAAAAAGATAGGGGGAGGGGTTAAGATAAATTCATTTTATTCTTTGTCTTTACATGTTGAAATCATAGAGAACTAGAGAAAGTTTAGCACTGAAATTATTTTTAAATTTTCACATTTTGAGGGAGAAGTCCTCTTAGTCTATTCTGGTAATTCACTAGTTACTTATATGTGTTATTTGGGAAGGGCTGGCTAATTCTTTTGATTTTGAAAATTTAGGCCTCAACTATGACAATTTGTGTTCCAAGATACCTGTGATACCTTTATCAGCCTCATGTTTTTGAATCATTTTTAGATTTTTTTAACCATTATGAATTGAAAAGGACTTTATTCTCCTCAAATATTACAAAATAATATAGTTAAAACTCAAATGTTAGGGTTAAAATGATTTTTAGGGTTAAAACAACAAAGTTTGGGAAGTAAGAGGACTTTTAGCACAGTATGAGACAGCCATCTTGACCAGGAGAGAGGAAGAAGGACAGGAGTCAGACAAAAACAGTGAAGTTAGTCTTAGAAGGCTCTGACCAATCAGCTTCATCAACAGGAAGTTCCTGTGTTCTAGTAACCTCACCTTTATGGATACTTAGGCTTATAAACATACTTTTGCATCTAACATACCTAATGGTAAGAGACTGAATTCTAGGTAAGAATGGCTTCTAAGAAAGTTGTCACTGCTCTTAGTAGGAGACCATTAAAGGTTGCCTCTCAGGTGGTAGACCAAGACTTATAAGTCTAGATACTAGAGACAGTCTTTTGTGACTACCTTTTAGTTCACCTCTGTGTTGAGCCAAGGTGCATTTCCCTTTGCTTTCTCACTGGCTACGATAAATCTTGATTATTTGCTTGTTCTCTCTGTGTCCTGGTGTGAATTCTTCCCTGGGAAGATCCTAGACTATTGCCAGTGTTAGGATTAGAGAGATATTCTCTAACCCATAGCAATACATGTTTAACACAATATTAGAAAATCAGATCAGAACACTAAAATAATATTTGACTTCTAGGTCCTAAATTGAGGATTCATGAAACTTTAGACTTGAATTTTCAACCCCCCTAATTTACAGATGGAGAAATTGAAGCACAGATAGGATTACTGTAAGTCAGAGTGACTTTGCACTCTCTGTTTATGAATTAGATGTTGACACATAGGTTGCATGTTCTATTTACACTGAGCCTTCTGGTCACTAGGGCCATCTGGTTTGTAATCTCAACTCTGCTTCATTTTATTAGTCTGCCCCAGGACAATTTATCTTGGCCTCAGAATGATGTTTCATCTTTTAATGATCTCAGCAAGCTTTTGCAATGTGTACACCTGAGATGTTTAGCAAGGAGTCCATAGGCAGGATGAGTCTTCCCTCTGGAACCCATCCTCTTCTATTTGAAGAACAAACAATTTTGTTACATAGACAGTTTATTGTTTTCCAACTTGAAATCTCTTCAACTAAAAATGAATGAGATTATGAAGATAGTTATTCTTTGTTGTTGAGGGACTCTGCTTATATGATATGCTTATATGATCAGAGACTGGCTTATATTATCTTCCTTAATACATGCATATATGTTCTATGGAGGGCACACAGCTATGGGCACCAATACCAGGATTTGAATTCAGGTCCTAGATATAGACCCAAATCTTGACTCCTCTGTATTCTCTACAAAAATACTAACACTTCCAGATAAGGTAATAAAAATATTATTGGTTGTTATTTATTTTGTGAAGTGTTCTGGATTCTTAGTCTAGACACCTACACTTTTTTATTTCAAAGCCTACTTAAAACGTTCTGACTTGGTTAACTTTTCTCTTTAGAAGTTATAAAAACATGTTGTGGAGGAGCAATGTATGGTGAGATACCTTGCTTGTAGGCCAGACAAGAGACAAAACCATCACCACCACCACCACCACCACCACCACCACCACCACCACCACCATCACCACCACCACCACCACAACAACAACAACACAACAACAACAATAACAACCTTAGGAGTGAAAATTCAAAAGAGGCTTTGGGTAGCTACTAACCAGGTATGTATCTACAGTACACTTCTCAAGAATAGAAATGGCCTTAGGAACTATTGCTCTCATATTCCCAACTCTGACTCTTTGGAAAATCCTATAGAAAGTAATTTTCTAGTGATAGTTTCAAATTAGCATGTTTGTGTGAAGGCTTTTAACTGGACTTTTGCTCTAGAATTCATGTTAGGCTGGTCTTAGTTTACAAAGTAAGAATATGAGCCTTTCTGAAGGACAGAGGTTGTTGGGGTGTTATAGTTATTACACAGAAAAAATAAGAGAAAGCTTTCTGTGGTATCAAGTTCATGGACATGGAAGCTTTCCTCCTTGTACATCCTAGATTGATTGATCTGAAGTTAACTGATGGAAAGATAGAAGCCTGCAAGCTTCCCATTGCTGTGTACACAATCTGATCTTTCCATCAAATGTTAAGGTGCAATTCACTTTTCCTGGAGTCAAGGCTAGTTCTGTCATATGTTTGGCCAATAGAGCACAGCATCAGTTCTCAGCCACTCTCTTAACAATGCCAACTTCTGAGTTTTCTTTCTTGGAAGCCAGGGGCTCTGTTGTAAGGGAGCTCTGAATAGATGACTGAATAAAACCAGATTTATGTGGGAGTTAGAGAAAGGACTGAAGGAGTTGAAGGGGTTTGCAACCCCATAGGAAGAACTATAATATTAACCAACCAGATGCCCCAGAACTCCCAGGGACTAAACCATCAACTAAGGAGTACACATGGAGGCACCCATGGCTCCAGCTGCATATATAGCAGTGGATGACCTTGTCAGGCATCAATGGGAGGAAAGGGCCTTGGTCCTATGAAGTCTCGATGCCCCAGTGTAGGGGAATTTGAGAGCGGGGAGGCAGGAGTGTGTGTGTGTGCGTGTGTGAACACCCTCATAGAAGCAGGAGAGGGAGATGAGATAGGTGGTTTTGGGCTTCGGGGGGTAGGGGTAGGGACCAGGAAAGGGGATAACATTTGAAATGTAAATAAAGAAAATGCCCAATAAAAACAACAACAACAACAACAACAACAACAAAGAGAGAGAAAAAAAGGCACCACAGTCACCTCCTAAAAGACTGTTAAATGTGTGAATAAGGTAGTGTTGGATATTCCATTCATACTTGAACTTTTGACTGATGGCAGCCTTGTGAATGAGCTCAATGAATATTGTGTGGGGCAGCGGACCCCACTCACAGGACCAAGAAAAATAAGAAATGATCCCAGTAAATCTTTATTCTTTGGAGCGGTTTGTTACACAGTAGTTGTTAACTGAGGGGTCACCATTGCTCAATTGTGGTTTAGTGCCTCATTGGCTTGGGGCTAGAACTCCACACTTGCAATTTCTCTCCTCCTAATAGGATAAGGTAAAGCCAAGCCTAGCCCCGAATAAGTCCTGCTCCTGAAGTGGTTTCTTTTTCTTTTTTTATTGGATGTTTTATTTACATTTCATATGTTATCCCTTTACCCCATTCCCCCCCCCCGTGGAACCCCCTATCCCATCACCCCCCTCCTGCTTCTCTGAGGATGTGCCTCTACCTACCCCCCAACTCCCACCTCTCCACCCTCAAATTCCTACTCACTGGGGCATCCAGCCTTCATGAGACCAAGGATCTCTTCTTCCACCTATGCCCGACAGGGCCATCCTCCCTTACATATACATCTGGAGCCATGGATCCCTCACTAAGTGCTCCCAGGCTGGTGGATTAGACCCTGGGAGCTCTGGTTGGTTGGTATTGTTGGTCTCCTCATGGGGCCCACAAACCATTTCAGCTCCTACAGTCTTCACTCTAACTCCCTGGAGTGGTTTCTGATGAGACTATCTGTCTTAAAACCACTGATGGACTTCTAATTTCAGCCATGATCTAAGCACTTAAAAGTGTAACTTTCTTTCCTTCAGTAGAAATAAGTTCTGTTTGTTTAAAGCGGTGTTCTTTTGACTCTGGTTAATGAAGATAGTCAGTCTGCCTTCCCTCAGCCATTTCATCCTACCATGGGTCCAAATCTGAATGACAGGTGTTTAGATAAGGGGTGCTTGAATCCCTCCCAGGCTGGCAGTTGCTACAAACCACACAGGGAGAGTAATTTCCATGTAAGGTTATGGCAGCACAGGCTCAGTATGAGATTACTCTCTAAAAGTATCAAGTTTTGGGCCAGTGAGTTGATGCCAGCCCTAGAACAGAGCTTTCTTAGCCCTGGCAGTGTTGCTGTTTTGAACTACAGAATTCTCCTAAACACTACATGCTTTGCAGGATGTTCAGGAGCATTCCCAGCCTCTCCCCACTAGATGTCAATAGTATTCTACTTCATGTGTGGCCACTAAAACCTGCCAAATGCTCCCTGGTTGGGGATAGGAGTAAAAATATCACTCTAGCTTTATAAATACCACTGTTTTAAAGACTTCGTAAGCATTGCACACCCCTGAGCTGACCTTAGGAGATAATTATGAGGGTGTGGAAGGTGATCTATGAACTGTAATCATTGAAACCTCACAGTGGTACTCAGAATATACAGAACTCTAATCATTTAAAGTAAAAAAAAGACTCCAGTTTTTATATTATCTTCAACTTGGAAGAATTCACTCTCCTGCACCCCAAAAGGGATAGGGGTGCATTTATTTTGTTACTCAGTATCAACCCATGACAGACAGTGTTTAATTATGATAGAAATATTATCTTCATCACCTTATTTGTTTTTAGTTGAAGAGGCTTCAAGTTGGAAAGCAATAAATCATTTATATAGAAAAATTGTTTGCTTTTCAGACAAGAGGATGGGCTGCAGAGGGAGGATTCAGGATGCAATTGCTGTTCTCTTGTCTCCGTTGCAGCCATGCTCTCTGCTGGGAGTTACCCAACTCCTCACTTCCTCTCTTTATATTTCACCTCTCTATAAGAAGCTCATAGGGAATACAGTCCCAGGTTTCTCTGCTGTAAGGATTGCATGGGGAATATTTCCTTGGCTCACAGAACAGGGTGTAAACAGAGGTGCTTGGGTGCAATTTTCATTTGAGCCACAGTAATCGATTTAGACAGAGGATGAAGCAAATTCAATCACAGGCAGCTATATAAAAGTGCTGCTCTGAATGACTTAGTAGGTATTTTGCCTGCTCAGCTTGAAGAATGTAGGAAAGTGATCCTGGGAATACCACCAAAGGTTGAGATCAACACAGTTCTGTCCTCACTCTGGAGGAAAGATTGTCCTTGAGGTTAGTCCCCTGTATTCTGATGCCAGTCATTAAACTAATTGGTTAATGTTTGGAGAAGAGCTTGGGTTCACTGTCCAAATATGGGGGTTGGGGACATCCACTGAAACATCTATGACAGAAATGTCTTGAGATATCATGATGTTGAATAGCCCAGGCACAATGTCTTTGAAATGCAGGGTATTGGAAACGAGCAACACAGATCAGCAATGAGGACATTTTCAAGGAAGGTTTCACCAGCATGTCAGCTCCCATAGTGTTCCAGAAAATGCACAGATCTGTAGACAAGACAGAAGACCCTAGACCTGGCCACTCCTATCAGTAGTTCTATTTGATGATCCTCCTTGGCGTCTATCAGCAACTCCTTTCTTTAGCCAGAAAGGGAATCTCGTCTCCATTGGACAGCTCGCTGTGAACCTCTGAATGTCAAATACCTTCATTTGTTTACATACCTGTAGATTCCTTCTACCAGGATGAGAATCTTTTTCCAAGCTCTCCCTGTGCGAGGCTGACCACTGATGATAGCTTCTCTCAGGAGCTTCTCTAGGTCTTGCACATCTTTAAATAATGTGAAAAAGAGAAACTGAGTTACAAGAGGGCTTTTGTTTGCTTTCCTCCTTTTGTTTCTTGAGGGGGTGACAGAATTATTTGCTTATTCATTTTTTAGGCCTGGACTTTGAGGAGGTAAAGTTGGAAACAGAGAAATCCTGTGAGATATAGGGGTTCATTTTCTATAAAAACTTAACACTTGTAGGATGAATAGGTGCATCATTACAAGCAGACTGAGTCAGTTTAAAGCTCTGGGATCTTCTGTTTGCCACCTGAGAGAACTTGGAAGTCTGGACTGTAGAGAAGTACCTAGTGAAGCTGAAGCTTTGTTGCTAGGCAAAAAATGAACTCTTAGAGATGCAATTGACAGGCATCCCGCTGTTGTTTAGACCTGACTATGTTAGGGTTTTTCGTGGAATATCTGCATGGCACTAGAGATCTCATTATCCTTGGGGGCTTGAAATTTGAATTGTCAGATATCTCAGTACTGTTCAGGATGTGACATAATTGGTAGTCTTTTGTGAAACATTTGAGAGCTCTGGACACATTACTAGTAGTTGACAATTACTGAGCCCCCTTTTTTTGTGCCTGATACTTTATAACTGTATTCTTGGTTGTAGGTCATTTTAATTCTCACAAGACCCCTGTGGAAAAGGTCCTACATGGTTCTTCATTTAGTGGGTCAGGCAGCTGGGTCACAGAGGATTTGGTAAGGCAGTGGTTTTCAATCTTCCTAGCCTGTGACTCTTTAATACATTTCCTCATGTTGTAGTGATCTTCCAACCATAAAATTATTTTTGTTGGTACTTCATAACTGTAATTTTGCTTCTGTTATAAATCTTAATGTAAATATCTGATATGCAACCCCTACAAAATAATCATTTAACCCCCACTCCCCCAAAGGGCTTGCAACCCACAGGTTGAGAAGTGCTGGTCTAAGGCCTATAACTATAAATAGCAGAGTTGAACTTTGAATCTTTACTATGTTCCTCATTTGTAATCACAACCTTCTACTGCCTTTTGTGAGCACCTTTGCACCACTTTCTCAGATTCCAAAATGATACAGAGCAGGATAAAAGGTTAAAGTCTGGAAGAGCACCCATGTTCACTTTTAATGCAAAAAATCAAAACTAGTGAAAGCAGAGACATATCATTTTCTTTCAGTAGGAGGAAGATGGCTGAGCTTGAGCTTAGAGGCCATCTGGAAAGATTGGGGAATCAACTCAGCTACTGGGTATTTTATGCATTATTTGAAATTTACCTTTTAATGCCAAAGTGAGTGAAAAATTATAGAGACTAATGTGCATGTTTATTTAGATCGATATATTTGTACTCTATATTTTTGCTCAAGAAAATCTACCGGTCCTTGGATAGACCCAGGGGATGATGTCAGGTGGGGAAGTTATCTGAGCTCAACCATGGTACTGAATGACAGGTAAGTGTTGATTGGTCTATGGTACTGAGATTTTAAACTCTTTTTTTTGTTGTAATTGTAAATTAATAAAGTCTCAGAAAGCCCTCTCTGAACTAGTCTTTGAATGCTCCCCCAAGACAGCTTCTTGTGGTCTCCAACACAGTCTCCTGCTCTTGTCTGTCTGAAAGGCATCCACTCATCACCCAAGCCTCACTTTAGACATGATACATACCTGAGCAAGAGTCTCTCTCTCCCCCTTTCCCATCATAAATAATCTATTCTTCTTTGAAACACTTATTATGTCACGTTATTACTGTTCTGATCTCCATGCAAGTACAGCATGGGATTATATGCTATTCATCAATTTTGGATGATTGACTCACATTTATTTTTATGAAGATCATAGACCGTGAAGAAGAAAGGAGCTATCTAGATAAGAGTTTCTAGAAAGGACAGTTGCATTTTGTTTGGAGGTAAGTTTTTCTAAGCAAACTGTACTTTGTGTTTTTGTTTCAAGAAGTCTTTTATATTGCTCACCACTAGATGGCAGCTGAACAGACAAAAAAAGAGGCAACTTTACTGTTTCAAATTCTCAGGGCTCATAAATCCCCACAGGTATTGCTAGTTTGTTTGCACTTTGCTTTTAGGCTGAATGTCTAGGAGCAAAGGACATAGCTCTTTGTTCTATAATCTACTGCAGGCTGTTAGCCTGTGAATGAAAAAAGGGATGGTGATCAAGAATTTGTTTAAAACAACAACAACAACAACAACAACAACAAACCACTGCCTTTTCTAATTTTTTTTGTACAGAAATGAGATATGATGAGGGTGGCTTCAATGACATCCTAATAAAAGTAAGTTCAATTGAAATAAACTAGACATCATTTTAATTCTCTTTTTAAGAGTTGTTTCTGTATAAAGAAGAATAACAGAACAGAAAACATTAAATGGGGTTGGGAGTGGTAAGGCAATGTAGAGAGGGAAGTGAAGAGAGGGATAATTAACACTAATGAACTTCTGAAAAAGGCATGAGGACCTGCCATGTATCGGCATTCTAAAATATAAAGATATACACAAAACATATTCACAAAGAGTTTAAATGGAGTTAACTCTAATGAGGGAAACAATGCCTTTACTAGACACCACAGATAACAAGTAGAAACTCCAGTGTCATTAATAGATGACCTCTAACACAGTTGTTGGCAAGTGAGGTCCCATAGAACCTCACATATTATAGGCTACCATTGTTATTTTGGTTACCTTACAGAAATTGATGGTTAGAAACTAGTGCTGGAAACACTACATACTTGAGCCATAGAATGTGGATAGAGCAAGCTGGTTCGATCATGGAAGCTTTGTTCCTACTTTCAAAGTGCTAAAAGGAACTATGTATGTTGCTGGAGAAGAAAAGTAATCATGAATTTTATTCATCTGTGAACTCTGAAAACTCCAGTAACTGCCAGTCTGATACACCTCGTGCGTAACAGGGGCATGGATACCATGGGAGTAAGGAACTACTTTATTATTGTAGTTAAGGCTTGTTCTATAAGGTGGAACCCATTTCTTGAATGATTATCAAAGCCCAAAATCTATGGTTAGACAAGTCCTAGGTCCTCAGCAGGAAGGTACTACTATTACTCTGCTAAAAGGACATAGTATTAAACTAACTCCTAGTGACCATTGTATAGATTAGTGCTTCTCTCAAACTTCATCAAAGAAGCTTCTCTTCTGCAGTAGATGAGGCCCAACACGGAGATACAGAACTGACCAAGGTGCTGAAAATGAGAGAGTTTGGAATGCTCATCTCTAAATTAGACATCGTATTATACCCCTTCCTTCTAAGGCTCAGGGATCATTGTGGAAGATGAGGCAGAAGGATTGTAAGAGGAGGGGGTAGTGGATGACTACAAGGAAACATTGTCTTCTAGATATAACAAGGCAGTTGCATATATGCATATAAGCTTATGCTTATGCACATAGGCTTATATGTGATTTATGAAAAGTCTAGATAGACAAAATCTCAGAATGAAGGGAAGATGCAGACAGAATCCCATTCTTAGCTAAGGAGCTATTGAAAATTTAGAACTGCCAGGAAAGGAAGAGTTAGTTCTCTTTAATGGTGTGTCTTCTAGTAGATTTACTATTATCCAACAAATGGCCACACAACTAAAGGTAAGTTGGCAGCATGAGGTTGACAGGTTTTAAAAAGGAAGATACAAAGTTGGGTGGGAATTGAATAGGGGGTAGATATAGGAGGAGTAGGGAAAGGGGACAATATGATAAAAATTATAATGTATGGAATTGTCAAAGAATTAAAAGAGATGTTAAAAAATAAAAAAATGAATGTTCTAAGATTAAACAATAAATCTGTTAATCATGAACGACTGAATGTTACCTTCTATGGAGAGAAGATTCTAATGAAGTGTATGAAACCCTAGTTACTACATTTCTTCAAAATGCTCCAGAATCCTCAGAGAGGGTTGTTAGAAGGGAGAATTCAGTAGGCCTCATTCCACCCTGAGTATTTTGAGAGATTAATTGCTGTGGGGGGAGAGACATTTTCTTCAGTGGTGAAGCCACTGATTAATTGTTTATGCCTCTGTAAATAACCATGTTTCTGAAGGCAGATATAATGAAATTTATTGATTCACAATAATGTAAAGGTTAAAAGGGGATTCATTAGGAGGAAGAGAATTAGTAAGAGTCAGAGGGGGCAAGAGAAGATAATGGGGATGAAATATAGTCAAAATAAAAACATTATATCCATATATGAAAAGTCATAATTAAACCCATTATTGTGTGTAATTAACATATTCTAATTAAAAAACATTAAAACATGCTCTAGAATCAGCAGAGAACAAACTGGTCCATGGTGGGAGCTGGCTCCTTAACTTAAGCTGCATTGCTGGAAAATCTATTTTCTGGTATGTAGCAAGCTAATCTAGGAATAGGCTGTTTCACTAAATCTTCCTACAGTACAAAACACAAAGAGATCCTTAGTTCATAACATGTAAGAATATCAAAGCTAAACTATGTATTCTGAGGAGAGATTCCAGCTGCTAATGAGATGGGGCTGCAATAGTCCTTCTTAGTATGGAATTTTCAAATGATTCCACAGGTGTCTGGGTCTTTCACATGCTCTGGCTGTAGCTGATGGTTAAGTCTATAGATATATAAATGTCATAACTATATCCCTTCAGCCCAGCTTTTTTTTAAAGAAAATAAAACAAACACAAGACAGTCTTTGTCTCCCACAGAAAAGCCTTTTTTTTTTGTCTGCAGAATGATACTTGATCTGCAAAAGTAGTAGCTTTAAATTTATTGCGAAAGGAATTGGTGCTTATATATTATTTCCTGAATCCCTCATCTCCCAGACAATACTGGTAGCCACAGGATTTCATTATGAATGAAGTCTTGGACACTGTAATAACCTGCTTGATGGTCCCCTTTCCTAGACTGCCTTTTCCTTTTTATCTCTGCTCCTCCTTCACTCCTGTGCTTCTCTGGCTTACTTGTTAAACTAGAGAGGTTTACTTAAATCCTTATCTCAAGGTCTGCTGCCAGGATAAAAGAACCAAGACAAAGCAACAAACTTGGACTTGAAGTTTAGCTCCTGCTATCTGATGTTTGGGTGACTTTAAGTTTCAAATTCAAACAGTCTGGGGTCAGTTTTTAGTAATGTGGGGGTAAAACAGAGGACTATGTATTATGGTTGTGGCAAAATTGAACAGATCAGTTATTTAAAGGCTGTGATAGGTTTGCAATCAGTGACTCTGAATTTTAGCTATGATTTATCCTCAACCTTTTACTATCCAAAAACTACTAGTCTGTAGATATAAGACTACTGGTCCCAGACATGAACTGAATATTATTAAAAATTTACTTGGTACTTTGCTGAGCATAGGAAGAACCCTTTGAAGGTTCTGAGTTTCTTTTCCTTCAGAACTTTCTGCATAGTGTTTTTAGTTCCTCATGTGACTGTTGAAGATAGAGAGGGAAATAAGCAGGAGATTACTAGCTGAATCCATTGATACAGGACTGGAAGTTTATTTTGCTATTTATTGTGATGCTAGAGTCACTTTCCGTACTCTGGATCCATTGTTTTTCATATGCAGAGTGCAAGAGTCAAGAATACTTGTTTGTGTGTAGTTATCCCATGACAAAGAACACACTGTTACTACATCAAAGCAGATTTTTTCTCCCAATTATTGGAGAAATGTTGTGATTGTTCATCTTGATGGATGCTTGATGGGATTTGCAACCACCTTAGAGCCTAATCTCTGGGCATGTCTTTGAAGGACATTTTCAGAGATGTTTAATGAGGAGGGATGGTAACCTATCCTGAATATGGATATACAGATGACACCATTCTGTGCAGTGAGGTCCTTGACTAAATGAAAAGAGGAAAGCAAGCTGAGTGTAGGCAGTCATTGCTCTCTGCATCCTGAGTGTGGATACAATGTGACCATCTGCCTTGTGCTCCTACTTCCATGACTCTCTTGCCATGATGGACTGTATCCTAACCTCAGAGTCAAAATAACCTTTTCTTCTTTAAGTTATGTCTGCCAGGTATCTTGTCACAGCAATGGGAAACGTAAGTAATGCAAGTGTAATTGAGGTGTGAAGAGAAGTTGAGATGGAAAACAGTCCATAGGAAGAAACAAATTTGGGGTTTTATGGAAGTCCATATTCTCAGTGTTTTGAGATGTCCTGCTATAGACAGTCACCCTTAAGAAGCTGTGTTTTATCAAGTGGGCTTTATACCAGAGATGAAGGGGTGGTTTAACATATGAAAATCCATCAATATAATCTATCATATAAACAAACTGAAATAAAAAAACCACATGATCATCTTATTAGATGTTGAAAAAGCTCTTCACAAAATCCAGCACTCCTACATTTCAAAAGTCTGAGTCCATTTCTAAACACAACAAAGGCAATATACAGCAAACCCACATCTATACATGTCGGGAGCTGACTCCTAGCCGAAAGCGGCTATCATCTTTACAGCCATCTCGAGCCATATACCCTGACAAGAGACTTGTTTTCAACAGCCCACAACAGCTGAGCACACTCTGATAAACATCTTGTTTTTCTCACATATCTTGTTTTGCTGTTTAGTGCCGCCAGCTGCAAGGCACACGTGGTCTCCTCAATGCTAGCTAGGTGCACGTGATATCCATGCTGCAAGGCACATGACGTAGTGCCTTCAGCTATGCTTGTCCACGAGGGCAAGGCACGTGGTAAAGGGTATAAATACCCAGGATTTCCTTCCAATAAAGAGACTTGAGAGACTTGATCAGACTCCCTGTCTTGTCTCCATTCTTTGCATCTCTGTCCCCACTCTCTCTCTTGCTAGGCCCTGACCTGCGGACTGGAGCAGCAGAACGGGGCCATTACAAAGTGGCCCCCAGAACATGAGGCAGCTCGGGCGGCTACAAAGTGGCACCTCAACATTGGAGCTCCAGTAAGCGGGACACAGTGAAGGACACTGGGAATTGGAAGTGTGCATCCTCACTCCTGCGCTGGAGACCCTGCTGACTGACCCAAACAGGTTGCTCCAAAGTGGCGCTCAACTCGAGGCGGCAAGAACGAGATTGGAAGAAGGGAAGAAGGGTCGACTGAAACTTCAGAAGTGAAACAGAGGTGACTGCGGCAGGAAACTGCCATGTGGAGACCAGTCGGCCATAGTAATGATAATGGGGCAGGAAATAAGTCAGCCTGAACTAAACTCTCTGTTTTTGTTTTGTTGTTTGCTGTTTACGTGTGTCAATTGTCTGCTTTTGTTTTGCTGTTTAAATGCTGTCTTTCATGTTCAAAAGAAAAAGAAAAGCATAGAATCCAAAATAGGACCAAAGGTTGAAGTAATCAATTTGTCAGAGCCAGATGGTGCTGACCCAGAGGAAGAGACAGCCAAAAATTATGACCCTGAATGATCCTCTTCCCGAAGCCTCCCTCCCTCTGCTCCTCCACCTCCAAATGCTCCTGCTATGGAGATGGTGGTTGTAGATCCCAGAAAGGAGTTGCAGGACAAAGTTTCTTTTCTTAAACAGCAAATAGAATTAGAGAAAGAGTATCGGGACTTAATTAATCAGTTACAAAAATTAAGGACAGGGATGATGTCTTGAGAGGGCGAGGCTAATTGCAAAAATCACCCAGGTCCTTGTGTTCCTCAACCCAGAGTCCAAAGGCAGCCCCTGTCCTCTGGTTTTAGCATGGATCAGCCAGAGGAGGGAGAGGGTGAGGTTTTCCCTGTATCAGACACTAGAGATGCTCAAGGGGTTGTGTGGAGACATCACACAGGGTTTAATTTTCAAATTAATAAAGAATTAAAAAATTCGGTGGCACAATACGGTGCCACTGCTCCCTTTACTCTTGCAATCTTAGAATCTGTTGCAGAGGAGTGGCTGATTCCTGGTGATTGGAATACTCTAATGAGAGCAGTTCTTAGCGGTGGTGACTATCTTATTTGGAAATCAGAGTATCATGAGAATTGTAAAGAGACAACTAGGAGAAATATTCAGGCAGGTAATGGTTGGTCCTTTGAAGCCTTAGTAGTAGGGCAATTTGCTTCTAGTGATAACCAGGTGCAATATGACCCAGGCTTATTTGCTCAAATTCAAAATGCAGCTATGAAGGCTTGGCGCAAACTCCTGGTAAAGGGAGACCCTGGTGCATCTTTGACCTCAGTCAGACAAGAGCCTGACGAACGATTTTCTGATTTTGTTCATCAATTAATGACAACAGCAGAGAGGATTTTTGGTAATACAGAGGCAGGTATAGATTATGTGAAACAGCTTGCATAAGAAAATGCCAATCCTGCCTGCCAAGCGGCCATTAGACTCTATAGGAAAAAGACAGACCTTACTGGGTATATCAGACTCTGTTCTGACATAGGGCCTTCTTACCAACAGGGCTTAGCTATGGCAGGCGCCATGCAAGACAATCAGTAAGAGATTTTTTTGGCAAGTAGAGACAAAAAGACCTGTTTTAAATGTGGCAAGCCTGGATATTTTGCAAAATATTGCAAAGCAGAAAATGAGTTAACCCAGAGACAGCCCAGAAAACAGCCTGGGCTATGCCCACATTGCAAACGTGGAAGACATTGGGCTAGTGAATGTAGGTCCAAGACAGATGCACAAGGAAACACCCTTTCCCATAATCAGGGAAACGGGAACAGGGGCCAGCCCCAGGCCCTGAACCAATACAAGCCAAAGCAGGCTTATGGGGCAGTCAGTTTCATAACAGCAAACAACAATCCCTTTCAGAACTTAGTCGAGCAACACCAGGAAGCACAGGACTAGACCTCAGTTCTGCCACCCACACAGTATTGACCCCAGAAATGGGACCTCAGGCCTTATCCACTGGAGTGTTTGGACCACTCTATCCAAATGTGTTTGGCCTGATAGTGGGAAGAAGCAGTGCTACTATGCAGGGACTACAAATTTTTCCTGGAGTTGTAGACAGTGATTATCAAGGTGAGATTAAGGTAATGGCTAAGGCAATACAGAATATAGTCACCATTCCTACAGGAAGGAGGATAGCTCAACTATTGTTACTCCCATTGATCCCTACTAATCATAAATATAAGAGTACTAAGAGAGGGGATCAAGGCTTTGGTTCCTCTGATGCATATTTTGGTTCCTCTGATTCTCAAACGGTAGATGCCAGAGAGACTGATTAAACAAATAGACAACAATAACAAATCCAGGGAGGAGAAATCCCTGGGAAACATATTTTTTCTTTGCAGGAAACATGAAGATGCTTCACAGGATCGGATCAACCAGCATACCTGACTTGGAAAGTTCTCAGTGCACAAGAAGACATCACCACCCGCACCTCTAGGGTGGCTCTATTAGATTCTTGGTTCCCTGATTTATGATTTAGTGGGGTACATTGTTTAGACCCAAGAGAGAACTCATTACCACAGTTACTATAGTTGCTTTTTGGGTTTGAGATTGATTGGGGCAAGGACAGGGATATCCTTACTTGTTTTGTTAAGATCAAAGTTATGATAAGTTCTGTACTTATATAGATTTAGTTTTAGAAAATAGTGTTACAGAATAGAAGAGGCTTATACTTTTTACTCCTCCAACAGAGGGAGTTGTGTGCTACCCTTAAAAAAGAGTGTTGCTCTGAGGTAGAATGGTTTACACTAACCATTCAGACAGCATTAAGTCTCTTGTCTCTCGGGTTCATGCTGTTCAACAGATTGATGGCTTTTGTACGACAACAGATAGACACTATTCAAATGAAACCCATACAGGTCCATTATTACAGACTGGTAGTAGGGGACTCTAAAACCTCTGTCATCAAGACTGACGAGGATTAACCCCTAACTTACGCGCTAAGCTGGATAATCAATGACGGGTAAGAGAACATGTCAAGACCCTTGCCCCTAACTGGGAGGCCTCACGATCCTAAGACAGGAGCTAAACCAATGGCTGTTGAGTATCCAGAGACGGGAAAGGGAGGCTGGGGGGGTCCTTTGTTCTAACCTAAGAGAGGCACAGTTTCCGTAAGTTTTCCCAGCCTTCCCTTTTGAAAAAAAATTTAAAAAGGGAGACCTGTTGGGAGCCGACTCCTAGTCAAAAGCAGCTATCATCTTTACAGCCATCTCGAGCCATATACCCTGACAAGAGACTTGTTTTCAACAGCCTACAACAGCTGAGCACACTCTGATAAACATCTTGTTTTTCTCACATATCTCGTTTTGCTGTTTAGTGCCGCCAGCTGCAAGGCACACGTGATATCCACGCTGCTAGGTGCACATGGTCTCCTCACTGTTAGCTAGGCGCACATGATATCCATGCTGCAAGGCACATGACATAGTGCCTTCAGGTGTGCTTGTCCACGAGGGCAAGGCACGTGGTAAAGGGTATAAATACCCAGGATTTCCTTTCAATAAAAGAGACTTGAGGATACTTGATCAGACTCCCTGTCTTTTCTCCATTCTTCGAATCTCTGTCCCCACTCTCTCTCTTGCTAGGCCCTGGCCTGCAGACCAGAGCAGCAGAACAGGCTGTTACAAAGTGCCCCCCCCCCCGAACGTGAGGCAGTTCGGGCAGTTACAAAGTGGCGCCTCAATATTGGAGCTCCAGTAAGCGGGATACAGTGAAGGACACCAGGAATTGGAAGTGTGCATCCTCACTCCTTCGCTGGAGACCCTGCTGACTGACCCAAACAGGTTGCTACATATATATAGCAAACATCAAATTAAATGAAGAGAAACTTAAGGCAATTCTACTAAAATCAGGTGCAAGATAAGGCTGTCCATTCTCTCAATGTCTATTCAGTACAGTACTTGAAGTTCTAGATAGAACAATAAGGTAACTAAAGAAGATCAAGGGGATACAAATTGGAAAAGAAGAAGTCAAAGTATTGCTGTTTGCAGATGATATGATAGTATATATAAATAACTCCAAAACTCTACCAAGAAACTCTTACAGCTGATAAATACCTTCAGCAAAGTGGCTGGATACAATCACTGTTCCTACTATATACAAATGATAAACAGGATGAGAAAAAAATTAGAGAAACAATACTCTTCACAATAGATATAAATAATATATTTTAGTGTAACTCCAAGCAAGTGAAAGGTTTATATGGCAAGAACTTCAAGTATTTTAAGGAAAGACATAGAAGATATATCAGAAGATGGAAAGATCTCCCACACTCATGGATAGGTTAGATTTCATAGTAAAAATGGCCATTTTACCAAAAGCATTCTACAGATTCAATGCAATTCCTATCAAATTTTCAAAAGAATTATTTATGGACCTTAAAAGGATGATATTCAATTTCATATAGAAAAACAAAAAATTCAGGATAACTAAAACAATTTTGTACAATAAAAAAAATTCCAGAGGTATCTCCATCCCTGATTTCAAGCAATAGTAATAAAACTATATGGTATTGGCATAAAAACAGAAATGTTGATCAATAGAATTGAATTGAAAACCCAGAAGTAAAGCCACACACCTATGGACACTTGATTTTTGACAAAGAAGCCAAAATTATGGAATGGAAAAAAAGAAACCATCTTCATTAAATAGTGCTGGTCTAACTGGATGTCTGCATGTAGAAGAATTCAAATAGATCCACAGTTATCACCCTGCACTAAACTCACGTCCAAGTGGATCAAAGGCATCAACATAAAACTGCATACACTAAATCTGACAGAAGAGAAAGTGGGAAATAGCCTTGAACACATCGACACAGGAGACGACTTCCTGAGCAGAGCACTAACAGTTCAGGCACTAAGATTAAAAAAATAATAAATGGGACCTCATGAAACTGAAAAGCTTCTGTAAGGACAAGGACACTATCAAAAGGACAAAATGGTAGCCTACAGAATGGGGAAAATCTTTGCCAATCCTGCATCCAACAAAGGGCTGATACTCAAAAATTATAAAAAACTCAAGAAACTAGACATCAACAAACCAAATAATAATTAAAAATGGAGTACAGATCTAAACAGATAGTTCTCAGCAGAGGAATATCTAATAGCTGAGAAGCACTGAAAGAAATATTCAGCATCCTTAGTCATCAGGGAAATGCAAATAAAAATGACCCTGAGATTCCACCTTACACCTGTCAGAATGACTAAGAAACTCAAGTGACAGTACATGTTGGTAAGGATATGGAGCAAGTGGAGCACTCCTCCATTTCTTGTGGGAGTGAAAACTTCTGTTCCACTTTGGAAATCAATTTGGGCAGCTCTCAGAAAATTGGGAATAGCTCTACCTGAGGACCCAGCTATACCACTCCTGGGCATATACCCAAAAGATAGTCCAACATAACAAAAGGACACTTGCTCAACTATGTTTATAGCAGCTTAATTTGTAATAGACAGAAACTGGAAACAACCTAGATGTTTCTCAACTGAAGAATGGATAAAGAAAATGTGGTGCACTTACACAATGGAATATTACTCAGTTATTAAAAACAATGACATCATGAAATTTGCAGGCAAATGGATTGAACTAGACAATATAATTTTGAGTGAAGTAACCCAGGCCATGAAAGACAAACATGTTATGTACTTGTGTGTGAGTATTAGCCATAAATTACAAGATAACAGAATAGAATCCACAGACCCAAAGAAGCTAAGTAACAAGAGGACCCACAAGGATGCTTAAATCTCACTGAGTAGGGGAAATAAAATAGAAACCAGTGTGTATTGATGGAGGGAAGTGGGTGAGGGAGAGGTTGGGGCAACCAGCAGGGATCAAGTTGGAGGGAAGTGAAGGGAGAGAGAACTGGAATCCATATAGGGTGTGAAGCATCTCTGGGAAGAGCTAGAAACTTAGGACAATGGAAACTCCCAGAAATCTATGAAGGTGATCCTATTTAAGACTCCTAGCAATGGGGAATATGGAGCCTGAAACGATCATCTCCTGTAACCAGGCAAGACATCCAGTATAGGGACTGGGACACCAACCCAGCTATAAGATTTTAGACCTACGATTTGTCCTGCCTACAAGAGGTTCCGGGGTAACAATGGAGCAGAAATTGAGGGAAAAGTTAACCAGTGACTGGCCTGCCTTGAAATCTATGCCATGAGAAAGTGCCACCCCTAGAACAGTTAATGATATTCTCCTATACTTAGAGACAGGAACCTAGCATATCCTGTGGAATTGAGAGAGGAAAGACTGAAGAAGCCAGAGAGGTCAAGGATACCACAAGAAAACCTACAGAATCAACTAACCTGGGCCCATAGGGGCCCATGGAAACCAAACCATCATGGGAGCTTGCATGAGATGGACCTAGGCCCTCTGCACATACTTAATGTAGGATTCCTAACAGCAGGAGCAGAGGCTGTCTCTGATTCTGTTTCCTGCCCTTGGATCCCTTTTCCCACATTTGCCTAGCCTCATTAGAAGAAAGACCTAGTCCTACTGCAACTTGATATGCCAAGGCACATTGATACGTGGGGGCCTCTCTTTTTCTGAGTAGAATGGGAGAACTGAAGATTGTCCAGGGGAAGAGGTGAGAGGGAGGGACTAGGAGGAGAGAAGGGAGAGCAAGCTGCAGTCGGGATGTAAAATTAAATTTAATTAATTAGTTAATTAATTAAAAAGAGTAAAAAGTCTTTAGAGCTAAAAAAAATAATCTGGTGTTTTTCATGTTATTAGCTTTTTATTTGGCATTGTTCCATTTGTCACACATGCAATTTGACATTTTCTACAGAACCTTAAATAGCTATGTCATTCTAATCTGTGGATGAGTGTTCAGGAGCATCACAAAGCTGCAAGTCCAGCCAGCAGAAATGAGTGTCATTTGTATTGTTGCCCCATCTAACTCTTTCCCACTCCATATACATTCTCATTTCCTTCACCTCTCAAGAAAATAGTTATTCAGAAGATCTGGATCTAGCTCTGCTCCCTAAGGTGCTGCTTTCACGATGTGTATAGAACACAAAGCTGCACCATGCATACTGGTGACAGGGAGTAAAGGCCTTGGATTTGTTTCTTATTGATGTTGCAAGAAAATTGATCAAGTTAATTAACTAAAACAACACAGACTTAAGATCTAAACAAATCTGGAGATCAGAAGTCTGCAATGGATCTGCCTGAGCGATTTCACAGCTTTGGCAGGACTGGCACCTTTTTGAACGTTTTAGATCAGACTTTGCTTCCTCACATTTTCCTGCTTCTAGATCTTGCCTTCCCTTAGAAAGTGTTCTTCCATCTTCAAAACTAAAAATGATAGTTGCAGTCTTTCTCATATTACATTACTCTGGCAGTCTTCATTTTGCTTCATTTGTAGGGACCCGATTATTACACTAGACCCATGTAGAGGCTTAATTTTAAAGTTAATTGGTTGGCACACAATATTCTCTCTGTAACTTTAACTCCATTTCCAGATAACAAGGCATCCACAGGTTCTGGGGATTAGAGCATTGGCATGTTTCAGGGATTTATTTATTTATTTATTTATTTATTTATTTATTTACTTTTTGCCTTCCACAGAAAACTAAACAATAGCAGCTCATTCACACTGCATGTCTGTGGACTAGGAGGTGGTAAATGATGACTGAACTGTGTAGTTCTAACGAATTGGGAAGGACAACATTTTTCCCAAAAAGTTCCAGGTTACTCTGTTGTATTTGTGGGACCATTTAAAAACTTAAATTAGCATACAAAGCACCAGTCTCCCTATGGCATTTTCACACATACTTCCATGAGTTCATGGCCTTCCCCAGATTATTTTGGAGAGTTTTCTAAATACCTCCAAACTTTAATCTCTTCATTTATTAATTAGCTTCTATCTCATTATATTTTCTGAAGGACTAATTAAATGAGCAAATAAATGCAAAGGCAATGTCAATAGCTAGACATCTGGTATACAATAAATTCTTAATAAGTGCTAGTTTCTGGTACAAAATCACTACAGCTGGCATTTATTATAAATACAAAGTGTTATCTATTTTCTGGGAAAATGAGACAGTGTGAAGGGAAAGTTGTTGAATAGGTCGAATATCTGAAAATCTTTATAAAACTTTAGATGATTAAAAATTAATGCCAATTATAGCAGAGCTGAAGACTCAGATTTGAAGAAATGTATTTTAACATATTTTTAAACTTTGGAAAAATTTAAGAATAGGAATAATCCAAAATACTCATTCACCTGACCCAGATTCATTTTTCAATGTGTTATCTCACTTGCTTTATGTAAGTATTTATGTATCAATGTATCTATCATCAATTATCTACCAGCTACATCTATCTATCTATGTATCTATCTATCTATCTATCTATCTATCTATCTATCTATCTATCTATCATCTATCTATCATCTATCTATCTATCTATCTATCATCTATCTATCTATCTATCATCTATCTATCTATCTATCTATCATCTATCTATCTATCTATCATCTATCTATCTATCAGCTATCTATCTATCATCTATCTCTCTCTCTCTATCTATCTATCTATCTATCTATCATCTATCTATCATATATCTATCTATCTATCATCTATCTATCTATCTATCTATCTATCAGCTATCTATCTATCTATCATCTATCTATCTATCTATCATCTATCTATCTATCATCTATCTCTCTCTCTCTCTCTATCTATCTATCTATCATCTATCTATCTATCATCTATCTATCTATCTATCTATCTATCATCTATCTATCTATCTATCTATCTATCTATTTCTTTTAATTGAAACTAAGCTACATATACAATGTCCTCTACCTCTAATAGTTCACCACATAGTCCCTAAGAAGAGAGATATACTTTTATATGACCACATTAGGGTCAGTTGACTTATCCTATAATGACCCAGATATAGTAGTTTAGGCTTTATGAATGACACATGCACTTTACTATGCACTCCTCTTTGTTTTCTATACAAACCTTGACAAGTGTAAGCTTGCAGCTGACAGACAGTATAGTTACCTACCATGATCCATTACTCTTATTTAGTACCATTAAGTCTTTTTGTCTATCATCCAAATTTGCAAATTGGCTCAGGAGTAACATTGTCTCATGTCACTCAAGATCGAAGATCAGGTAGAGTTGTTACCACTTCATTATTTTTTATGGTGAACTATTTTCTCTGCTTGTTTTTGTCCTTTATAATATTGCTAAGGCAAGTCATTGGCTTTTATCATGCATATAATTTGGGATTTTCTGCTTTGCATTTTGTGTAAATGATGGAGAATCCTCAGATGTCCTGTTTAAATACAAAATGTCCATATTTCCCAGCTGTCCAAGCATTGTGTGACTTCTTCCTGATGTAGTTACTATTCTACTATTCTCTGTTATGAGTGTAGTTTCACTGGGTTTGTTATCCTGGGAGTAGGAGCTACGGGAAGGTATTAAATGGTGGCTTATGTGGTGTGATTTGTGTTGCTTGTTTTAGATCATACTACTGTGGGTCTTTAAAGAATCACTAACCAGTTGGAACTGGTAGTAAGACACAGTATGTGGTTGGGCCAATCCTTTTTAGTATTTAACATAAGGTTATTTTTATATCATTTTTTCTTAGAAATTTCCTCTACTATCTGGGTTGCAAAACAAAACAAAAAGACATAAATGTTGTAAAGGGACTCTTAAGGACCAGGGAAGTGACAAGAACTGAAAGGAAGGAAAGGGGTTGGGGGTGAGTATAACCAGAGCACATTATACAGGTATGTAATTGTAAAAAATTAATTAATAAAAAAACCTAAAATATGATTTAGGTTTTCTGTTTCTCTTGTACATTATAGACATATATTAGTCTTAACCCAAATAACTGTATAAAATAGTCTGAAGATGGGAACAATCATTAATCTGTCACAGATATTCTCTATATGCCTATATCATAACAGTTATGGTCACAAACTTTTGTTTAGTAGACTGGAATGAAGAATAAGACATCAATATTGATAATGACTCACCTCACTTGTTCCGACTAAATCACAACTTGGCATGTCTATTCTGAAAGTGAGACTATTGTGTGCTAACTATGTACATGGTTATTCATTTCCAGATTAAGCTTTTATCACATTACCTGTCATGCTAGAGAGTTAAAGGCATTTAGCATATGTATGCTAATACCAATGATATTTGCTCTGTCCACTTAATGAAAACATTACTATTTCTTCTTTGACTTCATCCTTGTCTTGGTGGAGCTTCACTATGAATACCAGCCTGGCTTTTAACTTGTGATTTTTTTTTATTAGATTTTTTTAATTTACATTTTAAATGTTAGCCTCCCGAGTGGGAAGATTACTGAAAGGTACCATTATATCCAGCACTAACATACTTTTTTAAATTCCTAAAAGATGTGTACTTCAAATATGAATTCTTGGTACTAGCAAAGTAATTTGAAACTGGATATAATAATGGATGGCAAATCAACATAACTAAAGAGATTTATAGTAGAAAGAATTGAAAAGTTGAATATTTGTTGCAAGTCCAATAAATGAGGCCACCATATTTTGAATTACCCTGAACTGTATATCAGAGTTGAGCCACATATCTGCAATCTTATTCGTCAGGAGTGTCTGGGCCTAGTCCTCACTCCATCGTATCTATCTAGTCACAGATGCTAGTTGTAGTTCTGCAACGTATGGCAATTCCCCAACCCCTCATTTCCATGCCTTTCTTCAGTGAGAGCATGTTTTCATTGGACACTCCACTTGTTGGAAAAGGAGTTCACTGTGTTTACTTGAGAAAGCTCATCCTGTTCTTTTTTTTTCCTACTTTGTGAGTTCTTCTTTCTTTCACCCTTCTCCAACTTTATTTCACTTTTTCAACCTCCTAGCACTAGGTAGGAGACACAGAAGGATAGAAGAAGAAACACATCCTGAATATAATTTCTTTCCCGTTGTTTCATCTTTGACCATGACTACTATCAAACAGCAACCATCCCTCCCAAATGACTAACAATGACCAACTCTGCCTCTTGGGTCACTAGCATTTATATTCCCTCTGAAAATGTTATCAGAATTCCAATGGTAACACACTTGTAGAAACTGTCTGCACATGGCAAAACCATGTCTCTGTTAGAGCACAAGGCAAATAATAGTCAGCTGCTATGAACTGTCTGAAGCAGCCCCATACCCCACACCTGTGTTTAAAATGAAAATATTCTTATAATATATTGTGTTTTTAAAGAAACCAAAATTCCAAAATTCTCACTACAAACACTTTTGTGCGTTTTCTTTCCTCTTCCATAAGACAATTGTTCTATGGCTTAAAATTGTTCTGAGTTCTGCATAAAAGAACCAACACAATCCTTCCTGCTTGTTATCAGTATTCTTTTATTGACTCTTTGTGAACTCCTGGAAAGAAAGGGGATACTAAAGAAATAAAAATAAGAAAGCTGAGGGGAATGGAAAGAGAGAAAGGTGGTAAAAAATTTTTACAAAGTGTGTGTGTGTGTGTGTGTGTGTGTGTGTGTGTATGCATGTACTTGCATGATCATGCACATGAGTGAAGGGGGGCTCTAATGTCAATGTTCCAGAAGCAGAACTTTAACAGATCACATATGCCAATGCCTTCCTTAGCTTTACAAATGAGGACATTGAATGCAAGAAAGATCAAAGGGTTTACAGAAAGTACACAAATTGGGGACACAGTTGGATCAGAGAACATAGGTGTCACCAGTCATGACCTGCTTCCTTTAAGGTGTTTTCCTAAGACTTTTGATGGTGTCTGATCTGATCTATAAAGAGTGAAGGAATAGCCTTCTGCATCATTCTGCCCACTCAACCATGCAGTACCGAGCCTGGAAGGACATTTAAAATCTTTTAGATTTTTTTTTATTTTGTTTTATGTCTATGAATGATTTACTTGCTTGTTTGCCTGCATGTATGTATGTATGTATGTATGTATGTATGTATGTATGTATGTATTTTGTATGTGCACCACATGTGTGCCTGGTGCCCACAACAGTCAGAAGAGAGTATCAGATCCCTGTTATTAGAGTTACAGATGATTGTAAGCTACCATGTGTGCTGAGAATTGAACCTGGGTTCTCTACAAAATAAATAAGTGCTCTAAACTGCTGAGCCATCTCTCCAGCTTCTGACAGAATATTTTAGGGGCATCTAAGAGTATTTGGAGATATGAGTATTTTGTATGTAGGAACAGGAAAAGCAGGTATTATGCCAAGAAAAAAACCTCTAACTTTTTACTTAAGCATAGCTCAAAATTTAAAGCATTAGGACATTTTCAAGGCAAGGTTACACGAAGGGGAGAATTACATGTCTGATAATTAAATGGCATCCTAAGACATCAATCACATCTTTAGAGGCCACATCACAAGACCACTAACAGTGACATTAATGTGTTTTGGTAACATTTAGCAATCTGGATATTTAATACACTTCAGCCATTTGTTCCAGGTCACCAGAGGTTAACAAGGCAGCAGTGAATATAAAAATAATTGTCTATCATTAGGTTAAGTTGCCAGTTTGAAAAGCAAGGACAAAGTCCTCTGAGTAACCTTGATCTTTGTCTAGGACCAAGGCAGTACATTTTGAGTAAATGCTCAGATACTCACTATTGTGTTTGAAGGGTCTTATGACTGCGCCTGACAGTCGAGCCCCCAGGATGACAGAAGAGTGGTTAAACTCATCACTTAAAATGAGGCATCCCTGTGCAGAAAACAAACACAAACCACAAGATAATGAAAGGAAAGACAACATATGAAACACCAAACACAGAAAACACCAAAATCTATGTTAAATCAGAACTCTACTTAATTTGAAAAGGTTGAATTTCAGCTGGTATTTATATGGACAAAATCTAGTCTTTCAGATAGGTAATGGAGATGGCAGCTCTTTGTAAGATATTGCATCTTTACTAGAACATTAACAAACAAATAGTTTTCAACAGCAAGATTGTCTTTAAGCACTAGGAAGAGTCTAAAGGATTGAGCTTTGACTGGAAGACTGATTTATAGAGGGCTGTAGACTTGCTTGATACCTGATTTTGTGCTAGAGTATTTGTATGGTTCTCATCTGTTCTCCTGGCAGCCCAGGGCTTTTTTTATAGTAAGGCATTTCAAAGTCTTACCTTGTGTTCTCGTTTTTCCTGTGTCAACATCCCATGGAAACAGAAGCATCTGTGTTTTACAGTCAAAAACTTTGAATTTGTAAAACTGTGCATGGAAAGTCAGTGTGAGGTGAGCAGATAATGTTACTGCTTATATCTTATGCTTGTAAATTTGTTTTTCTTTTAAAATACATACATTAGAGAGCTATTCAGAAATTCAGAGTGATGATGGTTCTTTTTATTTTCTGTGTTCACCTGTAATCGAGTTCTTCCTTCTATTTTGGTAATTCACATACAATATGTTTTAGGTTTTTGAGGATAAAGCTAGAAAAATGGTCTTATTTCCATAGGGAAGAATAATGTATATTGGTAATTTTTTCTTTGGAAACATTTGAGAATTATTGTAAACTTCATGATACCTCACCTCTATGTTATTTAGCCATATAACTACTATAAATTAGGCATCTGTTACTTCCAAGAAATTCCATATTTTTATATTAAATGTTATATATATTATATATCAGCAGCTAATATATCATGAAAGTTAACATTTCCCCAACTACTCTAATGGTAATACTCTAATAATACTCTAATGGTATTATCTTCATTTTTTCAATGAACTTTCACAGAATCCAATTTAAGATAATATATCACACTTAGCTGTCAGTGCATTTAAAGAAAAACATAAATCTGATTATCACACCTGCTTATTTAAAATGAAGTAGCTAACTTCCCATTGTTTCTCACACACTCTGGCATGATTTACAATGAGGTTCTAGGTGATTTGCCTTCATTGTTCTCTTCTTAGATCATGGATTTGTGTTCTAGGTCCTTCCTGCTTTATGCTTTGCACGTGCAGTCCCTTCTTCATTGTTCCAATAAACAATGTGCCTTTCAAAGTTCTGTTCTCATGATTCTAGTACAGTCATTGAAAGCTTTCTCAAGAAGAGCTGGCAGCTCTTATCATTCCTCATGTATATATGTTCTTGTCCTGGAGTACTTCTCCAATTTTATTTAGTATATTGTTTCTCGACTGGACTTCAAATTCTTGAATTTATAAGACCCAGGTCTTGTTCATCCTTATATCATTCATATACATATATATACCATGACATGCAGAATTTCAACAATTAGTCAGCTAAATGAATGAATGGATGAAATAAGAAGGGTTTTTTTGGTCCAAAGTAATGCTTAGTAGGTCTTGCTACATGACAAATGAAAGTCCATAAAACAGGCCTTTCTAAGCTATTATTGAAGATGCCATTTGATCCATATTTAGTCTAGTGACTTAATAACTGGGAGTGTCACAATCAAGAGATTTTCTAGGGCTGGAGAGATGGCTCAGTGGTTAAGAGCACCATCTGCTCTTCCAGAGGTCCTGAGTTCAATTCCCAGCAACCACATGGTGGCTCACAACCATCTATAATGGGATCCGATGCATTCACTCTTCTGGTGTGTCTGAAGACAGCTACAGTGTACTCACATACATAAAATAAATAAATCTTGCTGGGCGGTGGTGGTGCACGCCTTTAATCCCAGCACTTGGGAGGCAGAGGCAGGCGGATTTCTGAGTTTGAGGCCAGCCTGGTCTACAGAGTGAGTTCCAGAACAGCCAGGACTACACAGAGAAACTCTTGTCTCGAAAAAAAAAAAGAGAGATTTTCTAGACTATGCTGATATATTTATCCAAGATTTTGATGTTGAGAAAAGGACCTTTTGGCAACACTTTTGATAAAAGACTTGTCCTAAGGTGTAATTCTTGGGAATAGTACAGAAGAAGGCACATGGCATCAAATTCTTACCTTTCCAACAAATATAGGGATATTTGTTGAGTTGGTTGCAAATCCCATCCCAAACACCATCGCTGCTTCTACATTCAAGAACTTAGCCATGAGATCCTCCAGCTCCATGTGTATATCCAAGGTACCTGAGCAGAAGTTGTATGAAGAGTGACACTTGCTTTTGAACAACCCCAAGTTTAAAAACTTGAATGCTACTATACATACATCAACATGTTCTTTCTTCCAAACAGAGTTGCCTCCTCTCATAGTGCTTCTCCCACTCACTTTCTCATCTCCACCCAACATGTGAGTCATTCTCCACCTCCCTTTTAGCTGCCCAAGGCAAAACTACTCAGGATTAATTATATCATCATTATCCCACAATGATTAGTATTACTAAGTTTACTCCAGAAATTGGAAAAATCTTCGTTTCAAAATGAGCACACAAAGGATGAAGACAGACACACAAGAGCCATGACTTTCACAGATACTAAAGACATCTGAATGTTCATGGGAGTGAAAATTGTGATACTATAGTAGATGTTTTGCCCTGATGAGCACAATGCCCTGTCTAGCCCTAAAAATCAGTATAGACCTAGAGAGTTATATAGGGTCTTTTTTGTGGAGAATGAAGAGCTAAGAGTAGAGGATGCAATTAGGAAGATCAAAGATCCACATGGAACCAAAACGACAAAGTAACTAGGCAGCAAATATCAATACTTAGAGAAGCTACTTAAAGCTAGAAGGAGGCCAAATTAGTCAGCTCAGTAATTGTCCTCAAAACTCTTTCTTGCTCAAGGGATCAACTGAGTAACTATGTCACAACTAAACCACCTAGACATATGTGGATAGATAACTAAGATAAATCTCCACCTTTGTTCTTTCTAAACCTGCTGTTCCACATGTTTAGCTCATTGAATTACTGAAAGTCCTTAGGATGGTGTGGGATGTTCTGTTAGGCAAACAGACAGCCAGGCAACTATGGGATGTGCATGTGCCAAAGACTCTCTTGGGAGGTTTTCCAATATAAGGAATTCCATATGGATTAATAAAAGCACCACTCTTTAAATTAATTACTCTATGCTAAAAATAAAGGACAATTAAAGAGAACAAAGTAGTTGTTGGAAAGTTGATGAGTTTCCTTTCTACAGACATCAGGCTGTGCCTCAATCCAGTAAAAATGTTAAGTTGTAGCTAGTGGTCTAAATAGTTGTTCTAAAAATAATATTCAACCGTCTGTCTTTGGTATATAAATACTGTCTTTTGTAAATCCCAATAAAGCATAACTATCATACTAGTTGAAGGAACATACAGATACACAATCATTTTTATTTGGCTAGTATCACTGGGCATACAAATTGCTAAGCTATGTATATATTGATTCCTGTCATTACTTTGATGTTTTTCTTATCCAGCAGGCTACCAAAATCTGCTCCATGAATAAAAGAATAAATATGAACTGGGTCTATCCTCTTGGCAGCTCACTAAGTGATATTTTCTGATGCCAAACATCGAGTTCATTGCCATAAGTCAAGTGAATAAAAAGTAGATTCAGGATAAATGACCAATATTCTGGACATGGATTATATGCTTCTGTTGGATTTTTAGTGATGCTGACTGGCTCATCCTCAGCCAAAATGTACAGATCTCTGGCTTTAAGACTGTCATACTAACACTGATTGATATCAATTGAGTAAGGGTGTAATTGAGAAGTCCATTTCTCAGTTACCAATGATTCTTCTGTGTCATGTGTGAAGCTATTTCCCTAACTGAGACTAGCCACATTTGGTTCATAAAAGCCTGTTTGCAGACTGTTTCCAGACTTGGCCTCAGCACAGGTTATCATTTAATATGAAGATCTGCCAGCTCTTCCCTTCTGCCTGTTCTAATGGTACTGCAGATAAGTTCACATTTGTGCCACTTGCATGCACTAAGGATTCCTACATCCAAGCCAGCATCAGTCCTTTTGCCTAAAGGAATCACACAGAAGTCTTTGGGTACTTGATTCTGATACTTGCAGTTTATAGAGTTATATTGCCTCTTGGTTGAATTTATTTAATGTTAAGCATTCAGAGAAAGATGTGGAACTAGATGCCTTGTCTGGTCGCTGTGTTCAGAGACAAACAGCAGAAAGCACTTGCATTGGCAAGCCTACTTAGAACTCCACTTTAAACAGAACCCTCACTACCTCTTGTTAAATTAACCACTAGTAGATCATTAGACTCAGATTCAGGTCAAGTATTTAAGGGAGTCATAGTTGGGCGATTGCAACACATTTTCATGGCAATACTGATGACAGACGAAGCGTTAAGCTGACAAAATGACTTCTCCTTCACTTTGTGTTTTCTTTTGTTTTATAAAGATGTATTCATTTAATGTATGAGTGCTCTATCTGCATGTACCCTTGCATGTCAGAAAAGGGCATCAAGATTATATTATGGATGATTGTGAGTCACCATATGGTTGCTAGGAATTGAGCCCAGGACCTCTGGAACCATACAATTAACCACTGAACTATTTCACCAGCCTATGGTTTTATTTTTTTCTTTCTGTTTTTTCTTTTTTTCTTTTACTTTTCATTTATTGAGGACTTTATCCATGAGCACTGTATTGGCATAATTTTCTCTCCTTTCTCTTCCCTCCAACTCTCTCGCTCTTACTTCTTCTCAACTCCATGGTCTCTTATTTTTTAATTATTATTGTTACAGAGAGAGAGAGAGAGAGAGAGAGAGAGAGAGAGAGAGAGAGAGAGAGGGAGGGAGGAGGGGAGGGGGAGGGGGAGAGGGAGAGGGAGACGGAGGAGAGAGGGGGAGGTAGGAGGGGGAGGGGAGGGGGAAGGAGAGGGGGAGAGGGAGAGGGAGAGAGGGACAGGGAGAGGGAGAGGAGAAGGAGAGAGAAAGAGAGACTTATATGTGCAACTTGTTAAGTTTATTTAATGTTGCGCATATATATGTTGGGACTGCATAAGCTGGGGATGACTGCTCTTCCTTTCTTAGTAACCATTTATTGTACTCAGATCTCTATCTTAGGATGGTGCCTTGAGAGATTTCTCCATCCATGTTGGCATGTCAATTGGTGTTGTCTATTCTTTCAGGTTTTATTTAGGCAACCATATTGTTGAGATTTCATGGATTCAGTTGCTGGTCAAATATACGAGACACTATCTTGCAGAAGAACACTTTATTTTTATTTTCTAAATATAAACATGGTATTTTGCTATACGTTTAGACAATAAAATATCAAGCAAATCAACATGCTCAGTGACTCATGTAGTAACACCGGTGTGTGTATGCGTGCATGTGTGTGTGTGTCCATGTGTGTGTGAGTGTGTAAGGCCTCAAGAATACATTTCTTAAGCAATAGATTCTGATTTGGGGGTTATTGATATATCTAAGTTAATAAAATACTTATGTTGAATACTGGATTCAGTCCTTAGTAGTGACAAAATTTAAAACAAGGCTGTAGCATACAGGGCCCATGGCTTGGAGACAGCAGTGATGTCTTTCTCTCCCAGAAGTGTGTTGAGGCTCTCCCAGCTCTAGGAAATCTAGCAAGCAGGGAGAGAATTTTCTTGACAATCAATGTTGATTTCTCAATGTCCTGAATCCTAAACTAGGTGGTATCTTCAGTAAGATGATCTTACCATTTTGTTTTGATGGGAAACTAAAAATAATAACAATACGGTGTGTTGTTAGGAGTGTCTTTGAGGCCTTCCTGACTAATAACTCACAAGGAGCCCCCTTCCCTCTGGAATAGAGATTATTTTATTTAATAATTGATGTCTCGTGGGAGCAGCACACTGTACCCATGCAGGACAGATCTATTCAAATTCCTTTTAAAACATATTACATTTGAAAAATTAGCTGATCAACTCATGGGTTTCTATTACTCTTCTTCATAGTTGTGGTTAGCTCATCCCCTAGCCCCTTTCCCTCCTATCTCCCATCGCCCATACACACTTAACCCTTTAACTCTAGAGTATTTCTCTCTGCTCTTCTGTGTCACATGTGTTCTAAAGTGATGTTGAAAATTTCTGTACAGCTTTCTCATTTCTGTTAAGTCTTCCCTACTCCCTTGTTTTCTCACTTTCATTCCTTTCTATGTTTTTGATACTTTCTGCCTCTGGGATTCTCTTTATTTTCAGTAAAAATATCAAGCAAATCAACATGCTTACTGGCTCACACAGTAACACTATTCTCTGTGAGCAAGTGCCTGAGTGCGTGAGTGCGTGAGTGTGTGTGTGTGTGTGTGTGTGTGTGTGTGTGTGATTTAAATCTGGCTTCTACATGAGAGATAACATGAGATGCTTATCTTTTTGAGACTAGGTTACTGCACTGAGTATAATTTCTTTTCCAGTTCCCTCCATTTACCTGAACATTTTATGATTTAGTTTTTCTTTACATCCAAGTAAAATTCTGTTATCTTCACATTCTACATTTCATCATCTATTTGTCAGTTAATGGACATAAATTGATTGCACTATTGTAAATAGATCTACAAGCATCTCTGTAGCAAGATACAATATCCTTTGGTATATTCCCAGGAGTGGCAAGCTAGACTTTGGGTTCTAGCTTTCCAAGAAACCTCCAGAGTGATATCCAAAATAGTTGCACTAGTTTACACTCTGGCCAACAATGTATAAATGTTCCACCTTAACCACATCCATGATAACATCTGTTATCATTTGTACTCCTGATGATGGTCATTCTGATTCAAGTAGACATAAACCTAGGAGGGAGAGGGGGGTGAGTTGAGGGCACTAGAAGGAATTAAAGGGAGGTAGTGGTCAGTGAAACTTTATTTATGAATAGCAGAATTATAATTTCATATACTCTTCATGTATCACAAATTTTTATTCTTATTCTTTTTGTCAAAGTATTAAAACTGGAACATTAGTCTTATCTTGCAAAAGTGTAGACCAGAGAGATCCTCAATGACTTAGCGAGCTTCAAATTAGTGGGCCTTTGGTTTTACCTATGAGAACTTTGGTATTAAGCAATGTGCTCTTCAGTGATACTCAGGAGAATTAGTCTTAGTTTTGAGTTTTCAGCATATGGACTCTAGCAATTTTTGAATGGCAAGTCATTAAAAATATTCCTGGACTGTGTGTTTTATCTTCTTGAGTCAGGAGGTAGAAGAAGTTTATCTGCAAATTATCAACTTCTGTGAATATCAACTTATGTCATTCCAGGTGTGCCTTTTTGGGCACATACTGTACGGAGGTAAAATTATTGGTACGTCACATTGACATATTATACTTGCTTGGCTCTGTTGAACCTAAAGGACCAATTTCTACACTTTTTAGGAAATAGTGCCATTTTTTAAAAAAGGGGTTTGCTATAGAAGTAAAATAATTGGAAGGGAGAATCTCTGTAACTTATATAATGAAACCAATTGTTTATAAACATCTTTGTAGCATTGATTTGCATAAAATCATTTCATTTAAAAATCTCTTATAGTATTCTGTGCTTGTTGAAATCTGGCTTGTGTATAATTCCTAATGCTGTCAGGGGAAGGGCAATTACATTGTCAGAACTCTATTAGGTTTCATAAAATTGCCAAAAGGCTTTCAGAAACCAAGACATATTTTCATGTTTCTACTCCCAAACAATTCCTCTGAGAGTACCCTATTCCTTATGAGGACCCTTAGAGAAAAATAAAGAGGCTTGAGAGTAAGGCAATGACATTTCATTAATCAGAATTTGCAATAATTTGGTCTGGAAGGAACTAGCGCCATTTTTTTAAAGAGAGGTTTTCTATAGAAGTAAAATAATTGGAATGGAGAATCTCTGTCACTTATATAATGAAACCAATTGTTTATAAACAACTTTGTAGCATTGATTTGCATAAAATTATCTCATTTAAAAATCTCTTGTAGTATTCTGCATTGTGCATTCTAGAAAAGTACTCCACCACTGAACTATATCTCTAGTGTACCTTTCCAGGAGTCACTTAAAAAAAAATGAGAGATCTCTACTTGCTAGCAATTTCTTAGAGACTACTCATTACAAAAGAAACTTGAATGTTAAGTTAATAAATGTTAAAGTATGTTTTGATTTCTACTGATTTGCTGCCCCAAGCTGGCCTTTTCTTCAGAAGTTTGAATTAGTGAAACTATATATTTCCTATTGAGCTTCAAAACACTTGGCAAAAACCACAAAGAGGTAACTTGGTAATTGAAGTGAATGATAGTACAGGACAAGTCGTGAAGCCATGCTGCAGGGGAAGAAGAGAGGATTTGCGTACTAGTGGTAAAGGGCAGTGTTCTTAAACTGAACAGGAAGAGATTTCAGCAAAGTTGCATATTACTAATAATGTGAGTATTGCAACTGAAATTTTAGCTGGAAATATGTCCTTAGCACTTCCTTTTGTGTTGTTGTTGAGTCTTAAGTCCATGTGATGTGTTCATTTTGGTGATTTGAAAAGTGAAAGCATCGATGGCTGTATCCCAAAGCTATAATTATAGTTGTAGGTATGTTCCCAATTGGGTATGTGCTTAAAGTAAGCAGGATTCCCTTTCCTTTTTCCCTTTCCCTTTCCCTTTTTCCCTTTCCCTTTCCCTTTTTCCCTTTTCCCTTTCCCTTCCTCTCTCTCTCTCTCTCTCTCTCTCTCTCTCTCTCTCTCTCTCTTTCTTACACACACACACACACACACACACACACACACACACGAAAAAGTTTAGTTGGTATTATCCCATTTAGAGAATTGTGTTCATCCCAGAAGTCACAGGATGCAAAATAAAAATCCCAAATGCCAGATGTATTGATCATTTCCCCATGAGTTGTTGGTCAAAGGTGTCCTGTAGACCCTAAGACAAGGTAAACCATTGTCATTGCTCTTACTTGCTCACCAGAATTTGATGGTAAGATCCTATCGATAAAGATAACATACCTATTGATCAAAGGAAATAGAGAAATTAAGTTGGTAGTGATTAGGAAGCTGGCTAGCTCTAGTGGCACTAGAAGGTACTATGCAGGCTGCTGAGGGAAATGTTATCAGTAGTCTAGACCATTTATGAACCTTATGAACTGTAATATTGACAAGGGTGGCAAGAAATGCCAATGGGTTTAATAGTGAATGCTTTTTGCTTGGACTTAAGGCCTTCTTCATTGGAGGAAGTATGGCTGAAGAGATTATAGTCCCTGCTGTGAATCTACTATTATAATTTTTGCTAAATAGATAGATATAGTAACAAACTCCCCTCTATATTCAAATCTATCTACCAACAGATTAGTGAAGCTTTGAGATCTAGATAGAAAACATTAGTGGGTAGAGATTAATGTAGAGACTTACAAGTGATCCAAGTTCAAAGAATAAGTGTCTGTAGCATACTGAATCATAAATTGGTCATTTATATCATGTCCCTCCTGAAGGCTCAGGGACCACCACAGAAAAGGGGTCTGAAAGATGGTGAAATCCAGTGATCATGGAGGACTAGAGAAAAACAGCATCTTTCTTGAGAGGACCACTATATTCATAAACATCACAGCAGCTATAGATGCCTATGTAGGACCCGCATAAGTTCAAGCCTGTGAACATTTTAGCATTTATTGGAAATGGGTTCATGGCTCTAACGCCCATCTGAAGAACTGTGAAAAATTACTGGCTTCTGGGGAAGGCGGAGTCTGTTCTTTTTAAAGATTTGGCTCCTGGTACACTAAATATGTTCCAATGGATGGTTCAGCACCCAGGGGTATAGGAACAACACAAATTCTGTTAGTGGTTATAAAATAAAGACAAAAGGGAACAGAAAATTGGTGTGGGGTGGGGGTAAGGGATAGGGAGTAGGGGGTACGGAGAAGGAATAGATATGGGAAGACCTAAGGAGAGGAGTTGAGATGAATGTGATTAAAATACATATTATAAAATTATTAAATAATTAATAAAATAGTTAATAATGTAATAAAAATTCTAATTTATTCTTAAAAGCTATTTGCTATATTTAATTTGATTTATTTGTTGCACATATCTGAAGAAAAATACATAAAAATGTCTATTGGCATAGTGTAATAACCCTTAGAGTATAGTCATTCACTACCTCCAGATAATTATATTGTTTTAAAAGCCCATCTGACAATGGTTATCTGAGAGGAGCTTATGATTTGTTATTCATTAATTGTAAATCCCATTGATCAAATTTGTTTATGATCATAGGCAAGCCTGAACCAAGCTGATGAACCCTTTCATTTTCTACCTGTTACAGAGAATAGAGAATCTGACCTGAACCAAAATGTAGAGTAGGCTATTACTCCTGCAGAAGTATCACGTAGATGGTGCGATCCTGAGTTTTCTCCTCCAGACTATCAAATAGTACTGCACAGGTTTCCCATAGTACAGGAACTCTTAAAGAGTAAATAAGATGCTACATAAAAAACCAGCATGAAAAGGAGTTATAAAGCATTTTGCAAGAGCATGTGAGCTTTATGTTTTTGCCTGAAGTATAAATTCTTTCCTATAAATTTTACTCCTTTTCTGAAAAAATGTTGTTTTATCTTCTGAAAAAGAAGAGAATAGTCTGTTCCATTTTGCATATTCAGTAATTTATCTACCATTCATTCACTCATTCATTCATTCACCACAGCATTCCACAAGAGCAATCTCTCTGTTCTGGATATTTACATTTGTGTGGTAGAGCCATGCATATACATATACAACAGGATTATTATTTTAATCAGTAATGAATGTCATTAGGAAATAATGAGGGAAGGAAAAGAAAACAGATATCCTGAAGGAAGCATTAGAGCTGGTATTTTAGAAGTCTGGTAATGAAACCTATTCAGAAGAATTAAGCACATACTTAAAAAAGTGTGTGTCAAAAGCAGGATGGCTGACACTTTAAAAATGATGCTTATATCGCATTTCATTCTTTTTCCCCCTTCTTTTCTTTCTTCTTCTCCCCTCCTCTTCCTCCTCTTTTTTCTTCTTTAATTTTATCACATTTATTTGAAGCACACAGCCTTGACACAATCAGGATTTGATATGTAGCACTGTGAACCCGAGACTCAAAAAGACAAAATTCCAAATTAATCATTGCACTTACCCATTTCATTTCTGGTGCTGGCCACACCTACACCATACTTTTCTAAAGTATCCTTAATTTTCTCCATTGACTCATCATATTTTGCTGCAATCCCAAGGTAGTTGTAGGAGGCCATGTTGATAACATTTTCGAAAACTCTTCCAGTATACCTGTAGGGAGATGAGGAAGTGAACACATAGGTCTATCTCATTTAATATTCCACTGCCTCAAAGATTTCAGTATGGTCCAAACCTCACATTGTCCTTTCCATTTTAATCTGTACTGTCCATGGCATAAGGTGTTCTTTTTTATTAGGGGAATATAACCTGATAGTGAGACATAGCATTAGTGAAAGTTCCTGGTCCCGGCTTATTACTAGGCAGTGATTTTCTTAGAATGATTGATTTTAGGACAGTCATGTTCTGCTTGAAAGTGCTACAAAACCTTCTAATGAAAAAAAGGCACAGTAATCTCTGAGTCTATTATTGAGAAGGTAGGAAGGTACAATTTGACAAGGAAGTTGACAAAGGCTTTTCAAGGTTGGCTCTGTGTGTTGTACACCAGCTAACACAAGTCTAATCTTCATTATAATGTAATGTAAAGGAACCACTTTGTCAACTTAAGTACCTTCCACCTTATCATGGGAAACTGCTGAGGTCTGAGTAGTGGAAGATCAAGCTCATTCACACCTTGGGCTTTTCAGACCTGTAACCTTGTATCCATGCTAGTTTCCTTGAGGAGAGCTCTACCCATCAAACTCTTGCAGCTGGCTGCCTCACCTGAATGTCCAATTATAGTCATCAGTCACTTTCTCCATTACGCTAAAGTAAGGCTGTGGGACACTGCAGACTGTGTGACTCCAGCTGTCTCTGATTCTCATGTAAAGGTTTCTTGTATAAAAGTTCTCAAAGTCTTGATACAGAGGCACAAAATCCTGTTATGACAGAAGGGGAGGTAGAAGGTTAGCTTCAGTCTTTTTTATTTTTCTTTCATTGCAATTGAAATCTGACAGAAGAGGAAGGACCTGGTTAATCAATCAATAATCAATAAAGAGGGCTTTTTTTTTTTTTGCGAGGATAGATGGACAGGGGAGCAAATGAAGCTCACAAAACTGTGGGGCCTCCATTCCTAAAGAACCTGCATCTAAATTTGAAAGAAAAATGTGGGCTTTTTGGGATTATGTCTGTAATCATAGCTATTTAGGAGGCTGAGTTAGAAGGAATACAAATTCAAAGCAGGCTTAGGCTACAGAGTAAATTGAAGACTAGACTTAGGGATTTAATGAGAGAAAAAAAGTAGAATCAAATGGCTAGTGAGGTATCACTGTGATAAAGTTTATATATAATGTCCTAAATTCAATCCTCAGTGCTGTCAAGTAAAAAATGATAACAAAGATGCTGGCTCAATTCAAGAGAACGTGGCAGAGACAAGGAAGCTTGTTTATTCGTTTGCTTTCCTATCCATAAAAGGGGTTATTTTGGCTACAGGCTTGGGATGTATTGCTGCCCAAGCAGGTAAGTTGGAAAAATAGTTGAGATATTAGTACTTTTAGTCTAAATAGATTCATGCACTGTGTTTTCAGAAGGATGGGTGGATGTGAACTATGGTAGAAGTCCTCACTAATAATGAGAAACTTGATATTGATTTGACGAAACTGTTTGAAGACCGTGGGCAAAATGGCTGTTGGCAGGTAGCTATGATGTGCTGAGAAGCAGGA
>NW_021604587.1:9132751-9159808 GCF_004785775.1 Grammomys surdaster
CAGCAGAGATACTAGCTTATGTTCTTGTACAAAAATGCCACCCATGAATGTGAAGATCTGCAGATGAGTTGAGGTTCAAAGCAGAGTGTCTTAGTCAGGGGTCTTTAGAGTTACAAAAACTTATGGAATGTCTCTATAGATTAAAGAAATGTATTGTAAAAACTTAGCCTGCATTCCAACTAACCCAACAACGGGAATTTATGAAAGGAAAGTCAAAGAATCTAGTAATTTCTCAGTCCCATGAGGCTAGGTGTTTCAGCTAGTCTTCTGGATAAGCTGGAATCCTGAAGAGCTAAGTTCCAACAGAAGTGCTGGCAAGTAAGTGCAAGCAACTGAAGAAGAAGGAAATTGTCCGTCTTTTATTGTCATTGTGTAGGCCTCCAGCATGACCCAGAATAATGGTGTGAACCACCATGCCTGGACCTAAGCTGTTCTTTACTTGGAACTTCCTCTATCCCAGGCTAGCCTTGAACTCAGAGATCTGATTGCTTCTGTCTCCTGGTATTAAAGGCATGTATCACCTTGATGGACTTAAGCTTTTCATGGCCACTATGCTTCAAGATCTGGATCAAAAGCCTGTGTCTTCCAGCTTCAAGATCTAGATCACTGGTGTGCCCTCCATTTCTGGATTGTAGTTCATTCCAGATATAGTCAAGTTGACAACTGGGAATAGCCACTACAATCCTCCCCTTGTCAACTTGACACAAATCATATCTCATGTCCAAATGAAAACAAAAACCAGGTCATAAATATGCCTAATATGATATAAACTATCCTTTGTATAATTACAAATGCATTGTAAATTTAGAATAAGTCAATGTCCCTTGGGAAAAATCTTTTTAGTAACAAAATAAAACAGAAGCACTCATGCCACTTACAATCCTCATTTCTGCATCTGGTTATGTGGTCTTAGGTGGTATTTATAACTACCTTCTACTAGCCATTCTGTATTTCCTCTACCCTCTGCAAGTACCTCAACAAGTCTTTGCTGTTTTTCTGGAGGAGTGACCTATAAGTTTATTCCTAGTGTGTCTGTGCCCTTTGTCATCCATCTTGGAACATTTATTTATAAAGGAAAACATTTAATTGGGACTGGCTTACAGGTTCAGAGTTTCAGTCCATTATCATTATGGTGGGAAGCATGACAGATTTCAAGCAGGCATGGTGCTGGAGGATCTGAGAGTTCTACATCTTGTTCTGAAGGCAAACAGGAGAAGACTGTCTTCCAGGCAGCTAGGAGGAGGGTCTCAAAGTCCACATACAAAGTGACATACTTCCTCCAACAAGGCTATATTTCCTAATAGTGCCACTCCCTGGGCCAAGCATATTCAAACCACCACACAGATCATCTGTTATCTTATCATTTGGCTCATAATAATTGATGGTAGGCAGAAAAAACAAGAGTCATAGTTATGGCTTGAGCCAAGTGCTTTGGGAATTCACAGAATTGGAGCAGGAGAAAGAATCATAACTTGTTGGAAGAATTGGGAAGACTTTATGGAAAAAGAACCATGGAGGTAGTCTTAAGGCAGATGAGATTATGATGGGCAAGAATAAGTCTGGAGATTATAATATGTGACTAGGCTTGTTTGCTAGAAATACAGAGATTGTTTGAGAAGAATGAGTGAGAAAAAAAACAATCTGGTATATCAGGTTGCCCCTTATTCAGAATCCATTTCATACAAAGTCAAAGCCAATTACAAAGGTTTCCCCCAAAACTCTGTATACCCTCATAGGGTACGTGCTTCATACCACCAGTGATGGTGTTTACAATACAATAATGCTCATTCTCACTAAAAAGAACCACAGGTCATTGGGAATTAGCTTATTACATGCTTTGATAAATAGTCTTCAAGATGTGGTTGAGAAAGTTTGTTAACACAAGACAAGGATGCTGACGGAAGTATGGGGCATTAAATAAAAGGTAAGTCTGAAGACAGGATTGGTAGGACTAAGTCACATCCAAAGAATATAGTTATTAGTAATTATAATCTACTCTAGAACCTCTAAATTTCTAAAGCAGCTCAAATGAGACAAGTAACAAATTTTAAAAACATACTTACTAAGGAGAATATATTACATTAATCTCTTTCACAGGAAACAGACTAAAAACTATTTTATAAAGAATTGTAAATTATTGAAGTATTTATTGCCACTCCTTTCTGTGGTCAAACAATTATTGTAACTCTGGGGACAAAATTTAAAGTACAGGCTGCTGTATGCTGCCTATAACATATCATTCAAGACTGAATGAATTACTTCTCTTTCTTGGGCACATTGAGGCTTTATAGATTTTTTGAGTATTTCCTAGGTCTGAAGAGAATTTTCCCCCACTAGGGTCTCTGACAGAAGTCCCTATCATTGCAAAGGCCTGAAGGCCCAATGCCCTTACTTCAGTTCAGAATGATTCCAAAGAGTCTTCTCAATCACTGAGCTCCAAGACTCACTTAGGTAGGCTTATGCTGGGTCTGGACCACCACAATTGTCAATATAAGACTTTTTCACTGCAATGACTGTGACATTGTCACCAATGTCTCTGCCCAAGTGGGAAACTTGAGATTACTTGGCATTCCTTCTAGTATCTTTTTCTACATGCAACCAAGAGTTGATTTTTGTGTAAATATCTTCAAAAGCAGTTCCATTTGTCTTTTACCAACCTCTTCCACAGCTCATGAAAAAGTGAACTGTAGGCCTTCTTCAGTGTCACTTTGCTTTTGTTCTTGAATTCCATCTCTGACATCTATTCAATTCTGAAGTTCATTTCAACTTTCTTTTCTCTGTTTACCTATTCTAGACCAGCCCTGGAGATCCTGTTTACTTCTTTGGCTTTGGTATACATTGGTATGCTGAAGACTCATAGAGGATGCTACAGACTTAACTTGAGAGTGTTTTTTTTTTTTTTCCGGAGATCCATCTTTATATACCTGGCAACCGATTCTTTAAACAAACCTTTGAAATGAAGACTCAGCCACTTTGCACTTTTAAAAAACTTTCTCCTCTATCTTGTATCTCAGTGAATGATGACATATGCACAGCCACCCACATCAAAACCCTGGGTGTAGTCTTTATCTTCTTGTTTCTCCAGAAGATCAACTATCTGTTATGGCAATTTTTCAACATTTCTTGGCTTTATCTCTTATTACCTCCCTGCTGTCACTACCTGGGACCCAGCCTCACAGTCTCATCTAGTTCTGTGTCTTCTTTCTGTAATCCATTTTTCATGATGTTACGAGAATAATCTTTCTAAATCTACAAATCTACATTTTCTGTATCCATCAGTGTTTTCTCATTGTTCTTATAATAAACATTTATGGATTATAAAACAATTATAGTCTGACTCTACTTGCCTTTCACATGGTCTTTGTCCTCATACTCAAGCATTGTTTTTTTTATGTCTTTGTTACTTTATTCAAAAATATGAAATCATATTACAGTACCTATCTCATAAAAGTATATAACTAATCAGTGTATAAATTCAAATAAACAGAATATTTGGCATATGCTAATTCTTTTTTCCTCTTATTTCCAGTGTTTATTTTTTTATTTTATTATTATTTTTTATAATTTATTTTTTCTCAAATTGTAATTCATTCACACAGGGGTTATAAACACAGAAAGGCAGGATGTGGGGAAGGGGATGACACTGGAGTGTGGGTGTTCAGGGGGAATACGGATATCTTCAGAACCGGGTATCGGCTGGGTGAAGGTTCAGGGAACAAGTCACTATGACTCTGCCTATGACTCGCTTGTCCTTATCTAAGTTGGTATTGTCTGCCAAGGCTACCAATTTACAAGATCTATGACTACTCAGGCTTGTAAATTTCTACAAAAGCTGCCTGTTTACATTAGCTTATAGCCATCTGTTTCAATGTTTTTCCACTGAGACCCAATACTTGGTGTTAGTATACATGTATGACAAGCCTATTGCTGATTTTAGGCCTATGGCTGATTTTAGGCCTTCAGTGTGTAAGCAGGGCTGCCCCTGACATCTCCTCCCTTCTCTAAGTATAGAAGGGCTGTGGCAATTCTAAACTTGTGAAGGCGGGGATAGAGGCCTGACCTTCAGTATTTGAAGGAGACCTTGTAATGGCTCCAGTCCCCCTGTTGTTGTCCAGTGATACTCAAGCATTGTAGTTCCTTAATTTATTGACTATCCTCTTATTTCTGTACCATCCTGTATCACTGTCCATTTCTTTAAAGAATATCTGCCCTTTGCCTTACCTCTTATTCTTCTATGTTCGTAATTTAATTTTGTTTATCCCAGGATCCTTTTCTCAGCAACATGTTCAGGTCAGGCACTCTTAAAAGCTCTGCTAGTGCCCTCTACTATTTACCTGACTTCTTATCAGCATCTTTTTTATGGTTTGTTCTTTGAAGGTAGGAGTTATGTCTCTTCTAATAGTCTCCTATTCTTAGATTGTACCCAAAGAGTAATACATCTCTCAACTTAAATCGGAGATACTTCTCTTTGCAGTCCATGGTGATCAACACAAAGAGATAACTAGTCAAGGTACAGAGGATAAGAGGCTGAAGAATGATCCACACTAAATTGAACATCAATATAGGCACTCTCTCCTCTCAAGGCTTAGGGATCATTGGGGAGGAAGGGCCGCAGACAAATAAATAAACAAACATAGCAGGGAGCAACACAGGATATCACAGCATGCACAAGACCCATACAAGATTGAGACAGACCAAATTCCAGCACTGAGAGGGGATGTGGGCATGAAGGCACACTAGTGCTGAGGAACTATTGGCTATTGATAGCTTCTGAAAGATGGAAAGTCAGTTTTCCTTTAGAGTATAGATCTTCTGGCAAATTAATCATGCTAGGTTTCCATGTGTGAAAGACCACACATCCAAGAATATTTGGGCATCACAAATTGCATTTGATAGGTTAAGGGGAAAAAGGCACAAAGATAGGTGTATAAGAAAGGGGTGTAGAAGTGAAAAGAGTTGGTAGAGGCTGGGAATATGATCAAGACATGTATGAATTTCCCAAAGAACTAATTATATATACATATAGGATAGATCTCTGATTATCTTCCCACTTATTTTCTAGCTCAGTACAGAAAAAAAAGCAATACAGATGCTTTACAAATAGCTATGCAAGTTGTTCTAAATGCAGCGACTTGGTCATTACTATGTGTGTCAGTTGGTGTTAATGGCAAATCTAGTGTGTGGAGGTTAGGGTTGCTGCTTGAAATCATTTAATGCACAAGGCTTTCGAAACAGAAGAATCATTCAATGAGTTATGCTAGTAGTGCAAACATTGAGAAATTCTGTCCTACATGAAATTAAAATGTCACATTCCACCAAGGTATATGTTCTTACTTTGGAATAGAGCACAAATGATACTGAATCTATAAAAGCAGAGAAGGGTACCTCCCAGGTGCTCTTGCTTCCACTGCTGGCTTTCTTGTTGGCTCATTCATCATTAAAATGATCTTTTATCATATAGGTTATGGAAATATTGTCTAAGTTAAATGCGATAATGAACAAGAAAGCTTAAATTCTGTACCTGGTAGTTAATAGTACTTCAATAAATGTTAGTACAAAACAAACAAACAAACACCAAGGCCACAAATACATCAGAGATGGCTTTGTAAGTGGAGATGAATGGAATTTACAGCGAGTGATTCTTGGGACATATCCTTGTTTCTAGAGTCTGTGTCTGAACTACTATTTGAGAAGAGGAAGGGGTAGACACACAGAGCCAGGGAGGCAAGCATACTTACCTTTTGTTCTTCTCGCTCTACAGCAGCATTGCATTTTTCTATTCCCCAGTTTCTCATAAAATCTCTGAGATAGCCGAATAGCATTCCAATTCCATATCCCATGTAAGTGAAAACAAAGACATAAAGTGGTGGTTCTGGGTAGGACTCAAAGACAGGCTTATCCTTCACATGTGTCTTCCTATTTTGCTGAAAACACAATGAAAATCCAAGATCAGCAGTTTCTCATTGAAAATCAGGTTAGTTATGTTTTTAAACTTTGGACCTTTAAAATCTAAAGAACTCATTAAAAAGTATTAAAATTTCTTGAAAGATATTGGAATTTGATCATTAAGAAGGACAAACAGCAACATAAGTTTACTTTACAATAATTTGGTGAAAACTTATTGAAATATGGATGCTCTTAAGATTCCAAAATGGAAGTCTATGAATTTTTTCTTAATTGTGAGCTCAAGCTCATTGCCTCACTGAAATCTTTTAAGAACACAACAGCAACAATCAGCACTCTGCACTCATGTGATATAGGGTCCCATGCCAGTATCTCCCTTGAAACACTAACTCTGAACACTGCTATCAATTTTTATGTTTCCCTAAAAAGTTACAAACAAATTCAACAAAAAGGTAGCAGAATCATTTTAGGAAAATCATTTCTTGCTATTTGAGGATGAAAAGAAAAATTCTATTATTTTATCTTTGTATGCGGTATAATTTATTGGTGAAACTAAGTTCAAACAAACAAACAAGTATGAAACAAACAAACAAACAAAAAATCTTTCTCTTTTAGGAATTGATGTCACACTGGAGAGGTGTTTACCATCAAACTGTTTCAATTCTTGTCACATTAATTTGCTCAAACTAGCTTCATCAATATTTGCTCAATTGATTAATAGATAAGATAGTTCATGTAATTTTATTATTATATTACTTCATTGGAAATACACAAATAATTTCTTAACAGATGAGATATTCCTTTATTAAACTCAGCCAAACCACTTAGAAAGGGTTTTCTTTTTTCTTGATGAGAGGGAAAAGAGCATAGCTCTCTTGTGCTTAGTGTGCACAAGGCCCTGGAATGAGCCATTAGTGTTCATGTATACACACACACACACACACACACACACACACACACACACACACACACACGGAGAGAGAGAGAGAGGAGAGAGAGAGAGAGAGAGAGAGAGAAGACATAAAATCAATGAAAAGTTGCTTTCAAGATGAGGTAGCCCATGGAACATGGTACATATTCAATTATGCTACTATATCAGGCCTTAAAAAGGAGAATGGATTTGACAATGAAAAGTAAGGGAAAGCTTCAGGCCTTATTCACTCTATTTATGTAGGAAGCTTAGCTATGAATCCACTCTGAGATGGTAAACACTAATGGAATCCAGAAGGCTAGCGGTAAGGCTATTCTCACTGTCCTACTTACAGTGGAATGCAGGCAGGTTTTGCATATTATAATCAAGAGCTGTCTCTGATGAGCTTGTGAACTTTTTATGAACTTTATGTATATTGCAGCAGTTAAGTGATTTCTGAGCAGAAAAACAAATCACTGCGAATGACCTGGAGTACAAAACTCTGTCAAAGTATTCTGCATTCAGTATAGGAGTTGGTTTTTTTCTTGTGTGTGTGTGTGTATGTGTGTGTGTGTATGTGTGTGTGTGTGTGTGTATGTGTGTGTGTGTGTGCATGTATTCATTTTTCTAATAGTATCATGGGAATTCCATAAATTCTTTGAATAATTAACATAATTGGTAAAAATAAAGAAATACAAATTTATAAAGTGTTTGGAAATTGTATGAACATTAATATGATGTAGTATTTGTTCAAGATAATCAATGACATACTCTCAGAGATCAGTGAAAGTCTCTGGTAGTAAGCCATAACCTATTTCCTCTAACTTCTTCACTCAGAAACTTGAGAAAGTTTCCTTGGGAGTGGGTATGGTTATAATGATGAGGCTTCTCCTTTCTTACCTCAGTTTGAAGCTGGCATGAGGAGATGCCAGTCTGCCAGCTTTCTCATCAAGCTTCAGAGCTGCTTTATAAAGGCTAAATTTCTTGCCAATATGACTAGAGATAGGGAGATGTTTTTCTCCACTGACTATCCACTCTCAGGATGGAGACTGCACTTGGCTTAGCTGAGAGTACTGCAGCCCCAGTTCTCCTTATCCTACCATAGTAGACAAATATGATTTCTATGGTAGAAGAGGAAAGGCAAGCTCTCCAAAGGTTACTACGCCACCCAGAGTTCTGTTCATAAAACACAAAGACACAGGAACTGTTCTGTAGCTGATTATAAAACAATGACTTACTGACTTTACTGAGGATGAGAGTTTAATCATAAAAGCACAAAATTTCAAAGCATTCAATACTTTAAATATTTGACCTTAATTGGAACAGAGAGCAGGGGAATTCAGGACAATTACATATATATTCCTAAAAGAAGAAAAAAAGGATGCTTCCATGATTAGCACCATAGAAGACAGCAGTGGCTCCACAAATTTCAAGTTAAACTGTAGTCAGGAGTCAGTTTTCCAGAGAAGCAGAGAAGTACACAGCCAACAAGAGCCCTTTTAGGATCAGACCAAACCTTAAAGATTGAGTTCAAAAATGTACCCATGAAAGTGATTTTGATTGGGTCTGATTATGGGACAGCTTGTTCCTTATTGGAATAACAGGCAATAAAACAACTGCCTTGTAAGTATGGGGACAAGCAGCTCAGAGTGATGCAGATTGAGGTCAGTAGCTCACCAGAGTGACTAGGAGAGATGACATATAGGAGAGACCTACTGTAACTACTGTCGTTTCTATGCTGATATAAAGGGAGATAGGAGCAGTTTTAGAGCTTTGTGTTCTGAGACCAGAGATCTTATGAAAGTCATTCAAGGAAGCCACTAAAGCAAACAAACTCACAGACACACAAAAATATATACAAACAATGACACACAGAGACATATACACACATACAAAAACATAGATGTATACACAAAGACATTCACAGAGATATTCCCACACAAATTCTTGGTTAGAGGACATAACAATATATTATTGTTGGGATAAAAGCAAGTGACATTCAACATCCTTAGTCATCAGGGAAATGCAAATCAAAACAACCCTGAGATTCCACCTCGCAAAAGTCAGAATGGCTAAGATCAAAAACTCAGGTGACAGCAGATGCTGGCAATGATTTGGAGAAAGAGGAATACTCCTCCATTGTTGGTGGGATTGTAAGCTGATACAACCACTCTGAAAATCAGTCTGGTGGTTCCTCAGAAAATAGAACATATTATTACCTGATGACCCAGCTATATCACTCCTGGGCATATACCCAAAAGATATTCCAACATATAGCAAGGACACATGCTCCACTATTTCATAGCAGCCTTATTCATAATAACCAGAAGCTGGAAATAACCCAGATGTCCTTCAACAGAGGAATGGATACAGAAAATGTGATATATTTATACAATGGAGTACTACTCAGTTATTAAAAGCAATGACTTCCTGAAATTCTTGAAAACTAGAAAATATCATCCTGAGTGAGGTAACCCAATCACAAAAGAACACACATGGTATAAACTCATGGATAAGTGGATATTAGCCCAAAAGCTTGGAATACCCAAGATACAATTCAGAGACCACATGAAGCTCAAGAAGAAGGAAGAACAAAGTGTGGGTACTTTGGCCCTTCTTAGAAGGAGTAACAAAATATTCATGGGAGTAAATACAGAGACAAAATGTGGAGCAGAGACTGAAGGGAAAGCCATCCAGAGACTGCCCCACCTGGGGATCCATCCCATATGCAGTCACCAAATCCTAACACTATTGTGGATGCCAAGAAATGCTTGCTGACAGGAGCCTGGTATAGTGGTCTCCTGAGAGGCTCTGCTAGAACCTGACAAATACAGAGGCAGATGTTCACAGTCAAACATTGGACTGAGCACGGGGTCTCCAATGGAGGGAAGAGTTAGAAAAAGGACTAAAGGAGCAGAAGGGGTTTGCAACCCCATAGGAAGAACAATATCAACCAACCAGAATCCCCAGAGCTCTCAGGGACTAAATCACCAACCATGAAGTACACATGGAGGGACCCATGGCTCCAGCTGCATATGTAGCAGAGGATGACCTTGTATGGCATCAATGAAAGAAGAGGACCTTGGTCCTGTGAAGGTTTGATGACCCAGTGTAGGGGAATTCGAGACCAGGGAGGTAGGAATGGGTAGGTGGGTGGGCGAACACCCTCATAGAAACAAGGGAGGGGGGATGGGATGGGGGTTTCTGGGGGGGGGACCTGGAAAGGGGATAACATTTGAAATGTAAATAAAAAAATGTCCAATAAAATAAAGACTACACACACACACACACACACACACACACACACAGAGCATGTGACTTCATACAGTAATTTAAAATCAGTTCCAAAAAAAAGAGAACAAAGGCAAATGTCACTATAAAAATATGAATATATGTACATATTACAAATATGTTCATTGTGCAGAAAAGGGGGACTGGAGAGATGGTTTAGTGATTAACAGCATTGGCAACTCTTCCAGAGGACCCAGGTTCAATTCCCAGCACCCACATGGCAGCTCACAAAGTTCTGTAACTCCTATTCCAAGGGATATGACAGCCTCATACAGACATAGATGGAGTCAAAACACCAGTGCACATAAAATAAAAGTAAATAAATTTTTACAAAATGCCAAAAAGACACTTTTGTTGAAAGAAATAAAAAGGCATGATAGAGTGTCTCACCAAATAAAAGACTCAAAAATGCAGAATAAGATAGTGGAAATGTTGGGCATGCTAGCACATACCTGTAACCCAGCAACTGGGAGACAGAGGTAGAAGGATCATGAATTCAAGGCTAATGTGGGTAACAAGTGGAGACTCTTTTAGAAGGCTGTGTAGTAACTAATCTAGAAAATTGGCATGGAGACTCTGCAGTATATTTAAATTGGAAATCAAAAGAGTCAGCAAATGTTGTTAGGATTTATACAAACCAAAGCCTCCAAATGCATAGAGATAAAGAAAAATAAAGGGAAATGACGAGGGCCATTTGAAAATAAAATGCGAGTTAGCACTTAAAAAAGAAACAGTTACTTAAACTGAGAGAAAAGAAAGGCGATAAAAAATTCTAGTGAAATATTATTAGAATGTTGGCTGGAAACTCTCCCTATTTTCATGGAGTATGTTGATTACATATTTAGATGCTTATTTCTATCCAAAATAAGGTATAAGGCAAATAGATTCATCAACATCAATGTGATATTAAAAATGTGCATGAGAAAGATGAAGAGCAAGAAAAAGTAACTCATGATGCCCCAGTGACAGAGGTGAGGTAGGCGGCTCTCCCTCAGCACATGTGATGGTGTCCAGAAGGCAATGGATTCTAAATGTAGACAGATTAGTAATTGTGGATCAGAAAAACCCATGACTGAAAAGTGAATGTAAAAATAAAGATGTTACAAGATAAACAATAACTGGGAAAGTTTATGAATAAAAGAAAATGAATGTAAAATTAGAGCATTGTGAAAGAAATAACTTGGAGAATTTATGAATAGAAGAAAGCACTTAGTAAATAACCCGAAGAAAATTCTTCAGTCTAAAAGTCTCAAACAGAAATTCAAATACAGTCATTTCCACCCAGAAGAACAAAGGAAGATTTTTATTATATAATCATTAAAATGTAATTTATACATTTCTCTTTTTTTCTAGCAAATGATTTTAAAAGACATTATACAATATAATATGTGCAAGTTCTGTGTTGATGCTGTTGATGGACACATACTAAATAATGGCATAAAGTACTTAGATATGAATGAAGCTACATTAGAGTAAGGACAGGATACGAGGTGACAGTGAGCACCCACAGAAATTGATGAGTAGAACAAGAAATGGTAAATGGGTATCAACAAAATTACCACTTCTCTGTCCCTCTTGCTCTGTGCATTTATCTGGACATATACATGCATGCCTATATCAATGGTACATATGCATCATTTAGCTTATATATTTTCCTTTAGCCTCTTCAAAAGGACATAGTTATTTAATGCAATAATTATGATACTTTTAAATTTGTAAAATATACTGATGCAATATTAGAGCAATAAAGGCATAGAAAGAAGGAGTAATGTACTGAAAGGACAGTTCTGCAGCTCACTGGGCTTGCATATGTATAAAACTGAAATATATATTGACAATATATATTTATGACATATATTACATACATATAGATGCATATATTTATTTTTGGAGCAGTGTGTCTTGAATCTAGGAACTTATGCACAGCAGGCAAGTGCTCTTCCACACTGCAGCATTGCCAGTTCTGTATATTTATGTTAAGTACCAAAGAAACTACGAAGAAAACTCAAGAATTAAAAAATAAAACCATTAAAGTAATAATATTACACTAGAGCATTCACTGAATCCAAAGCAAGTATTAAAGTTAGACCAAATACAAGACACCCAAAAAGCCAAGCCAAGCCATAGAAAACAGAAAACTTGGCAGTCATCAACCCAATGATAATTTTCACATAGTAAAAATGAATGGAGGAAACAATCCCATCAAGTGGTGGAGTGTCAAGCTGCATAAAAGCAAAGTGAACTCCAGCTATAATTCACTATAAAACACAGAATCACAGTTGGAAATAAACTGCTGGAGTGGAAAGGGTTGTATTGTAAGAACAGCCTCTGCAAGAGCTGTGCTTCTGCTCTCATTGACCTTTGAACTAAAGTGTGCTTGGTAATAGACAAAGTGGTGCTCCTAACTGCTAAGTCGTCTGGGGACACCAGCTCACTCACAAGACTTTCAACCCCAAATTTATCTTTGTCTGGCTTCAGTGAGAGAAGATGAGACTTGAAGTGCCAGGGTGGAGGGATATTCAAGGGGCCCCCCCACCTGATCTGAGGAGAAGGGGAGGGGATGGGGGGAAGGATTGCTGGAGGAGAAGAAGAGGGGGTGACTGGGAAGAGGGCAGTGAGCAGGATGTAAAGTGAATAAGGAAAAATTAAAAATAGAAAGAGAGGTAGTCTTGTCTTGTTGTAGAAAATAATTGTATAGAGGTAAAATTGCAATCCTCTAGGAAACACAACAACAAAAACGTGTTTACTGCTACTAAACCCCACAAATACATGAAAGAAAACTTGACAGAAATGGAATAAGAGCCTATCCTACAACAATAGTAAGAACTTCAGTACTCTACTCATGATAATAGATAAAACAGCAGACATCTGCAGAATTCTCTTCCTCCAAACAGAAAGATACACATTTTCTCAAAAGCATACACAAGCTAGCTATAAAACAAGCCACAATAAATTTAAAGCAATTGGAACCATGCAATAAAATTAAAAATAAATAACAGAAAAAATGAAAAATGTACAATTATGTGGAAATGAAACAACACATTCCAAAATTGGAATGAATCAGAGAAGAAATGAAAGGAAGTTAGAAAACATTTTGAAATTAATAAAAGTGGTTATCAAATATAACCAAGCAGTGCTTTGTGTGAAGTGTATAGCCCTGGTGTTTATGTCCCAAAAGGAACATCTCAGATGAATAGTCTGTCACTTAAGATACTGGAAAAAGTAGAATAAAATAAAGCTAAAGAAAACAAAAATTACAATGAAACTTAAATAAGCAATAAAGAATTTTGTTCTTCAAATGGTTCATGCCTTTAATCCCAGCACTCAGGGGCAGATGGACAGAGGCAGGTGGATCCCTCTGAGTTCCCTGTTCTATAGCATGAGTTCCAGGACAGCTAAACTCTGTTTCCTGCCCCCCCCCATCACCCCCCATATCCTCCACCAAATAGGAAAAATACACTTAACCTTGCTGGACTGAACCAAAGCAAGAATACTCAAATTATTCAAGTTAGAAAGGAACAGGAAACATTACTGCTGATTGTACAGAGAGTGCTATCCTAAGGGGGTGTCATAAGTAAGTATATGCTAACATGTTAGAGCATTTGTGACATGAGTACAATCCAAGGAAGGCTTTATTCTAAAATCTGATTCATAAGGGAAACTTAAGCAGACCCACAACAAATACAAATACTGAATTACTGATTTAAAACTTCTAGAACAGCCCAACCCAGATGATGCCACTGGTGAATTGAATCAAACATGCACCAGGTAATTTATACAAAGGAAATTGCCCCACTTTGAACAGCTGAATATCTGATTGATTCCAAGGCTGTTAGTACTCCCTTCTAAAGTACTGTTGCATGTGAAGTTGATATTGCTGAAGGCATACAAATGACATAGCACTAAGATCATATCAGGGGGTTGGGGTAAGAATGAGAAATGCATGCAGTTCTATTTTACTTGGCAGGGCCTTAAGTGCATCACAATTTAACTTTAAATCGCATTGTTTAATATCCGAATTCCGTTAAGCCATTTGGGAATTTTGGGAGATAAGTAGTTACCTTGACATCTTCCCAGATCTTATGTCTATCCTATATCTAATCAACCTTAGATGAAAAATAATTTTTAAAAGTGCACCTGAGTCCTTCCACCCCCCCACCGGGTCCTTTTGGCTGGGGCAGACACCTAGCTGGTCTGCTCCTATGGAGACACCTTAGCCTGAGCCATCTTCAAGGAGCCACTGAACTCAGAGCAGTGGGTAAGAACCCCCTACCACTCCCTATGCCCCAGAGTTACAACTGGGAGCCATGGGCGCTCAGGACCCATCAACAACCCAGACTCCGCCCCTCTGGAATACCACTTCCCTTCCACCCCCCCCCCCCCCCCCCCACCCCCCGGGCCCTTTTGGCTGGGACAGACACCTAGCTGTAGCTGATCTGCTCTTGTGGAGACAAAGTATCCTGAGCCATCCTAGAGGAACCACTGCTCTCAGAGCAGCAGGACTTCAGGATCCCAGAGGCAGCCTGAGTCCCAGGAGTTCTTCCACACAGGAGCTTAGGATCACAGGATCACAGAGACATCTGGACTCTGGGGAGTTCTGACACAAGCAAGATAACTGGAAAGACAGACTCCAGTCAGACACAGTGAGTGCAGGTAACACTAGAGTTAACCAGAAGGCAAAACGCAAGCACAAGAACATAAGCAACAGAAACCAAAGTTACTTGGCATCATTATAACCCAGATCTCCCACCATAGCAAGCCCTGGACACTCTATCAAACAGGAAAAGTGGGATTCAGATTTAAAATCACTTCTCATGTTGCTGATAGAGGATTTTAAGAAGGACATAAGTAACTCCCTTAACGAAGTACAGGAGAACACAAGTAAACAGGTAGAAGCCCTTAAAGAGGAAACACAAAAATCCCTTAAAGAACTGCAAGAAAGCACAATAAAGAATTAAACAAAACCATCCAGGATCTAAAAATGGAAATAGAAACAATAATGAAATCTCAAAGGGAGACTACCCTGGAGATAGAAAACCTCGGAAAGACATCAGGAGTCACAGACACAAGCATCACCAACGGAATACAAGAGATAGAAGAGAGAATCTCATGTGCAGAAGATACCATGGAAAACATTGACACAACTGTCAAAGACAATGTAAGATGCAAAAAACTCCTAACCAAAAAACATCCAGGAAATCCAGGATACAATGAGAAGACCAAACCTAAGGATAATAGGTATAGATGAGAATGAAGATTCCCAAATTAAAGGGCCAGTAAATATCTTCAACAAAATTATAGAGGAAAACTTCCCTAACCTAAAGAACAAGATACCCATAAACTTACAAGAAGCCTACAGAACTCCAAATAGACTAGACCAGAAAAGAAATACTTCCCATCACATAATAATCAAAACATCAAATACACAAAACAAAGAAAAAATACTAAAAGCAGTAAAGGAAAAAGGTCAAGTAACATATAAAGGCAGACCTATAAGAATTACACCAGACTTCTCGCCAGAGACTATAAAAGCCAGAAGATCCTGGACTGACATCACATAGACCCTAAAAGAACACAAATGCCAGCCCAGACTACTATACCCAGCAAAACTCTCAGTCACTATAGATGGAGAAACCAAGATATTCCATGACAAAACCAAATGTGCACAATATCGTCTCACAAACCCAGCACTTGAAAGGATAATTGATCAAAAACGCCAACACAAGGGAGGAAACTACAACCTAGAAAAAGCAAGGAAGTAATCTTCCAACAACCCCCAAAAGAAGATAGCTACACAAACATAATTCTACCTCTAATAACAAAATTAACAAGAAGCCACAATCACTTTTCCTTACTACTTGTTAACATCAATGGAGTTAATTCTCCAATAAAAAGACATAGACTATCAGACTGGATACACAAACAGGACCCAGAATTTTGCTGCATACAAGAAACACACCTCAGTGACAAAAACAGACACTACCTCAGAGTAAAAGGATGGAAAACAATTTTTCAAGCAAATGGTCCCAAGAAACAAGCTGGAGTAGCCACTCTAATATCAAATAAAATCGACTTTCAACCAAAAGTAATCAAAAAAGATAAGGAAGTACACTTCATATTTATCAAAGGAAAAATCTACCAAAATGAACTCTCATTTCTGAGCATCTATGCTCCAAATTCAAGGGCACCCACATAAATGAAAGAAACTTTACTAAAGCTCAAAACACACATTGCATCTCACACAATAATAGTGGGGGTTTTCAACACTCCACTCTCAGCAATGGACAGATCATAGAAACAGAAACTAAACAGAGACACATTGAAATTAACAGAAGTTATGAACCAAATGGATTTAACAGATATCTATAGAACATTTCATCCTAAAACAAAAGAATATATCTTTTTCTCAGCACATCATGGTACCTTCTCCAAAATAGACCATATAATTGGTCACAAAACAGGCCTCTACAGATACAAAAAGACTGAAATAATCTCTTGCATCCTATCAGATCACCACGGACTAAGTCTGGTCTTTAATAATGACAGAACCAATGGAAAACCCACATGCACGTGGAAACTTAACAATGCTCTACTCAATGATGACTTAGTCAAGGAAGAAATAAAGAAAGAAATTAAAGACTTTTTAGAATTTAATGAAAATGAAGACATATCATACCAAAACTTGTGGGACTCCATAAAGGCAATGCTAAGAGGAAAACTCATAGCTCTAAGTGCCTACAAAAAGAAATTGGAGAGAGCATACACTAACAACTTGACAGCACACCTAAAAGCTCTAGAACAAAAAGGAGCAAATACACCCAAGAGGAGTAGAAGGCAGAAAATAATCAAACTCAGGGCTGAAATCAACCAAATGGAAACAGAAAGAACTATACAAAATATCAACAAAACCAGGAGCTGGTTCTTTGAGAAAATCAACAAGCTAGATAAACCCTTAGCCAGATTAACCAGAGGGCACAGAGACAGTATCCAAATTAATAAAATCAGAATTGAAAAGGGAGACATAACAACAGAAACTGAGGAAATTAAAAAAATCATCAGATCCTACTACAAAGGCCTATACTCAACACAACTGGAAAATCTGGGTGAAATGGACAATTTTCTAGAGAGATATCAGGTACCAAAGTTAAGTCAGGAGCAAATAAACCATCTAAACAGTCCCATAATCCCTAAGGAAATAACAGCAGTCATTAAAAGTCTCTCCACCAAAAAAAAAAAAAAAAAAAAAAAGAAAAAGAAAAAGTCCAGGACTAGATGGTTTTAGTGCAGAATTCTATCAGACCTTGAAGGAAGACCTAATACCAATTCTCTTCAAACTATTCCACAAAATAGAAACAGAAGGAACACTACCCAACTCATTCTATGAAGCTCCAATCACACTCATACCCAAACTTCACAAAGACCCAACAAAGAAAGAAAACTTCAGATCAATCTCCCTTATGAATATCGATGCAAAAATACTCAATAAAAAAAGTTCTAGCAAACTGAATCCAAGAACACATCAAAACAATCATCCATCATAATCAAGTAGGCTTTATCCCAGGAATGCAAGGATGGTTCAATATTCGGAAATCCATCAATGTAATCCACTATATAAACAAACTCAAAGGAAAAAAAACCCACATGATCATCTCACTAGATGCTGAGAAAGCATTTGACAAAATTCAAAATCCTTTCATGATGAAAGTCTTGGAAAAATCAGGAATTCAAGGCCCAAATCTAAACATAGTAAAAGCAACATACAGCAAACCAGTAGCCAACATCAAACTAAATGGAGAGAAACTTGAAGCAATCCCACTAAGATCAGGGACTAGACAAGGCTGCCCACTCTCCCCCTACCTATTCAATATAGTACTGGAAGTCCTAGCCAGAGCAATTAGACAACAAAAAGAAGTCAAAGGGATACAAATAGAAAGGAAGAAGTCAAAGTATCACTATTTGCAGATGATATGATAGTATACTTAAGTGACCCCAAAACTTCCACCAGAGAAGTCCTAAACCTGATAAACAACTTCAGCAAAGTGGCTGGTTATAAAATCACCTCAAACAAATCAGTAGCCTTCCTCTACGGAAAGATGTGTAGGCTGAGAAAGAAATTAGGGAAATGACACCCTTCACAATAGTCACAAATAATATAAAATACCTTGGAGTGAATCTAACCAAGCAAATGAAAGACCTGTATGACAAGAACCTCAAGTCTCTGAAGAAAGAAATTGAAGAGGATCTCAGAAGATGGAAAGATCTCCCATGCTCATGAATTGCCAGTATAAATATAGTAAAAATGGCCATCTTGCCAAAAGCAATCACAGATTCAATGCAATCTCCATTAAAATCCCAACCCAATTCTTCACAGAGTTAGAAAGAGAAATTCTCAAACTCATTTGGAATAACAAAAAACCCAGGATAGCGAAAACTATTCTCAACAATGAAAGAACTTCTGGAGGAATCACCATCCCTGACCTCAAGCTGTACTACAGAGCAATAGTGATAAAAACTGCATGGTATTGGTACAGAGACAGGCAGGAAGATCAATGGAATAGAATTGAAGACTCAGAAATGAACCCACACACCTGTGGTCACTTAATCTTTGACAAAGGAGCTAAGACTGTCCAGTGGAAAAAGGACAGCATTTTCAACAAATGGTGCTGGTTCAACTGGAGGACAACATGTAGAAGAATGCAAATCGATCCATTCTTATCTCCTTGAACAAAACTCAAGTCTAAGTGGATAAAGGACCTCCACATAAAACCAGATACACTGAAACTAATAGAAGAGAAGGTGAGGAAAAACCTTGAATACTTAGGCACAGGGGAAAAGTTCCTGAATAGAACACCAATGGCTTATGCTCTAAGATCAAGAATTGACAAATTGGACCTCATAAAATTGCAAAGTTTCTGTAAGGCAAAGGACACTGTCAATAGGACAGAATGGCAACCAACAGATTGGGAAAAGATCTTTACTAATCCTACATCTGATAGAGGGCTAATATCCAATATATACAAAGAACTCAAGAAATTAGACTCCAGACAACCAAATAACTCTATTAAAAAATTGGGTATAGAGCTAAACAAAGAATTCTCAACTGAGGAAACTCGAATGTCTGAAAAGCTCCTAAAAATGTTCAACACCGTTAGTCATCAGGGAAATGCAAATCAAAACAACCCTGAGATTCCACCTCACACTAGTCAGAATGGCTAAGATTAAAAACTCAGGTGATAGTAGATGCTGTCAAGGATTTGGAGAAAGAGGAACAGTCTTCCATTATTGATGGGATTGCAAACTGGTACAACCACTTTGGAAATCAGTCTGATGGTTCCTCAGAAAATTGGACATAGCATTACCTAAGGATCTAGCTATACCACTCCTGGGCATATACCCAGAAGATGCTCTAACATGTAGCAAGGACATACACTCCACTATGTTCATAGTAGCCTTATTTATAATAGCTAGAATCTGGAAATAACCCAGATGTTCTTGAACAGAGGAATGGATACAAAAAATGTGGTACATTTACACAATGGAATGTTACTCAGCTATTAAAAACAATGAATTCGAGAAATTCTTAGCTAAATGGATGGAACTAGAAAATATCATCCTGAGTGAGGTAATCCAATCACAAAAGAACACACATGGTATTCACTCACTGATTATTGGATATTAGCCCAGAAGCTTGAAATACCCAAGATTCAACTTACAGACCACATGAAGCTCACGAAGAAAGAAGACCAAAGTGTGGGTGCTTCGGTCCTTCTTAGAAGGAGTAACAAAATACTCAAGGGAGTAAATATGGAGACAAAGTGTAGGACAGAAACTGAAGGAGGGGTCGTCTGGAGATCATTCCACATGGATATCCATCCCATGTGTAGTCAACAAAGGTAGACGCTGATGTGGATGTCAGGAAGTGCATGCTGACAGGAGCCTGATATAACTGTCTCCTTAGGGCTCTGTAAGAGTCTGACATTCAGAGACAAACACACACAGCTAACCATTGAACTGATCAAGGGATTCTCAATGGAAGAGTTAGAGTGAAGACTGTAGGAGCTGAAAGGTTTTGTGGCCTCATGAGGAACAACAATACCAACCAACCAGAGCCCCCTGGGTCTAAACCACCAGCCTGGGAGCACTTAGGGAAGAGGGATCCATGGCTCCAGCTGTATATGTAAGGGAGGATGGCCCTGTCAGGTATATGTGGGGGAAGAGATTCTTGGTCCCATGAAGGCTGGACTCCGTGTGTGGGGGAATTCGAGGGTGGGGAGGTTGGAGGGGAGTTAGGTAGGGGCACATCCACAGAGAAGCAGGAGGAGTGGTGATGGGATAGGGGGTTCCTAGGCAGGGTGGGGATAGGGTAAGGGGATCACATCTGAAATGTAAGTGAAACATCCAATTAAAAAAAAAAAGAAAAAAAAAGTGGACCTAAACTGAGCATGCACAGACATCATTTTTTTTGTCAGTATTCTCAAAACAATACAACATGACAAGTATTTACATAGCCTTTATTATTAATAGATATAATAATTAATCTAAAGTGATATAAATAATTGGAGAACATGTATAGACTACATAAAATAGCACAGCATTTTGCATGTTGTCAGTAAAGAGGCTTGAGTATTGTAGAGTTTGGTATCTTTGGTCCTGGAAATAATCCAATATGGCTACTAAGCAATGAATGTATGTAGACCATAGCATTGTGTTATGTACTTTACAGATAAAACAATTTAGAAATACTTTATTTATCCTCATGTTTCAGACTAACTAGTCATTCATAAATAAGAGAGTTGTTAAACCCTCTATTTTCTACCTCTTTTTAAAAATAGAACACAGAAATTCAATTGTTTTATAAATTAATTTTTTGAAATAGCTTTTTTATACAATATATTCTAATTACTGTTTCCCTCCCCCAACTCCTCCTAGATTCCCTCTGTATGTACTAGAAGTAAGAGGGTAGAAAAGAGAATTTTAGTAAATGCTCTTTTAAGTAAAAGCAAACAAAATGTGACTCAATATTCTGGGTTGTATAATTGGAATAAAAATAAGATTGGAAAAGCAGATGAGATACAAATCAACTCTGTAGTTCATCATAGTTTATAAATATTAATTTCATAATGATTACTGAGCTTTTATGATGTTTTAAGATACTAGGATAACCTAACTAAAAAGAGTTCCATGAATTTTCTATCCTGTCTATTTTAACTAGATGAAAGTTTATTGAGATGTGTAGACTTTGGGTCTGGTTGATTTTGGTGTGTGATGTTTATTTTATATTCAAGTTATATTTTAAAAATAAAATTTACTTTAAAATCTACATTTACTTAAAATAAAGAATAACACTTGTTATCTCTGATAAAATATTTAGAAATAGTTTACTACTATTGTCAGTGTGGTAAAGACTATTCACTTTCTTTTCCACCTTCTCACAGTGATTTTACATTTTTTATATCTCTTGCAGACAAATATGGCTGAGTTTTCATAAATATAAAGTAGGTAGAAAAATCAAAGTGTCATTTCTTTACCTAGTCTATACAACATTCCTTATTGTATCTTTATTTTAATCTTACTAGCCAAGGTCACCTCTGAAGACATATTTTAAAATTGCCGAACATTTGCAATTTTTTAATTTGATAGTTTATTCATTTACATTTCATATGTTATCCCCTTTCCCCATTCCTCCCTCCCTATTAGTCTCCTATCTCATCCCTCCTCCTCCTTTTTTGCTTTTATGCTGTTTAAATTGCATGTAAGTATTAAGGTCAATTCTAGGTTGAGGAACTAGCAATACAATAGATGCAAATAGTCAAGGAACAAGGACGACTATAAACCCAGATAGTCAAAGAACACAATAACAGAGTCTGGTGATCACCCCTGCGATCACTATTTCTAAGGGCTTATTAGGATGACCAAAATATCTGAGCCAACTTCCCTGTCCTAGGCCAAAGTTATTTTCATGCCTGAAGCCTACTTCTTTGTTCTACCTTAAGATTTAGATTCCTACCTGCAATTACTTCTTTGTTCTAGCCTAAGACTTACATTCCTACCTGAAATTTCTTCTTTGTTCTAGCTTAGGATTTAGATTTCTGCCTGCAATTACTTCTTTGTTCTGGCCTAGGATTTAGATTTCTGCCTGTAATTACTTCTTTGTTCTAGCCTAAGATTTAGATTTCTGCCTGTAATTGCTTCTTTGTTCTAGCCTGAGATTTAGATTCTTGCCTGAAATTTCTTCACTGTTCTAGCCTAGGATTTAGATTTCTGCCTGAAATTACTTCTTTGTTCCAGCCTAATGACAGATACTTGCCTGCAGTCCATTTCCTTGTCCTTGACCTATGTCAGATTCCTTCCAAGCAACCCATTTCCTTGTCCTTGGCCAATGTCAGATTCCTGCCAGACATCCCCAAAAGCTCTCCACCTCTCCCCCTTTTTATTGCATAAACCAGACTGAACCTGTCTTAAGAAACTGGATGGAGTAGTTGAGTCTTTTACATTTCAGATGTTATCCCCAGATGAGTGAGGAATCAATTTTCAATGATTGTACCATTGAGATTTGGTGGCTTATATACTAAGAAGTTCAATATCATTGTAAGATGTACAAACAAGACAAATGTCATTGAAATTCTTTTATTTCATGGCTAAGGTAAAAATTCAGATACTGGGCATGGCTAGCTCATGTAAATTCCTAGGTTCAAATCCTGCTATCCTTCAAAAATTCATTTTGATTTTTAAAAATTAAACATAAAAGTTTAAAATACTAAAATGATGGTAACTGTAGTTCATTAATTCTCCTTGCTTTCTTCTCATGAAGCATGCATAAAATTTAATTTATTAATTAACAAAATTTCACTTGGGTTTATGGTTAGAAAGTTTCAGAAGTTGGGCAGTGGTGGCTTATGCCTTTAATGCTTTTAATACTAGCACTAAGGAGGCAAAGGCAGACAGATCTCCAGGAGTTCCAGGTCAGCCTTGTCTACAGAGTAAGTTCCAGACAGCCAAGGGTATGCAGAGAAACCTTGTCTGAAAAGAATAAAAAATAAAAATTTAAAAAAAGGAAAAGAAGTGTTCAGAAGTTTAAGAATCAAGTTATCCTGTCAGAGAAACATCTATACCACCAACTATGACCAAAATCTAAAGTTTATTTTTATATAATAGAAGAAGTACAGGGCTTTTGGTTTCCATCTGCGCCTGGGAGCTGATCCTGAGCCATAGCTCTCTGGAATCTAATCCCACCCTGAGATAACTTGTCCCCCAGGAGTAGTGATACACCTAAGCTCACAGGTGAGACCACCACTACTGCCCCAATACCAGGCCCAATTGCGACACACCCGGGGCCTTGTGGACTCAGGAACCACAGTGCACCTGTGGACACAATCCTTCTGGTTTCGATCTGTGCCTGAGAGATGACCCTATGTCACAATTCTCCCCACTCCAAACGTGCCAGGAGAAAGGTTGTCCCCCAGGAGTGCTGACACATCTAAGATCACAAGCTCGTAGGCTTACAGGAGGAACAAGTTACACAGAGTCAGCAAGACCAGCTCACACCAGAAATAATCAGATGGCAAGAGGCCAACACAAGAACATAAGCAAGAGAAACTAAGGCTACTTGACATCAGAACCCAGTTCTCCCACCACAGCAAGCCCTGGATACACCAACATACCTGAAAAGCAAGATTATAAACTAAAATCACATCTCATGATGCTGATAGAGGACTCTAAGAAGGACATAAATACCTCCATTAAGGAAATAAAGGAGAACACAGGTAAACAGGTAGAAGTCCTTAAAGAGGAAACACATAAATCCCTTAGATAAATACAGGAAAAACACAACCGAACAGGTGAAGGAATTGGACAAAAACCATCCAGGATCTAAATATTGAAATAGAAACAATAAATAAATCACAAAAGGAGACAAACGTAGAGATGGAAAACCTAGGAAAGTGATCAGAAGTCATAGACGTAAGCATTACCAACGGAATACAAGAGATAGAAGAGAGAATGTCAGGTGTAGAAGATACCATAAAAAAACATTGACACAACAATCAAAGAATATGCAAATTGCAAAAACTCCTAACCCAAAATATACAGGAAATCTAAAACACAATGAAAGGACCAAACCTAAGGATAATAAGTATAGAAGAGAGTGAAGATTCCCAACTCAAAGGCCCAGTAACAACAAAATTATAGAAGAAAACTTCCTTAACCTAAAGAAAAAGATGCCCATAAGCATACAAGAAGCATACAGAATCCCAAATAGATTAAACTGGAAAAGAAATTCCTCTTGTCACAGAATAATCAAAACATCAAATGCACAGAACAAAGAAAGAATATTAAAAGTAGTAAAGGAAAAAGATCAAGTAACATATAAAGGCAGACCTATCAGAATTACACCAGACTTCTCAACAGACACTCTGAAAGTCAGAAGATCTTGGGGATATGTCAGCCCAGGCTACTCTACCCAGCAAAATTCTCAAGTACCATAGATGGAGAAACCAAGATATTCCATGACAAAACCAAATTTACACAATATCTTTCCACAAATCCAGCCCTATAAAGGATAATATATGGAAAACTCCAACACAAGGAGGGAAAATATATTAAAAAAAAAGCAAGAAAATACTTACAACAAACCCAAAATAAGATAGCCACACAAACATAATTCCACCTCTAACAACAAAAATAACAGGAAGCAACAATCACTTTTCCTTACTACTTCTTAACATCAGTGGACTCAGTTCCCTAATAAAAAGACATAGACTATCAGACTGGATATGAAAACAGGACCCAACATTTTGCTGCATATAGGAAATGCACCTCAGTGACAAAGACAGACACTACCCCAAAGTAAAAGGCTGGAAGAAAAATTTCCAAGCAAGTGGTCCCAGGAAACAAGCTGGAGTAGCCATTCTAATATCGAATAAAATTGACTTTAAACCAAAAGTTATCAAAAAAGATGCAGAAGGTCACTTCATACTCAACAAAGGAAAAATCTAAGATGAATTCTCAATTTTGAGCATCTGTACCCCAAATGAAAGGGTACTCATATTTGTAAAAGAAATGTTACCAAAGCTCAAAGCACACATTGGACCTCACACAAATAACAGTGGGAGGCTTCAACACTCCATTGTCACTAATGGACAGATCATTGAAACAGAAACTAAACAGAGACATAGTGAAACTAACAGAAGTTATGAACCAAATGGATTTAACAGATATCTATAGAATATTTCATCCTAAAACAAAAGAATATACCTTTGTCTCAGCACCTCATGGTAGCTTCTCCAAAACTGACCATATAACTGGTCACAAAACAAACCTCAACCAATACAAGAAGATTGAAATAATCCCACGCATCCTATCAGATCACCATGGACTAAGGCTGGTCTTCAATAACAGCAAAACCAACAGAAAACCCACATATATGTTGAAGTGAAATAACTCTCTACTCAATGATAACTTGGTCAGAGAAGAAATAAAAAAAAGAAATTAAATTAATTAAGAATTCTTTTTAGAATTTAATGAAAATGAAGGCACAACATACCCAAACTTATGGGACACAATGAAAGCAATGCTAGGAAGAAAACTCATAGCTCTGAGTGACTCCATAAAGAAATTAGAGCAAGTTTCCATCTGCAGCCAGAAGTTAACCCTGTGGTACAGCTATTAGTACCCAAATCTCATCCAGAAGGAGGTGGTCTACAAGGAGTGCTATCACTCGTAAGTGAGACCAACACTTTTGCTCCAATAACTGGCCAAAGAGGGACCTGATAGGAGACCACAGGGCACAGGAACCTTGGAGCACTCAGGGACAGGATCCTTCTGGTTTCCACCAGTGCTAACCCTGTGACACAGCTCTCTACACCCAAATCCTGCCCAGAGAAGTGGTCTACCAGGAATGCTGACACACCTAAGATCAAAGGAGGGATATGCTTCAATCAGAGACTCTCCTTTGTGCCCCATCTCTGTTCAACTCTGCTTCCTTCCTTGTAACCCCTTCAACTTCCTTGGAAGTATCTCCTGTATTTGATAACACTTTCCCCTATCTTAGGATCTCTTTTCACTCTTTCATCCTTCCCCTTCTCATTTTATGATATCAGTTGTGAAACAAAGTATTTTGTTTGTTTGTTTTAGAAAAGGAACTTCCTAGAACTTCCCAGGAAGAACCTTGAATTGAATATCAAGAGACCAGAACTCATTTTGGTGGTAATGGAAGGCAATGGCAGCTTGGTTACATGGCTGTTTCTCCATTTTAGAAGATAAAAGATGGATGGAATTGTGAGGATTTCTAAGCTCAGAATACCTTTCAGTAGCTGGTATGTTTTAAAAAACAAAAATAAAAGTATCTGTTGATCCCATTGGGATTATGGATCTAAAAAAAATTGATATTTATCCAGTTCAAAATCAACAGGTGAGCCCCCTCTTCTACCTGAACAAATGATAATCTGTATATTGGTTTCCATGTTACAGATTAGTTCCCATGTTAGAGATTGTTTCCCGTGTTAAGAAGTTGAAAGCATCCAATCAAATGGTTTTAGGAAAAATCTATTAAAATTAATCAAAAGACAGTCTAGGTCAAACTCTCTGAAAGATATATATTATATATTTGTAAATTTTACCTTAAATATTGAAGTCTAGTTAGTGGCATGCATGCTGAGTGGTTTAGGGTCACTGTATAATTGCTCTACAACTTCTTTAAAATACATAAAATATATGGATTGATGAATGAGTAGAAGGAGAGATAATGAGTAGATATTCAACAGAATACAGCAAAATACCAGTTTTAGAATATAAGTGATAGATATCTGAGAATTTTTTGTATAATATTTTTTTAAAAAAATCTGTAAAAGTGAGGGACAGAAACTGAAGGAGGGGCCATTTGAAGACCTTTCCACCTGAGTATCCATCCCATGTGCAGTCACCAAAGGTAGATGCTGATGTGGAAGTCAGGAAGT